>NW_026061707.1:10982500-11310000 GCF_023897955.1 Schistocerca gregaria | reverse complement strand
GACCAGTAGTAGTTTCCGATGCACATCTGGTGGCATTCTGTAATCTGTGGACTATCAGAGTATTGATGAAACACAGAAATTGCCTCGGGATTGAATACAACAGTCACAATGCGCACTTACCTCCATGGGTGTCATGTCTCAAAGAGTTTACGCTTTGATCGTTCCCTGGAAGACCAGTAGAAGTTTCTGATGCACATCTGGAGGCATTCTGTAATCTGTGGACTATCAGAGTGTTGATGAAACACAGAAATAGCATCGGGATTGAATACAACAGTCACCATGCGCACTTTCCTCCATGGGAGTAAGGTCTCAAACAGTCTACTCATTGATCGTTCCCTGGAAGACCAGTAGTAGTTCCCGATGCATATCTGGTGGCATTCTGTCATATGTGGACTATCAGAGTGTTGATGAAACACAGAAATTGCATCGGGATTGAATACAACCGTCACCATGAGCACTTTCCTCCATGGGAGTAATGTCTCTAACAGCCTACGATTTGATCGTTCCCTGGAAGACCAGTAGCAGTTTCTGATGCACATCTGTATGCTCTCTGTAATCTGTGGACTATCAGAGTGTTGATGAAACACAGAAATTGCATCGGGATTGAATACAACAGTCTCCATGAGCAGTTTCCTCCATGGAAGTAATGTCTCAAACAGTCTACGCTTTGATCGTTCCCTGGAAGACCAGTAGTAGTTTCCGTTGCTCATCTGGAGTCATTCTGTGATCTGTGGACTATCAGAGTGTTTGTGAAACACAGAAATTGCATCGGGATTGAATATTAATGTCAACATGCACACTTTCCTCCATAAAAGTAATGTCTAAAACAGTCTACGCTTTGATCGTTCCCTGGAAGACCAGTAGTAGTTTCCGATGCACATCTGGTGGCATTCTGTAATCTGTGGACTATCAGAGTGTTGATGAAACACAGAAATTGCACCGGGATTGAATACAACAGTCACCATGCGTACTTTCCTCCACGGGAGTAATGTCTCAAACAGTCTACGCTTTGATCGTTAATGGAAGACCAGTAGTAGTTTCCGATGCACGTCTGGTAGCATTCTGTAATCTGTGGACTATGAGAGTGTTGATGAAACACAGAAATGGCCTCGGGATTGAATACAACAGTCACCATGCGCACTTTCCTCCATGGGAGTAATGTCTCTAACAGTCTACGCTTTGATCGTTCCCTGGAAGACCAGTAGTACTTTCCGATGCCCATCTGGAGGCTTGCCGTAAACTGTGGACCATCAGAATGTTGATGATGCACAGAAATTGCATCGGGATAGAATACAACAGTCACCATGCGCACTTTCCTCCATGGGAGTAAGGTCTCAAACATTCTACTCATTGATCGTTCCCTGGAAGACCAGTAGTAGTTTCCGATGCACATCTGGTGGCATTCTGTAATATGTGGACTATCAGAGTGTTGATGAAACACAGAAATTGCATCGGGATTGAATACAACAGTTACAATGCGCACTTTCCTCCATGGGACTAATGACTCAAACAGTCTACGCTTTGATCGTTCCCTGGAAGACCAGTAGTAGTTTCTGATGCACATCTGGTGGCATTCTGTAATCTGTGGACTATCAGAGTGTTGATGAAATACAGAAATTGCATCGGGATTGAATACAACAGTCACCATCCGCACTTTCCTCCATGGGAGTAATGTCTGAGACAGTCTACTCTTTAATCGTTCTCTGGTAGACCAGTAGTAGTTTCCGATGCACGTCTGGTGGCATTCTGTAATCTGTGGACTATCAGAGTGTTGATGAAACACAGAAATTGAATGGGAATTGAATACAACAGTCACAATGCGCACATTCCTTCATGGGAATAATGTCTCAAATAGTCTACGCTTTGATCGTTCCCAGGAAGACCAGTAGTAGTTTCCGATGCACATATGAAAGCATTCTGTAATCTGTTGACTATAAGAGTGCTGATGAAACACAGAAATTGCATCGGGATTGAATACAACAGTCACCATGCGCACTTCCCTCCATGGGAGTCATGTCTCAAAGAGTTTACGCTTTGATCGTTCCCTGGAAGACCAGTAGTGGTTTCCTATGCACATCTGGAGTCATTCTGTAATCTGTGGACTATCAGAGTGTTGATGAAACACAGAAATTGCATCGGGATTGAATACAACAGTCACCATGCGCACTTTCCTTCATGGGAGTAATGTCTCAAACTGTCTACGCTTTGGTCGTTCCCTGGAAGACAAGTAGTAGTTTCTGATGAACATCTGGAGGGATTCTGTTGTCTGTGGGCTATCAGAGTGTTGATGAAACAGAGAAATTGAATCGGGATTGAATACAACAGTCAACATGCGCACTTTCCTCCACGGGAGTAATGTCTCACACAATCTACGCTTTGATCGTTAACTGGAAGACCAGTAATAGTTTCTGATGCACATCTGGATGCTTTCTGTAATCTGTGGACTTTCAGAGTGTTGATGAAACACAGAAATCTCATCGGGATTGAATACAACTGTCTCCATGAGCAGTTTCCTCCATGGAAGTAATGTCTCAAACAGTCTGCGCTTTGATCGTTCCCTGGAAGACCAGTAGTAGTTTCCGATGCACATCTGGAGGCATTCTGTGATCTGTGGAATATCAGAGTGTTGGTGAACACAGAAATTGCATCGGGATTGAATACCAATGTCACCATGCACACTTTCCTCCATAAAAGTAATGTCTAAAACAATCTACGCTTTGATCGTTCCCTGGAAGACCAGTAGTAGTTTCTGATGCACATCTGGTGGCATTCTGTAATCTGTGGACTATCAGAGTGTTGATGAAACACAGAAATTGCATCGGGATTGAATACAACAGTCACCATGCGCACTTTCCTCCACGGGAGTAATGTCTCAAATAGTCTACGCTTTGATCGGTCCCTGGAAGACCAGTAGTAGTTTCCGATGCACATCTGGTGGCATTCTGTAATCTGTGGACTATCAGAGTGTTGATGAAACACAGAAATTGCCTCGGGATTGAATACAACAGTCACAATGCGCACTTACCTCCATGGGTGTCATGTCTCAAAGAGTTTACGCTTTGTTCGTTCCCTGCAAGACCAGTAGAAGTTTCTGATGCACATCTGGAGGCATTCTGTAATCTGTGGACTATCAGAGTGTTGATGAAACACAGAAATAGCATCGGGATTGAATACAACAGTCATCATGCGCACTTTCCTCCATAGGAGTAATGTCTCTAACAGTCTACGCTTTGATCGTTCCCTGGAAGACCAGTAGTACTTTCCGATGCTCCCCTATAGGCTTTCCGTAAACTGTGGACTATCTGAATAATGATGAAGCACAGAAATTGCATCGGGATAGAATACAACAGTCACCATGCGCACTTTCCTCCATGGGAGTAAGGTCTCAAACAGTCTACTCATTGATCGTTCCCTGGAAGACCAGTAGTAGTTCCCGATGCACATCTGGTGGCATTCTGTCATATGTGGACTATCAGAGTGTTGATGAAACACAGAAATTGCATCGGGATTGAATACAACAGTCACCATGCGCACTTTCCTCCATAGGAGTAATGTCTCAAACAGTATACGCTTTGATCGTTCCCTGTAAGACCAGTTGTGGTTTCCGATCCACATCTGGAGGCATTCTGTAATCTGTGGACTATCAGAGTGTTGATGAAACACAGAAATTGCATCGGGATTGAATACAACTGTCACCATGCGCACTTTCCTTCATGGGAGTAATGTCTCAAACAGTCTATGCTTTGATCGTTCTCTGGAAGACCAGTAGTAGTTTCTGATAAACATCTGGAGGCATTCTGTTGTCTGTGGACTATCAGAATGTTGATGAAACAGAGAAATTGCATCGGGATTGAATACAACAGTCACCATGCGCACTTTCCTCCACAGGAGTAATGTCTCACACAGTCTACGCTTTGATCGTTCCCTGGAAGACCAGTAGTAGTTTCCCATGAGCATCTGGAGGCATTCGGTAATCTGTGGACTATCAGAGTGTTGATGAAACACAGAAATTGCACCGGGATTGAATACAACAGTCACCATGCACACTTTCCTCCACGGGATTAATGTCTCACACAGCCTACGATTTGATCGTTCCTGGAAGACCAGTAGCAGTTTCTGATGCACATCTGTATGCTTTCTGTAATCTGTGGACTATCAGAGTGTTGATGAAACACAGAAATTGCATCGGGATTGAATACAACAGTCTCCATGAGCAGTTTCCTCCATGGAAGTAATGTCTCAAACAGTCTACGCTTTGATCGTTCCCTGGAAGACCAGTAGTAGTTTCCGATGCACATCTGGAGGCATTCTGTGATCTGTGGACTATCAGAGTGTTGGTGAAACACAGAAATTGCATCGGGATTGAATATTAATGTCAACATGCACAGTTTCCTCCATAAAAGTAATGTCTAAAACAGTCTACGCTTTGATCGTTCCCTGGAAGACCAGTAGTAGTTTCCGATGCACATCTGGTGGCATTCTGTAATCTGTGGACTATCAGAGTGTTGATGAAACACAGAAATTGCACAGGGATTGAATACAACAGTCACCATGCACACTTTCCTCCACGGGAGTAATGTCTCAAACAGTCTACGCTTTGATCGGTCCCTGGAAGACCAGTAGTAGTTTCCGATGCACATCTGGTGGCATTCTGTAATCTGTGTGCAATCAGAGTGTTGATGAAACACAGAAATTGAATGGTAATTGAATACAACAGTCACCATGCGTACTTTCCTCCACGGGAGTAATGTCTCAAACAGTCTACGCTTTGATCGTTAATGGAAGACCAGTAGTAGTTTCCGATGCACGTCTGGTAGCATTCTGTCATCTGTGGACTATCAGAGTGTTGATGAAACACAGAAATTGCCTCGGGATTGAATACAACAGTCACAATGCGTACATTCCTTCTTGGGAATAATGTCTCAAACAGTCTACGCTTTGATCGTTCCCAGGAAGACCAGTAGTAGTTTCCGATGCACATCTTTAAGCATTCTGCAATCTGTGGACTATAAGTGTGCTGATGAAACACAGAAATTGCATCGGGATTGAATACAACAGTCACCTTGCGCACTTACCTCCATGGGTGTCATGTCTCAAAGAGCTTACGCTTTGATCGTTCCCTGGAAGACCAGTAGTAGTTTCTGATGCACATCTGGAGGCATTCTGTAATCTGTGGACTATCAGAGTGTTGATGAAACACAGAAATTGCATCGGGATTGAATACAACAGTCACCATGCGCACTTTCCTCCATGGGAGTAATGTCTCTAACAGTCTACGCTTTGATCGTTCCATGGAAGACCAGTAGTACTTTCCGATGCTCATCTGGAGGCTTTCCGTAAACTGTGGACCATCAGAATGTTGATGAAGCACAGAAATTGCATCGGGATAGAATAATACAGTCACCATGCGCACTTTCCTCCATGGGAGTAAGGTCTCAAACAGTCTACTCATTGATCGCTCCCTGGAAGACCAGTAGTAGTTTCCGATGCACATCTGGTGGCATTCTGTAATATGTGGACAATCAGAGTGTTGATGAAACACAGAAATTGCATCGGGATTGAATATAACAGTCACAATGCGCACTTTCCTCCATGGGACTAATGTTTCAAACAGTCTACGCTTTGATCGTTCCCTGGAAGAGCAGTAGTAGTTTCCGATGCACATCTGGAGGCATTCTGTGATCTGTGGACTATCAGAGTGTTGGTGAACACAGAAATTGCATCGGGAATGAATACCAATGTCACCATGCACACTTTCCTCCATAAAAGTAATGTCTAAAACAGTCTACGCTTTGATCGTTCCCTGGAAGACCAGTGGTAGTTTCTGATGCACATCTGGTGGCATTCTGTAATCTGTGGACTATCAGAGTGTTGATGAAACACAGAATTTGCATCGGGATTGAATACAACAGTCACCATGCGCACTTTCCTCCACGGGAGTAATGTCTCAAATAGTCTACGCTTTGATCGGTCCCTGGAAGACCAGTAGTAGTTTCCGATGCACATCTGGTGGCATTCTGTAATCTGTGGACAATCAGAGTGTTGATGAAACACAGAAATTGAATGGGAATTGAATACAACAGTCACCATGCGCACTTTCCTCCACGGGAGTAATGTCTCAAACAGTCTACGATTTGATCGTTCCCTGGAAGACCAGTAGTAGTTTCCGATGCACATCTGGTGGCATTCTGTAATCTGTGGACAATCAGAGTGTTGATGAAACACAGAAATTGCCTCGGGATTGAATACAACAGTCACAATGCGCACTTACCTCCATGGGTGTCATGTCTCAAAGAGTTTACGCTTTGATCGTTCCCTGGAAGACCAGTAGTAGTTTCTGATGCACATCTGGAGGCATTCTGTAATCTGTGGACTATCAGAGTGTTGATGAAACACAGAAATAGCATCGGGATTGAATACAACAGTCATCATGAGCACTTTCCTCCATGGGAGAAATGTCTCTAACAGTCTACGCTTTGATCGTTCCCTGGATGACTAGTAGTACTTTCCGATGCTCCTCTGGAGGCTTTCCGTAAACTGTGGACTATCAGAATGTTGATGAAGGACAGAAATTGCATCGGGATAGAATACAACAGTCACCATGCGCACTTTCCTCTATGGGAGTAAGGACTCAAACAGTCTACTGATTGATCGTTCCCTGGAAGACCAGTAGTAGTTCCCGATGCACATCTGGTGGCATTCTGTTATATGTGGACTATCAGAGTGTTGATTAAACACAGAAATTGCATCGGGATTGAATACAACAGTCACCATGCGCACTTTCCTCCACGGGACTAATGTCTTAAACAGTCTACGCTTTGATCGTTCACCGGAAGACCAGTAGTAGTTTTCGTTGCACATTTGCTGGCATTCTGTAATCTGTGGACTATCAGAGTGTTGATGAAACACAGAAATTGCATCGGGATTGAATACAACAGTCACCATGCGCACTTTCCTCCATAGGAGTAATGTCTCAAACAGTATACGCTTTGATCGTTCCCTGGAAGACAAGTAGTGGTTTCCGATCCACATCTGGAGGCATTCTGTAATCTGTGGACTATCAGTGTGTTGATGAAACACAGAAATTGCATCGGGATTGAATACAACTGTCACCATGCGCTCTTTCCTTCATGGGAGTAATGTCTCAAACAGTCTATGCTTTGATCGTTATCTGGAAGACCAGTAGTAGTTTCTGATGAACATCTGGAGGCATTCTGTTGTCTGTGGACTATCAGAGTGTTGATGAAACAGAGAAATTGCATCGGGTTTGAATACAACAGTCACCATGCGCACTTTCCTCCACGGGAGTAATGTCTCACACAGTCTACGCTTTGATCGTTCCCTGGAAGACCTGTAGTAGTTTCCCATGAGCATCTGGAGGCATTCGGTAATCTGTGGACTATCAGAGTGTTGATGAAACACAAAATTGCATCGGGATTGAATACAACAGTCACCATGGGCACTTTCCTCCACGGGAGTAATGTCTCAAACAGTCTACTCTTTGATCGTTCCCTGGAAGACCAGTAGTAGTTTCCGATGCACATCTGGAGGCATTCTGCAATCTGTAGACTATCAGAGTGTTGATGAAACACAGAAATTGCATCGGGATTGAATACAACAGTCACCATGAGCACTTTCCTCCATGGGAGTAATGTCTCTAACAGCCTACGATTTGATCGTTCCCTGGAAGACCAGTAGCAGTTTCTGATGCACATCTGTATGCTTTCTGTAATCTGTGGACTATCAGAGTGTTGATGAAACACAGAAATTGCATCGGGATTAAATACAACAGTCTCCATGAGCCGTTTCCTCCATGGAAGTAATGTCACAAACAGTCTACACTTTGATCGTTCCCTGGAAGACCAGTAGTAGTTTCCCATGCACATCTGGAGGCATTCTGTGATCTGTGGACTATCAGAGTGTTGGTGAAACACAGAAATTGCATCGGGATTGAATAATAATGTCAACATGCACACTTTCCTCCATAAAAGTAATGTCTAAAACAGTCTACGTTTTGATCGTTCCCTGGAAGACCAGTAGTAGTTTCCGATGCACATCTGGTGGCATTCTGTAATCTGTGGACTATCAGAGTGTTGATGAAACACAGAAATTGCACCGGGATTGAATACAACAGTCACAATGCGCACTTTCCTCCATGGGAGTAATGTCTCTAACAGTCTAAGCTTTGATAGTTCCCTGGAAGACCAGTAGTAGTTTCCGATGCACATCTCGTGGCATTCTGTAATGTGTGGACTATCAGAGTGTTGATGAAACACAGAAATTGCATCGGGATTCAATACAACAGTCACAATGCGCACATTCCTTCATGGGAATAATGTCTCTAACAGTCTACGCTTTGATCGTTCCCAGGAAGACCAGTAGTAGTTTCCGATGCACATCTGAAAGCATTCTGTAATCTGTGGACTATAAGAGTGCTGATGAAACACAGATATTGCATCGGGATTGAATACAACAGTCACCATGCGCACTTCCCTCCATGGGAGTAATGTCTCAAACTGTCTACGCTTTGATCGTTCCCTGGAAGACCAGTAGTGGTTTCCTATGCACATCTCGAGTCATTCTGTAATCTGTGGACTATCAGAGTGTTGATGAAACACAGAAATTGCATCGGGATTTAATACAACAGTCACCATGCGCACTTTCCTTCATGGGAGTAATGTCTCAAACTGTCTACGCTTTGGTCGTTCCCTGGAAGACAAGTAGTAGTTTCTGATTAACATCTGGAGGGATTCTGTAATCTGTGGACAATCAGAGTGTTGATGAAACACAGAAATTGAATGGGAATTGAATACAACAGTCACCATGCGCACTTTCCTCCACGGGAGCACTGTCTCAAACAGTCTACGATTTGATCGTTCCCTGGAAGACCAGTAGTAGTTCCCGATGCACATCTGGTGGCATTCTGTTATATGTGGACTATCAGAGTGTTGATTAAACACAGAAATTGCATCGGGATTGAATACAACAGTCACCATGCGCACTTTCCTCCACGGGACTAATGTCTTAAACAGTCTACGCTTTGATCGTTCACCGGAAGACCAGTAGTAGTTTTCGTTGCACATTTGCTGGCATTCTGTAATCTGTGGACTATCAGAGTGTTGATGAAACACAGAAATTGCATCGGGATTGAATACAACAGTCACCATGCGCACTTTCCTCCATAGGAGTAATGTCTCAAACAGTATACGCTTTGATCGTTCCCTGGAAGACAAGTAGTGGTTTTCGATCCACATCTGGAGGCATTCTGTAATCTGTGGACTATCAGTGTGTTGATGAAACACAGAAATTGCATCGGGATTGAATACAACTGTCACCATGCGCTCTTTCCTTCATGGGAGTAATGTCTCAAACAGTCTATGCTTTGATCGTTATCTGGAAGACCAGTAGTAGTTTCTGATGAACATCTGGAGGCATTCTGTTGTCTGTGGACTATCAGAGTGTTGATGAAACAGAGAAATTGCATCGGGTTTGAATACAACAGTCACCATGCGCACTTTCCTCCACGGGAGTAATGTCTCACACAGTCTACGCTTTGATCGTTCCCTGGAAGACCTGTAGTAGTTTCCCATGAGCATCTGGAGGCATTCGGTAATCTGTGGACTATCAGGGTGTTGATGAAACACAAAATTGCATCGGGATTGAATACAACAGTCACCATGGGCACTTTCCTCCACGGGAGTAATGTCTCAAACAGTCTACTCTTTGATCGTTCCCTGGAAGACCAGTAGTAGTTTCCGATGCACATCTGGAGGCATTCTGCAATCTGTAGACTATCAGAGTGTTGATGAAACACAGAAATTGCATCGGGATTGAATACAACAGTCACCATGAGCACTTTCCTCCATGGGAGTAATGTCTCTAACAGCCTACGATTTGATCGTTCCCTGGAAGACCAGTAGCAGTTTCTGATGCACATCTGTATGCTTTCTGTAATCTGTGGACTATCAGAGTGTTGATGAAACACAGAAATTGCATCGGGATTAAATACAACAGTCTCCATGAGCCGTTTCCTCCATGGAAGTAATGTCACAAACAGTCTACACTTTGATCGTTCCCTGGAAGACCAGTAGTAGTTTCCGATGCACATCTGGAGGCATTCTGTGATCTGTGGACTATCAGAGTGTTGGTGAAACACAGAAATTGCATCGGGATTGAATAATAATGTCAACATGCACACTTTCCTCCATAAAAGTAATGTCTAAAACAGTCTACGTTTTGATCGTTCCCTGGAAGACCAGTAGTAGTTTCCGATGCACATCTGGTGGCATTCTGTAATCTGTGGACTATCAGAGTGTTGATGAAACACAGAAATTGCACCGGGATTGAATACAACAGTCACAATGCGCACTTTCCTCCATGGGAGTAATGTCTCTAACAGTCTAAGCTTTGATAGTTCCCTGGAAGACCAGTAGTAGTTTCCGATGCACATCTCGTGGCATTCTGTAATGTGTGGACTATCAGAGTGTTGATGAAACACAGAAATTGCATCGGGATTGAATACAACAGTCACAATGCGCACATTCCTTCATGGGAATAATGTCTCTAACAGTCTACGCTTTGATCGTTCCCAGGAAGACCAGTAGTAGTTTCCGATGCACATCTGAAAGCATTCTGTAATCTGTGGACTATAAGAGTGCTGATGAAACACAGATATTGCATCGGGATTGAATACAACAGTCACCATGCGCACTTCCCTCCATGGGAGTAATGTCTCAAACTGTCTACGCTTTGATCGTTCCCTGGAAGACCAGTAGTGGTTTCCTATGCACATCTCGAGTCATTCTGTAATCTGTGGACTATCAGAGTGTTGATGAAACACAGAAATTGCATCGGGATTTAATACAACAGTCACCATGCGCACTTTCCTTCATGGGAGTAATGTCTCAAACTGTCTACGCTTTGGTCGTTCCCTGGAAGACAAGTAGTAGTTTCTGATTAACATCTGGAGGGATTCTGTAATCTGTGGACAATCAGAGTGTTGATGAAACACAGAAATTGAATGGGAATTGAATACAACAGTCACCATGCGCACTTTCCTCCACGGGAGCACTGTCTCAAACAGTCTACGATTTGATCGTTCCCTGGAAGACCAGTAGTAGTTTCCGATGCACATCTGGTGGCATTCTGTAATCTGTGGACTATCAGAGTGTTGATGAAACACAGAAATTGCCTCGGGATTGAATACAACAGTCACAATGCGCACTTACCTCCATGGGTGTCATGTCTCAAAGAGTTTACGCTTTGATCGTTCCCTGGAAGACCAGTAGTAGTTTCTGATGCACATCTGGAGGCATTCTGTAATCTGTGGACTATCAGAGTGTTGATGAAACACAGAAATAGTATCGGGATTGAATACAACAGTCATTATGCGCACTTTCCTCCATGGGAGTAATGTCTCCAACAGTCTACGCTTTGATCGTTCCCTGGAAGACCAGTAGTACTTTCCGATGCTCCTCTGGAGGCTTTCCGTAAACTGTGGACTATCAGAATGTTGATGAAGCACAGAAATTGCATCGGGATAGAATACAACAGTCACCATGCGCACTTTCCTCCATGGGAGTAAGGTCTCAATTAGTCTACTCATTGATCGTTCCCTGGAAGACCAGTAGTAGTTTCCGATGCACATCTGGTGGCATTCTGTAATCTGTGGACTATCAGAGTGTTGATGAAACGCAGAAATTGCCTCGGGATTGAATACAACAGTCATAATGCGCACTTACCTCCATGGGTGTCATGTCTCAAAGAGTTTACGCTTTGATCGTTCCCTGTAAGACCAGTAGTAGTTTCTGATGCACATCTGGAGGCATTCTGTAATCTGTGGACTATCAGAGTGTTGATGAAACACAGAAATTGCATCGGGATTGAATAGAACAGTCACCATGCGCACTTTCCTCCATAGGAGTAATGTCTCAAACAGTATACGCTTTGATCGTTCCCTGGAAGACCAGTAGTGGTTTCCGATCCACATCTGGAGGCATTCTGTAATCTGTGGACTATCAGAGTGTTGATGAATCACAGAAATTGCATCGGGATTGAATACAAATGTCACCATGCGCACTTTCCTTCATGGGAGTAATTTCCCAAACAGTCTATGCTTTGATCGTTCTCTGGAAGACCAGTAGTGGTTTCTGATGAACATCTGGAGGCATTCTGTTGTCTGTGGACTATCAGGGTGTTGATGAAACAGAGAAATTGCATCGGGATTGAATACAACAGTCACCATGCGCACTTTCCTCCACGGGAGTAATGTCTCACACAGTCTACGCTTTGATCGTTCCCTGGAAGACCCGTAGTAGTTTCCCATGAGCATCTGGAGGCATTCGGTAATCTGTGGACTATCAGAGTGTTGATGAAACACAAAATTGGTTTGGGATTGAATACAACAGTCACCATGCGCACTTTCTCCACGGGAGTAATGTCTCAAACAGTCTACTCTTTGATCGTTCCCTGGAAGACCAGTAGTAGTTTCCGATGCACATCTGGATGCTTTCTGTAATCTGTGGACTTTCAGAGTGTTGATGAAACACAGAAATTGCATCGGGATTGAATACAACAGTCTCCATGCGCATTTTCCTCCGTGGGAGTAATGTCTCAAACAGTCTACGCTTTGATCGTTCCCTGGAAGACCAGTAGTAGTTTCCGATGCACATCTGCTGGCATTCTGTAATATGTAGACTATCAGAGTGTTGATGAAACAAAGAAATTGCATATTGATGGAGTACAACAGTCACCATGCGCACTTTCAACAATGGGAGTAATATCTCTAACAGCCTACGATTTGATCGTTCCCTGGAAGACCAGTAGTAGTTTCTGATGCACATCTGTATGCTTTCTGTAATCTGTAGACTATGAGAGTGTTGATGAAACACAGAAATTGCATCGGGATTGAATACAACAGTCTCCATGAGCAGTTTCCTCCATGGAAGTAATGTCTCAAACAGTCTACGCTTTGATCGTTCCCTGGAAGACCAGTAGTAGTTTCCGATGCACATCTGGAGGCATTCTGTAATCTGTGGACTATCAGAGTGTTGGTGAAACACAGAAATTGCATCGGAATTGAATACCAATATCACCATGCACACTTTCCTCCATAAAAGTAATGTCTAAAACAGTCTACGCTTTTATCGTTCCCTTTAAGACCAGTAGTAGTTTCCGATGCACACCTGGTGGCATTCTGTAATCTGTGGACTATCAGAGTGTTGATGAATCACAGAAATTGCATCGGGATTGAATACAACAGTCACCATGCGCACTTTCCTCCATGGGAGTAATGTCTCAAACAGTCTGCGCTTTGATCTGTCCCTGGAAGACCAGTAGTAGTTTCCGATGCACATCTGGTGGTATTCTGTAATCTGTGGACAATCAGAGTGTTGATGAAACACAGAAATTGAATGGGAATTGAATACAACAGTCACCATGCGCACTTTCCTCCACGGGAGTAATGTCTCAAACAGTCTACTCTTAGATCGTTCCCTAGAAGACCAGTAGTAGTTTCCGATGCACATCTAAAGGCATTCTGTAATTTGTAGACTATCAGAGTGTTGGTGAAACACAGAAATTGCTTCGGGATTGAATACAACAGTCTCCATGCGCAGTTTATTTCATGGGAGTAATGTCTCAAACAGTCTACGCTTTGATCGTTCCCTGGAAGACCAGTAGTAGTTTCCGATGCACATCTGGTGGCATTCTGTAATATGTAGACTATCAGAGTGTTGATGAAACAAAGATATTGCATAGGGATTGAGTACAACATTCACCATGCGCACTTTCAACCATGGGAGTAATATCTCTAACAGCCTACGATTTGATCGTTCCCTGGAAGACCAGTAGTAGTTTCTGATGCACATCTGTATGCTTTCTGTAATCTGTGGACTATCAGAGTGTTGATGAAACACAGAAATTGCATCGGGATTGAATACAACAGTCTCCATGAGCAGTTTCCTCCATGGAAGTAATGTCTCAAACAGTCTACGCTTTGATCGTTCTCTGGAAGACCAGTAGTAGTTTCCGATGCACATCTGGAGGCATTCTGTAATCTGTGGACTATCAGAGTGTTGGTGAAACACAGAAATTGCATCGGAATTGAATACCAATATCACCATGCACACTTTCCTCCATAAAAGTAATGTCTAAAACAGTCTACGCTTTGATCGTTCCCTTTAAGACCAGTAGTAGTTTCCGATGCACATCTGGTGGCATTCTGTAATCTGTGGAGTATCAGAGTGTTGATGAAACACAGAAATTGCATCGGGAATGAATACAACAGTCACCATGAGCACTTTCCCCATGGGAGTAATGTCTCTAAGAGTCTACGCTTTTATCGTTCCCTGGAAGACCAATAGTAGTTTCCGATGCACATCTGGATGCTTTCTGTAATCTGTGGACTTTCAGAGTGTTGATGAAACACAGAAATTGCATCGGGATTGAATACAACAGTCTCCATGCGCAGTTTCCTACATGGGAGTAATGTCTCAAACAGTCTACGCTTTGATCGTTCCCTGGAAGACCAGTAGTAGTTCCCGATGCACATCTGGTGGCATTCTGTAATATGTAGACTATCAGAGTGTTGATGAATCAAAGATATTGTATCGGGATTGTATACAACAGTCACCATGCGCACTTTCAACCATGGGAGTAATGTCTCTAACAGCCTACGATTTGATCATTCCCTGGAAGACCTGTAGTAGTTTCTGATGCACATCTGGATGCTTTCCGTAATCTGTGGACTATCAGAGTGTTGATGAAACACAGAAATTGCATCGGGATTGAATACAACAGTCACCATGAACACTTTCCTCCACGGGACTAATGTCTCAAACAGTGTACGCTTAAATCGTTCCCCGGAAGATCAGTAGTAGTTTTCGTTGCACAACTGGTGGTATTCTGTAATCTGTGGACTATCAGAGTGTTGATGAAACACAGAAATTGCATCGGGATTGAATACATCAGTCACCATACGCACTTTCCTCCATGGGAGTAATGTCTCAAACAGTATACGATTTGATCGTTCCCTGGAAGACCAGTAGTGGTTTCCGATGCACATCTGGAGGCATTGTGTAATCTGTGGACTATCAGAGTGTTGATGAAACACAGAAATTGCATCGGGATTGAATACAACAGTCACCATGCGCACTTTCCTCCACGGGAGTAATGTCTCACACAGGCTACGCTTTGATCGTTCCCTGGAAGACCAGTAGTAGTTTCCGATGCACATCTGGATGCTTTCTGTAATCTGTGGACTTTCAGAGTGTTGATGAAACACAGAAATTGCATCGGGATTGAATACAACAGTCTCCATGCGCAGTTTCCTACATGGGAGTAATGTCTCAAACAGTCTACGCTTTGATCGTTCCCTGGAAGACTAGTAGTAGTTTCCGATGCACATCTGGTGGCATTCTGTAATATGTAGACTATCAGAGTGTTGATGAAACAAAGATATTGCATCGGGATTGTATACAACAGTCACCATGCGCACTTTCAACCATGGGAGTAATGTCTGTAACAGCCTACGATTTCATCGTTCCCTGGAAGACCTGTCGTAGTTGCTGATGCACATCTGGATGCTTTCCGTAATCTGTGGACTATCAGAGTGTTGATGAAAGACAGAAATTGCATCGGGATTGAATACAACAGTCTCCATGAGCAGTTTCCTCCATGGGAGTAATGTCTTAAACAGTCTACGCTTTCATCGTTCCCTGGGAGACCAGTAGTAGTTTCCGATGCACATCAGGAGGCATTCTGTAATCTGTGGACTATCAGAGTGTTGGTGAAACACAGAAATTGCATCGGAATTGAATACCAATATCACCATGCACACTTTCCTCCATAAAAGTAATGTCTAAAACAGTCTACGCTTTGATCGTTCCCTGGAAGACCAGTAGTAGTTTCCGATGCACATCTGGAGGCATTCTGTAATCTGTGGTCTATCAGAGTGTTGATGAAACACAGAAATTGCATCGGAATTGAATACTACAGTCACCATGCGCACTTTCCTTCATGGGAGTAATGTCTCTAACAGGCTACGCTTTGATCGTTCCCTGGAAGACCAGTAGTAGTTTTCGATGCACATCTGGTGGCATTCTGTAATTTGTAGACTATCAGAGTGTTGATGAAACAAACATATTGCATCGGGATTGAATACACCAGTCACCATGCGCACTTTCAACCATGGGAGTAATGTCTCTAACAGCCTACGATTTGGTCGTTCCCTGGAAGACCAGTAGTAGTTTCCGATGCACATTTGGTGGCATTCTGTAATATGTAGACTATCAGAGTGTTATTGAAACAAAGATATTGCATCGTGATTGTATACAACAGTCACCATGCGCACTTTCAACCATAGGAGTAATGTCTCTAACAGCCTACGATTTGATCGTTCTCTGGAAGACCAGTAGTAGTTTCTGATGCACATCTCGATGCTTTCCGTAATCTGTGGACTATCAGAGTGTTGATCAAACACAGAAATTGCATCGTAATTGAATACAACAGTCTCCATGAGCAGTTTCCTCCATGGGAGTAATGTCTCAAACAGTCTACGCTTTGATCGTTCCCTGGAAGACCAGTAATAGTTTCCGATGCACATTTGGAGGCATTCTGTAATCTGTGGACTATCAGAGTGTTGGTGAAAACCAGAAATTGCATCGGGATTGAATACCAATGTCACCATGCGCACTCTCCTCCATAAAAGTAATGTCTAAAACAGTCTACGCTTTGATCGTTCCCTGGAAGACCAGTAGTAGTTTCCGATGCACATCTGGTGGCATTCTGTAATCTGTGGAGTATCAGAGTGTTGATGAAACACAGAAATTGCATCGGGAATGAATACAACAGTCACCATGAGAACTTTCCCCATGGGAGTAATGTCTCTAAGAGTCTACGCTTTTATCGTTCCCTGGAAGACCAATAGTAGTTTCCGATGCACATCTGGATGCTTTCTGTAATCTGTGGACTTTCAGAGTGTTGATGAAACACAGAAATTGCATCGGGATTGAATACAACAGTCTCCATGCGCAGTTTCCTACATGGGAGTAATGTCTCAAACAGTCTACGCTTTGATCGTTCCCTGGAAGACCAGTAGTAGTTTCCGATGCACATCTGGTGGCATTCTGTAATATGTAGACTATCAGAGTGTTGATGAATCAAAGATATTGCATCGGGATTGTATACAACAGTCACCATGCGCACTTTCAACCATGGGAGTAATGTCTGTAACAGCCTACGATTGATCGTTCCCTGGAAGGCCTGTAGTAGTTGCTGATGCACATCTGGATGCTTTCCGTAATCTGTGGACTATCAGAGTGTTGATGAAACACAGAAATTGCATCGGGATTGAATACAACAGTCACCATGAACACTTTCCTCCACGGGACTAATGTCTCAAACAGTGTACGCTTTGATCGTTCCCCGGAAGACCAGTAGTAGTTTTCGTTGCACATCTGGTGGTATTCTGTAATCTGTGGACTATCAGAGTGTTGATGAAACACAGAAATTGCATCGGGATTGAATACATCAGTCACCATACACACATTCCTTCATGGGAATAATGTCTCAAACAGTCTACGCTTTGATCGTTCCCAGGAAGACCAGTAGTAGTTTCCGATGCACATCTGAAAGCATTCTGTAATCTGTGGACTATCAGAGTGTTGATGAAACACAGAAATTGCATCGGGATTGAATACAACAGTCACCATGCGCAATTTCCTTCATTGGAGTAATGTCTCAAACAGTCTATGCTTTGATCGTTCTCTGGAAGACCAGTAGTAGTTTCTGATGAACATCTGGAGGCATTCTCTTGTCTGTGGACTATCAGAGTGTTGATGAAACAGAGAAATTGCATCGGGATTGAATACAACAGTCACCATGTGCACTTTCCTCCACGGGAGTAATGTCTCACACAGGCTACGCTTTGATCGTTCCCTGGAAGACCAGTAGTAGTTTCCCATGAGCATCTGGAGGCATTCGGTAATCTGTGGACTATCAGAGTGTTGATGAAACACAGAAATTGCATCGGGATTGAATACAACAGTCACCATGCGCACTTTCCTCCACAGGAGTAATGTCTCAAACAGGCTACGCTTTGATCGTTCCCTGGAAGACCAGTAGTAGTTTCCGATGCACATCTGGAGGCATTCTGTAATCTGTAGACTATCAGAGTGTTGATGAAACACAGAAATTGCATCGGGAATGAATACAACAGTCACCATGAGCACTTTCCCCCATGGGAGTAATGTCTCTAAGAGTCTACGCTTTGATCGTTCTCTGGAAGACCAGTAGTAGTTTCCGATGCACATCTGGATGCTTTCTGTAATCTGTGGACTTTCAGAGTGTTGATGAAACACAGAAATTGCATCGGGATTGAATACAACAGTCTCCATGCGCAGTTTCCTACATGGGAGTAATGTCTCAAACAGTCTACGCTTTGATCGTTCCCTGGAAGACTAGTAGTAGATTCCGATGCACATCTGGTGGCATTCTGTAATATGTAGACTATCAGAGTGTTGATGAAACAAAGATATTGCATCGGGATTGTATACAACAGTCACCATGCGCACTTTCAACCATGGGAGTAATGTCTGTAACAGCCTACGATTTCATCGTTCCCTGGAAGACCTGTCGTAGTTGCTGATGCACATCTGGATGCTTTCCGTAATCTGTGGACTATCAGAGTGTTGATGAAACACAGAAATTGCATCGGGATTGAATACAACAGTCTCCATGAGCAGTTTCCTCCATGGGAGTAATGTCTTAAACAGTCTACGCTTTCATCGTTCCCTGGGAGACCAGTAGTAGTTTCCGATGCACATCAGGAGGCATTCTGTAATCTGTGGACTATCAGAGTGTTGGTGAAACACAGAAATTGCTTCGGGATTGAATACCAATGTCACCATGCGCACTTTCCTCCATAAAAGTAATGTCTAAAACAGTCTACGCTTTGATCGTTCCCTGGAAGACCAGTAGTAGTTTCCGATGCACATCTGGAGGCATTCTGTAATCTGTGGACTATCAGAGTGTTGATGAATCACAGAAATTGCATCGGGATTGAATACAACAGCCACCATGCGCACTTTCCTTCATGGAAGTAATGTCTCTAAGAGTCTACGCTTTGATCGTTCCCTGGAAGACCAGTAGTAGTTTCCGATGCACATCTGGAGGCATTCTGTAATCTGTGGACTATCAGAGTGTTGGTGAAACACAGAAATTGCATCGGGATTGAATACCAATGTCACCATGCGCACTCTCCTCCATAAAAGTAATGTCTAAAACAGTCTACGCTTTGATCGTTCCATGGAAGACCAGTAGTAGTTTCCGATGCACATCTGGAGGCATTCTGTAATCTGTGAACTATCAGAGTGTTGATGAAACACAGAAATTGCATCGGAATTGAATACAACAGTCAAGATGCGCACTTTCCTTCATGGGAGTAATGTCTCTAACAGGCTACGCTTTGATCGTTCCCTGGAAGACCAGTAGTAGTTTTCGATGCACATCTGGTGGCATTCTGTAATTTGTAGACTATCAGAGTGTTGATGAAACATACATATTGCATCGGGATTGAATACACCAGTCACCATGCGCACTTTCAACCATGGGAGTAATGTCTCTAACAGCCTACGATTTGATCGTTCTCTGGAAGACCAGTAGTAGTTTCTGATGCACATCTCGATGCTTTCCGTAATCTGTGGACTATCAGAGTGTTGATGAAACACAGAAATTGCATCGGGATTGAATACAACAGTCACCATGAACACTTTCCTCCACGGGACTAATGTCTCAAACAGTGTACGCTTTGATCGTTCCCCGGAAGACCAGTAGTAGTTTTCGTTGCACATCTGGTGGTATTCTGTAATCTGTGGACTATCAGAGTGTTGATGAAACACAGAAATTGCATCGGGATTGAATACATCAGTCACCATACACACATTCCTTCATGGGAATAATGTCTCAAACAGTCTACGCTTTGATCGTTCCCAGGAAGACCAGTAGTAGTTTCCGATGCACATCTGGAGGCATTCTGTAATCTGTGGACTATAAGAGTGTTGATGAATCACAGAAATTGCATCGGGATTGAATACAACAGTCACCATGCGCACTTTCCTTATGGAAGTAATGTCTCTAAGAGTCTACGCTTTGATCGTTCCCTGGAAGACCAGTAGTAGTTTCCGATGCACATCTGGAGGCATTCTGTAATCTGTGAACTATCAGAGTGTTGATGAAACACAGAAATTGCATCGGAATTGAATACAACAGTCACCATGCGCACTTTCCTTCATGGGAGTAATGTCTCTAACAGGCTACGCTTTGATCGTTCCCTGGAAGACCAGTAGTAGTTTTCGATGCACATCTGGTGGCATTCTGTAATTTGTAGACTATCAGAGTGTTGATGAAACAAACATATTGCATCGGGATTGAATACACCAGTCACCATGCGCACTTTCAACCATGGGAGTAATGTCTCTAACAGCCTACGATTTGGTCGTTCCCTGGAAGACCAGTAGTAGTTTCCGATGCACCTTTGGTGGCATTCTGTAATATGTAGACTATCAGAGTGTTGATGAAACAAAGATATTGCATCGTGATTGTATACAACAGTCACCATGCGCACTTTCAACCATAGGAGTAATGTCTCTAACAGCCTACGATTTGATCGTTCTCTGGAAGACCAGTAGTAGTTTCTGATGCACATCTCGATGCTTTCCGTAATCTGTGGACTATCAGAGTGTTGATGAAACACAGAAATTGCATCGTAATTGAATACAACAGTCTCCATGAGCAGTTTCCTCCATGGGAGTAATGTCTCAAACAGTCTACGCTTTGATCGTTCCCTGGAAGACCAGTAGTAGTTTCCGATGCACATTTGGAGGCATTCTGTAATCTGTGGACTATCAGAGTGTTGGTGAAACCCAGAAATTGCATCGGGATTGAATACAAATGTCACCATGCGCACTCTCCTCCATAAAAGTAATGTCTAAAACAGTCTACGCTTTGATCGTTCCCTGGAAGACCAGTAGTAGTTTCCGATGCACATCTGGTGGCATTCTGTAATCTGTGGAGTATCAGAGTGTTGATGAAACACAGAAATTGCATCGGGAATGAATACAACAGTCACCATGAGCACTTTCCCCATGGGAGTAATGTCTCTAAGAGTCTACGCTTTTATCGTTCCCTGGAAGACCAATAGTAGTTTCCGATGCACATCTGGATGCTTTCTGTAATCTGTGGACTTTCAGAGTGTTGATGAAACACAGAAATTGCATCGGGATTGAATACAACAGTCTCCATGCGCAGTTTCCTACATGGGAGTAATGTCTCAAACAGTCTACGCTTTGATCGTTCCCTGGAAGACCAGTAGTAGTTTCCGATGCACATCTGGTGGCATTCTGTAATATGTAGACTATCAGAGTGTTGATGAATCAAAGATATTGCATCCGGATTGTATACAACAGTCACCATGCGCACTTTCAACCATGGGAGTAATGTCTGTTACAGCCTACGATTGATCGTTCCCTGGAAGGCCTGTAGTAGTTGCTGATGCACATCTGGATGCTTTCCGTAATCTGTGGACTATCAGAGTGTTGATGAAACACAGAAATTGCATCGGGATTGAATACAACAGTCACCATGAACACTTTCCTCCACGGGACTAATGTCTCAAACAGTGTACGCTTTGATCGTTCCCCGGAAGACCAGTAGTAGTTTTCGTTGCACATCTGGTGGTATTCTGTAATCTGTGGACTATCAGAGTGTTGATGAAACACAGAAATTGCATCGGGATTGAATACATCAGTCTCCATACACACATTCCTTCATGGGAATAATGTCTCAAACAGTCTACGCTTTGATCGTTCCCAGGAAGACCAGTAGTAGTTTCCGATGCACATCTGAAAGCATTCTGTAATCTGTGGACTATCAGGGTGTTGATGAAACACAGAAATTGCATCGGGATTGAATACAACAGTCACCATGCGCACTTTCCTTCATTGGAGTAATGTCTCAAACAGTCTATGCTTTGATCGTTCTCTGGAAGACCAGTAGTAGTTTCTGATGAACATCTGGAGGCATTCTCTTGTCTGCGGACTATCAGAGTGTTGATGAAACAGAGAAATTGCATCGGGATTGAATACAACAGTCACCATGTGCACTTTCCTCCACGGGAGTAATGTCTCACACAGGCTACGCTTTGATCGTTCCCTGGAAGACCAGTAGTAGTTTCCCATGAGCATCTGGAGGCATTCGGTAATCTGTGGACTATCAGAGTGTTGATGAAACACAGAAATTGCATCGGGATTGAATACAACAGTCACCATGCGCACTTTCCTCCACAGGAGTAATGTCTCAAACAGGCTACGCTTTGATCGTTCCCTGGAAGACCAGTAGTAGTTTCCGATGCACATCTGGAGGCATTCTGTAATCTGTAGACTATCAGAGTGTTGATGAAACACAGAAATTGCATCGGGAATGAATACAACAGTCACCATGAGCACTTTCCCCCATGGGAGTAATGTCTCTAAGAGTCTACGCTTTGATCGTTCTCTGGAAGACCAGTAGTAGTTTCCGATGCACATCTGGATGCTTTCTGTAATCTGTGGACTTTCAGAGTGTTGATGAAACACAGAAATTGCATCGGGATTGAATACAACAGTCTCCATGCGCAGTTTCCTTCATGGGAGTAATGTCTCAAACAGTCTACGCTTTGATCGTTCCCTGGAAGACTAGTAGTAGATTCCGATGCACATCTGGTGGCATTCTGTAATATGTAGACTATCAGAGTGTTGATGAAACAAAGATATTGCATCGGGATTGTATACAACAGTCACCATGCGCACTTTCAACCATGGGAGTAATGTCTGTAACAGCCTACGATTTCATAGTTCCCTGGAAGACCTGTCGTAGTTGCTGATGCACATCTGGATGCTTTCCGTAATCTGTGGACTATCAGAGTGTTGATGAAACACAGAAATTGCATCGGGATTGAATACAACAGTCTCCATGAGCAGTTTCCTCCATGGGAGTAATGTCTTAAACAGTCTACGCTTTCATCGTTCCCTGGGAGACCAGTAGTAGTTTCCGATGCACATCAGGAGGCATTCTGTAATCTGTGGACTATCAGAGTGTTGGTGAAACACAGAAATTGCTTCGGGATTGAATACCAATGTCACCATGCGCACTTTCCTCCATAAAAGTAATGTCTAAAACAGTCTACGCTTTGATCGTTCCCTGGAAGACCAGTAGTAGTTTCCGATGCACATCTGGAGGCATTCTGTAATCTGTGGACTATCAGAGTGTTGATGAATCACAGAAATTGCATCGGGATTGAATACAACAGCCACCATGCGCACTTTCCTTCATGGAAGTAATGTCTCTAAGAGTCTACGCTTTGATCGTTCCCTGGAAGACCAGTAGTAGTTTCCGATGCACATCTGGAGGCATTCTGTAATCTGTGGACTATCAGAGTGTTGGTGAAACACAGAAATTGCATCGGGATTGAATACCAATGTCACCATGCGCACTCTCCTCCATAAAAGTAATGTCTAAAACAGTCTACGCTTTGATCGTTCCATGGAAGACCAGTAGTAGTTTCCGATGCACATCTGGAGGCATTCTGTAATCTGTGAACTATCAGAGTGTTGATGAAACACAGAAATTGCATCGGAATTGAATACAACAGTCAAGATGCGCACTTTCCTTCATGGGAGTAATGTCTCTAACAGGCTACGCTTTGATCGTTCCCTGGAAGACCAGTAGTAGTTTTCGATGCACATCTGGTGGCATTCTGTAATTTGTAGACTATCAGAGTGTTGATGAAACATACATATTGCATCGGGATTGAATACACCAGTCACCATGCGCACTTTCAACCATGGGAGTAATGTCTCTAACAGCCTACGATTTGATCGTTCTCTGGAAGACCAGTAGTAGTTTCTGATGCACATCTCGATGCTTTCCGTAATCTGTGGACTATCAGAGTGTTGATGAAACACAGAAATTGCATCGGGATTGAATACAACAGTCACCATGAACACTTTCCTCCACGGGACTAATGTCTCAAACAGTGTACGCTTTGATCGTTCCCCGGAAGACCAGTAGTAGTTTTCGTTGCACATCTGGTGGTATTCTGTAATCTGTGGACTATCAGAGTGTTGATGAAACACAGAAATTGCATCGGGATTGAATACATCAGTCACCATACACACATTCCTTCATGGGAATAATGTCTCAAACAGTCTACGCTTTGATCGTTCCCAGGAAGACCAGTAGTAGTTTCCGATGCACATCTGGAGGCATTCTGTAATCTGTGGACTATAAGAGTGTTGATGAATCACAGAAATTGCATCGGGATTGAATACAACAGTCACCATGCGCACTTTCCTTATGGAAGTAATGTCTCTAAGAGTCTACGCTTTGATCGTTCCCTGGAAGACCAGTAGTAGTTTCCGATGCACATCTGGAGGCATTCTGTAATCTGTGAACTATCAGAGTGTTGATGAAACACAGAAATTGCATCGGAATTGAATACAACAGTCACCATGCGCACTTTCCTTCATGGGAGTAATGTCTCTAACAGGCTACGCTTTGATCGTTCCCTGGAAGACCAGTAGTAGTTTTCGATGCACATCTGGTGGCATTCTGTAATTTGTAGACTATCAGAGTGTTGATGAAACAAACATATTGCATCGGGATTGAATACACCAGTCACCATGCGCACTTTCAACCATGGGAGTAATGTCTCTAACAGCCTACGATTTGGTCGTTCCCTGGAAGACCAGTAGTAGTTTCCGATGCACCTTTGGTGGCATTCTGTAATATGTAGACTATCAGAGTGTTGATGAAACAAAGATATTGCATCGTGATTGTATACAACAGTCACCATGCGCACTTTCAACCATAGGAGTAATGTCTCTAACAGCCTACGATTTGATCGTTCTCTGGAAGACCAGTAGTAGTTTCTGATGCACATCTCGATGCTTTCCGTAATCTGTGGACTATCAGAGTGTTGATGAAACACAGAAATTGCATCGTAATTGAATACAACAGTCTCCATGAGCAGTTTCCTCCATGGGAGTAATGTCTCAAACAGTCTACGCTTTGATCGTTCCCTGGAAGACCAGTAGTAGTTTCCGATGCACATTTGGAGGCATTCTGTAATCTGTGGACTATCAGAGTGTTGGTGAAACCCAGAAATTGCATCGGGATTGAATACCAATGTCACCATGCGCACTCTCCTCCATAAAAGTAATGTCTAAAACAGTCTACGCTTTGATCGTTCCCTGGAAGACCAGTAGTAGTTTCCGATGCACATCTGGTGGCATTCTGTAATCTGTGGAGTATCAGAGTGTTGATGAAACACAGAAATTGCATCGGGAATGAATACAACAGTCACCATGAGCACTTTCCCCATGGGAGTAATGTCTCTAAGAGTCTACGCTTTTATCGTTCCCTGGAAGACCAATAGTAGTTTCCGATGCACATCTGGATGCTTTCTGTAATCTGTGGACTTTCAGAGTGTTGATGAAACACAGAAATTGCATCGGGATTGAATACAACAGTCTCCATGCGCAGTTTCCTACATGGGAGTAATGTCTCAAACAGTCTACGCTTTGATCGTTCCCTGGAAGACCAGTAGTAGTTTCCGATGCACATCTGGTGGCATTCTGTAATATGTAGACTATCAGAGTGTTGATGAATCAAAGATATTGCATCCGGATTGTATACAACAGTCACCATGCGCACTTTCAACCATGGGAGTAATGTCTGTTACAGCCTACGATTGATCGTTCCCTGGAAGGCCTGTAGTAGTTGCTGATGCACATCTGGATGCTTTCCGTAATCTGTGGACTATCAGAGTGTTGATGAAACACAGAAATTGCATCGGGATTGAATACAACAGTCACCATGAACACTTTCCTCCACGGGACTAATGTCTCAAACAGTGTACGCTTTGATCGTTCCCCGGAAGACCAGTAGTAGTTTTCGTTGCGCATCTGGTGGTATTCTGTAATCTGTGGACTATCAGAGTGTTGATGAAACACAGAAATTGCATCGGGATTGAATACATCAGTCACCATACACACATTCCTTCATGGGAATAATGTCTCAAACAGTCTACGCTTTGATCGTTCCCAGGAAGACCAGTAGTAGTTTCCGATGCACATCTGAAAGCATTCTGTAATCTGTGGACTATCAGGGTGTTGATGAAACACAGAAATTGCATCGGGATTGAATACAACAGTCACCATGCGCACTTTCCTTCATTGGAGTAATGTCTCAAACAGTCTATGCTTTGATCGTTCTCTGGAAGACCAGTAGTAGTTTCTGATGAACATCTGGAGGCATTCTCTTGTCTGCGGACTATCAGAGTGTTGATGAAACAGAGAAATTGCATCGGGATTGAATACAACAGTCACCATGTGCACTTTCCTCCACGGGAGTAATGTCTCACACAGGCTACGCTTTGATCGTTCCCTGGAAGACCAGTAGTAGTTTCCCATGAGCATCTGGAGGCATTCGGTAATCTGTGGACTATCAGAGTGTTGATGAAACACAGAAATTGCATCGGGATTGAATACAACAGTCACCATGCGCACTTTCCTCCACAGGAGTAATGTCTCAAACAGGCTACGCTTTGATCGTTCCCTGGAAGACCAGTAGTAGTTTCCGATGCACATCTGGAGGCATTCTGTAATCTGTAGACTATCAGAGTGTTGATGAAACACAGAAATTGCATCGGGAATGAATACAACAGTCACCATGAGCACTTTCCCCCATGGGAGTAATGTCTCTAAGAGTCTACGCTTTGATCGTTCTCTGGAAGACCAGTAGTAGTTTCCGATGCACATCTGGATGCTTTCTGTAATCTGTGGACTTTCAGAGTGTTGATGAAACACAGAAATTGTATCGGGATTGAATACAACAGTCTCCATGCGCAGTTTCCTACATAGGAGTAATGTCTCAAACAGTCTACGCTTTGATCGTTCCCTGGAAGACTAGTAGTAGATTCCGATGCACATCTGGTGGCATTCTGTAATATGTAGACTATCAGAGTGTTGATGAAACAAAGATATTGCATCGGGATTGTATACAACAGTCACCATGCGTACTTTCAACCATGGGAGTAATGTCTGTAATAGCCTACGATTTCATCGTTCCCTGGAAGACCTGTCGTAGTTGCTGATGCACATCTGGATGCTTTCCGTAATCTGTGGACTATCAGAGTGTTGATGAAACACAGAAATTGCATCGGGATTGAATACAACAGTCTCCATGAGCAGTTTCCTCCATGGGAGTAATGTCTTAAACAGTCTACGCTTTCATCGTTCCCTGGGAGACCAGTAGTAGTTTCCGATGCACATCAGGAGGCATTCTGTAATCTGTGGACTATCAGAGTGTTGGTGAAACACAGAAATTGCTTCGGGATTGAATACCAATGTCACCATGCGCACTTTCCTCCATAAAAGTAATGTCTAAAACAGTCTACGCTTTGATCGTTCCCTGGAAGACCAGTAGTAGTTTCCGATGCACATCTGGAGGCATTCTGTAATCTGTGGACTATCAGAGTGTTGATGAATCACAGAAATTGCATCGGGATTGAATACAACAGCCACCATGCGCACTTTCCTTCATGGAAGTAATGTCTCTAAGAGTCTACGCTTTGATCGTTCCCTGGAAGACCAGTAGTAGTTTCCGATGCACATCTGGAGGCATTCTGTAATCTGTGGACTATCAGAGTGTTGGTGAAACACAGAAATTGCATCGGGATTGAATACCAATGTCACCATGCGCACTCTCCTCCATAAAAGTAATGTCTAAAACAGTCTACGCTTTGATCGTTCCATGGAAGACCAGTAGTGGTTTCCGATGCACATCTGGAGGCATTCTGTAATCTGTGAACTATCAGAGTGTTGATGAAACACAGAAATTGCATCGGAATTGAATACAACAGTCACCATGCGCACTTTCCTTCATGGGAGTAATGTCTCTAACAGGCTACGCTTTGATCGTTCCCTGGAAGACCAGTAGTAGTATTCGATGCACATCTGGTGGCATTCTGTAATTTGTAGACTATCAGAGTGTTGATGAAACATACATATTGCATCGGGATTGAATACACCAGTCACCATGCGCACTTTCAACCATGGGAGTAATGTCTCTAACAGCCTACGATTTGGTCGTTCCCTGGAAGACCAGTAGTTGTTTCTGATGCACATCTGGATGCTCTCTGTAATCTGTGGACTATCAGAGTGTTGATTAAACACAGAAATTGCATCGTAATTGAATACAACAGTCTCCATGAGCAGTTTCCTCCATGGGAGTAATGTCTCAAACAGTCTACGCTTTGATCGTTCCCTGGAAGACCAGTAGTAGTTTCCGATGCACATTTGGAGGCATTCTGTAATCTGTGGACTATCAGAGTGTTGGTGAAACCCAGAAATTGCATCGGGATTGAATACCAATGTCACCATGCGCACTCTCCTCCATAAAAGTAATGTCTAAAACAGTCTACGCTTTGATCGTTCCCTGGAAGACCAGTAGTAGTTTCCGATGCACATCTGGTGGCATTCTGTAATCTGTGGAGTATCAGAGTGTTGATGAAACACAGAAATTGCATCGGGAATGAATACAACAGTCACCATGAGCACTTTCCCCATGGGAGTAATGTCTCTAAGAGTCTACGCTTTTATCGTTCCCTGGAAGACCAATAGTAGTTTCCGATGCACATCTGGATGCTTTCTGTAATCTGTGGACTTTCAGAGTGTTGATGAAACACAGAAATTGCATCGGGATTGAATACAACAGTCTCCATGCGCAGTTTCCTACATGGGAGTAATGTCTCAAACAGTCTACGCTTTGATCGTTCCCTGGAAGACCAGTAGTAGTTTCCGATGCACATCTGGTGGCATTCTGTAATATGTAGACTATCAGAGTGTTGATGAATCAAAGATATTGCATCGGGATTGTATACAACAGTCACCATGCGCACTTTCAACCATGGGAGTAATGTCTGTAACAGCCTACGATTGATCGTTCGCTGGAAGGCCTGTAGTAGTTGCTGATGCACATCTGGATGCTTTCCGTAATCTGTGGACTATCAGAGTGTTGATGAAACACAGAAATTGCATCGGGATTGAATACAACAGTCACCATGAACACTTTCCTCCACGGGACTAATGTCTCAAACAGTGTACGCTTTGATCGTTCCCCGGAAGACCAGTAGTAGTTTTCGTTGCACATCTGGTGGTATTCTGTAATCTGTGGACTATCAGAGTGTTGATGAAACACAGAAATTGCATCGGGATTGAATACATCAGTCACCATACACACATTCCTTCATGGGAATAATGTCTCAAACAGTCTACGCTTTGATCGTTCCCAGGAAGACCAGTAGTAGTTTCCGATGCACATCTGGAGGCATTCTGTAATCTGTGGACTATCAGAGTGTTGATGAATCACAGAAATTGCATCGGGATTGAATACAACAGTCACCATGCGCACTTTCCTTCATGGAAGTAATGTCTCTAAGAGTCTACGCTTTGATCGTTCCCTGGAAGACCAGTAGTAGTTTCCGATGCACATCTGGAGGCATTCTGTAATCTGTGAACTATCAGAGTGTTGATGAAACACAGAAATTGCATCGGAATTGAATACAACAGTCACCATGCGCACTTTCCTTCATGGGAGTAATGTCTCTAACAGGCTACGCTTTGATCGTTCCCTGGAAGACCAGTAGTAGTTTTCGATGCACATCTGGTGGCATTCTGTAATTTGTAGACTATCAGAGTGTTGATGAAACAAAGATATTGCATCGTGATTGTATACAACAGTCACCATGCGCACTTTCAACCATAGGAGTAATGTCTCTAACAGCCTACGATTTGATCGTTCTCTGGAAGACCAGTAGTAGTTTCTGATGCACATCTCGATGCTTTCCGTAATCTGTGGACTATCAGAGTGTTGATGAAACACAGAAATTGCATCGTAATTGAATACAACAGTCTCCATGAGCAGTTTCCTCCATGGGAGTAATGTCTCAAACAGTCTACGCTTTGATCGTTCCCTGGAAGACCAGTAGTAGTTTCCGATGCACATTTGGAGGCATTCTGTAATCTGTGGACTATCAGAGTGTTGGTGAAACCCAGAAATTGCATCGGGATTGAATACCAATGTCACCATGCGCACTCTCCTCCATAAAAGTAATGTCTAAAACAGTCTACGCTTTGATCGTTCCCTGGAAGACCAGTAGTAGTTTCCGATGCACATCTGGTGGCATTCTGTAATCTGTGGAGTATCAGAGTGTTGATGAAACACAGAAATTGCATCGGGAATGAATACAACAGTCACCATGAGCACTTTCCCCATGGGAGTAATGTCTCTAAGAGTCTACGCTTTTATCGTTCCCTGGAAGACCAATAGTAGTTTCCGATGCACATCTGGATGCTTTCTGTAATCTGTGGACTTTCAGAGTGTTGATGAAACACAGAAATTGCATCGGGATTGAATACAACAGTCTCCATGCGCAGTTTCCTACATGGGAGTAATGTCTCAAACAGTCTACGCTTTGATCGTTCCCTGGAAGACCAGTAGTAGTTTCCGATGCACATCTGGTGGCATTCTGTAATATGTAGACTATCAGAGTGTTGATGAATCAAAGATATTGCATCGGGATTGTATACAACAGTCACCATGCGCACTTTCAACCATGGGAGTAATGTCTGTAACAGCCTACGATTGATCGTTCCCTGGAAGGCCTGTAGTAGTTGCTGATGCACATCTGGATGCTTTCCGTAATCTGTGGACTATCAGAGTGTTGATGAAACACAGAAATTGCATCGGGATTGAATACAACAGTCACCATGAACACTTTCCTCCACGGGACTAATGTCTCAAACAGTGTACGCTTTGATCGTTCCCCGGAAGACCAGTAGTAGTTTTCGTTGCACATCTGGTGGTATTCTGTAATCTGTGGACTATCAGAGTGTTGATGAAACACAGAAATTGCATCGGGATTGAATACATCAGTCACCATACACACATTCCTTCATGGGAATAATGTCTCAAACAGTCTACGCTTTGATCGTTCCCAGGAACACCAGTAGTAGTTTCCGATGCACATCTGAAAGCATTCTGTAATCTGTGGACTATCAGAGTGTTGATGAAACACAGAAATTGCATCGGGATTGAATACAACAGTCACCATGCGCACTTTCCTTCATTGGAGTAATGTCTCAAACAGTCTATGCTTTGATCGTTCTCTGGAAGACCAGTAGTAGTTTCGGATGAACATCTGGAGGCATTCTCTTGTCTGTGGACTATCAGAGTGTTGATGAAACAGAGAAATTGCATCGGGATTGAATACAACAGTCACCATGTGCACTTTCCTCCACGGGAGTAATGTCTCACACAGGCTACGCTTTGATCGTTCCCTGGAAGACCAGTAGTAGTTTCCCATGAGCATCTGGAGGCATTCGGTAATCTGTGGACTATCAGAGTGTTGATGAAACACAGAAATTGCATCGGGATTGAATACAACAGTCACCATGCGCACTTTCCTCCACAGGAGTAATGTCTCAAACAGGCTACGCTTTGATCGTTCCCTGGAAGACCAGTAGTAGTTTCCGATGCTCATCTGGAGGCATTCTGTAATCTGTAGACTATCAGAGTGTTGATGAAACACAGAAATTGCATCGGGAGTGAATACAACAGTCACCATGAGCACTTTCCCCCATGGGAGTAATGTCTCTAAGAGTCTACGCTTTGATCGTTCCCTGGAAGACCAGTAGTAGTTTCCGATGCACATCTGGATGCTTTCTGTAATCTGTGGACTTTCAGAGTGTTGATGAAACACAGAAATTGCATCGGGATTGAATACAACAGTCTCCATGCGCAGTTTCCTACATGGGAGTAATGTCTCAAACAGTCTACGCTTTGATCGTTCCCTGGAAGACTAGTAGTAGATTCCGATGCACATCTGGTGGCATTCTGTAATATGTAGACTATCAGAGTGTTGATGAAACAAAGATATTGCATCGGGATTGTATACAACAGTCACCATGCGCACTTTCAACCATGGGAGTAATGTCTGTAACAGCCTACGATTTCATCGTTCCCTGGAAGACCTGTCGTAGTTGCTGATGCACATCTGGATGCTTTCCGTAATCTGTGGACTATCAGAGTGTTGATGAAACACAGAAATTGCATCGGGATTGAATACAACAGTCTCCATGAGCAGTTTCCTCCATGGGAGTAATGTCTTAAACAGTCTACGCTTTCATCGTTCCCTGGGAGACCAGTAGTAGTTTCCGATGCACATCAGGAGGCATTCTGTAATCTGTGGACTATCAGAGTGTTGGTGAAACACAGAAATTGCTTCGGGATTGAATACCAATGTCACCATGCGCACTTTCCTCCATAAAAGTAATGTCTAAATCAGTCTACGCTTTGATCGTTCCCTGGAAGACCAGTAGTAGTTTCCGATGCACATCTGGAGGCATTCTGTAATCTGTGGACTATCAGAGTGTTGATGAATCACAGAAATTGCATCGGGATTGAATACAACAGCCACCATGCGCACTTTCCTTCATGGAAGTAATGTCTCTAAGAGTCTACGCTTTGATCGTTCCCTGGAAGACCAGTAGTAGTTTCCGATGCACATCTGGAGGCATTCTGTAATCTGTGGACTATCAGAGTGTTGGTGAAACACAGAAATTGCATCGGGATTGAATACCAATGTCACCATGCGCACTCTCCTCCATAAAAGTAATGTCTAAAACAGTCTACGCTTTGATCGTTCCATGGAAGACCAGTAGTAGTTTCCGATGCACATCTGGAGGCATGCTGTAATCTGTGAACTATCAGAGTGTTGATGAAACACAGAAATTGCATCGGAATTGAATACAACAGTCACCATGCGCACTTTCCTTCATGGGAGTAATGTCTCTAAGAGGCTACGCTTTGATCGTTCCCTGGAAGACCAGTAGTAGTTTTCGATGCACATCTGGTGGCATTCTGTAATTTGTAGACTATCAGAGTGTTGATGAAACATACATATTGCATCGGGATTGAATACACCAGTCACCATGCGCACTTTCAACCATGGGAGTAATGTCTCTAACAGCCTACGATTTGGTCGTTCCCTGGAAGACCAGTAGTTGTTTCTGATGCACATCTGGATGCTCTCTGTAATCTGTGGACTATCAGAGTGTTGATTAAACACAGAAACTGCATCGGGATAGAATACAACAGTCACCATGCGCACTTTCCTCCACGCGAGTAATGTCTCAAACAGTCTACGCTTTGATCGTCTGAAAACCAGTATTAGTTTCCGATGCACGTCTGGTGGCATTCTGTAATCTGTGGACTATCAGAGTGTTGATGAAACACAGAAAGTGCCTCGGGATTGAATACAACAGTCACAATGCGCACATTCCTTCATGGGAATAATGTCTCAAACAGTCTACGCTTTGATCGTTCCCTGGAAGACCAGTAGTAGTTTCCGATGCACATTTGGTGGCATTCTGTAATATGTAGACTATCAGAGTGTTGATGAAACAAAGATATTGCATCGTGATTGTATACAACAGTCACCATGCGCACTTTCAACCATAGGAGTAATGTCTCTAACAGCCTACGATTTGATCGTTCTCTGGAAGACCAGTAGTAGTTTCTGATGCACATCTCGATGCTTTCCGTAATCTGTGGACTATCAGAGTGTTGATGAAACACAGAAATTGCATCGTAATTGAATACAACAGTCTCCATGAGCAGTTTCCTCCATGGGAGTAATGTCTCAAACAGTCTACGCTTTGATCGTTCCCTGGAAGACCAGTAGTAGTTTCCGATGCACATTTGGAGGCATTCTGTAATCTGTGGACTATCAGAGTGTTGGTGAAACCCAGAAATTGCATCGGGATTGAATACCAGTGTCACCATGCGCACTCTCCTCCATAAAAGTAATGTCTAAAACAGTCTACGCTTTGATCGTTCCCTGGAAGACCAGTAGTAGTTTCCGATGCACATCTGGAGGCATTCTGTAATCTGTTTACTATCAGAGTGTTGATGAAACACAGAAAATGAATCGGGATTGAATACAACAGTCACCATGCGCACTCTCCTTAATGGGAGTAATGTCTCTAACAGGCTACGCTTTGATCGTTCCCTGGAAGACCAGTAGTAGTTTCCGATGCACATCTGGTGGCATTCTGTAATATGTAGACTATCAGAGTGTTGATGAAACAAACATATTGCATCGGGATTGAATACAACAGTCACCATACGCACATTCAACCATGGGAGTAATGTCTCTAACAGCCTACGATTTGATCGTTCCCTGGAAGACCAGTAGTAGTTTCTGATGCACATCTGGATGCTTTCTGTAATCTGTGGACTTTCAGAGTGTTGATTAAACACAGAAATTGCATCGGGACAGAATACAACAGTCACCATGCGCACTTTCCTCCACGGGAGTAATGTCTCAAACAGTCTACGCTTTGATCGTTCTGAAGGCCAGTATTAGTATCCGATGCACGTCTGGTGGCATTCTGTAATCTGTGGACTATCAGAGTGTTGATGAAACACAGAAAGTGCCTCGGGATTGAATACAACAGTCACAATGCGCACATTCCTTCATGGGAATAATGTCTCAAACAGTCTACGCTTTGATCGTTCCCAGGAAGACCAGTAGTAGTTTCCGATGCACATCTGAAAGCAATCTGTAATCTGTGGACTATCAGAGTGTTGATGAAACACAGAAATTGCATCGGGATTGAATACAACAGTCACCATGCGCACTTTCCTTCATGGGAGTAATGTCTCAAACAGTCTACGCTTTAATCGTTCCCTGGAAGACCAGTAGTAGTTTCTGATTAATATCTGGAGGCATTCTGTTGTCTGTGGACTATCAGTGTGTTGATGAAACAGAGAAATTGCATCGGGATTGAATACAACAGTCACCATGCGCACTTTCCTCCACGGTAATAATGTCTCTAACAGGCTACGCTTTGATCGTTCCCTGGAAGACCAGTAGTAGTTTCCGATGCACATCTGGTGGCATTCTGTAATATGTAGACTATCAGAGTGTTGATGAAACAAACATATTGCATCGGGATTGAATACACCAGTCACCATGCGCACTTTCAACCATGGGAGTAATGTCTGAAACAGTCTACGCTTTGATCGTTCCCTGGAAGACCAGTAGTAGTTTCCAATGCACATCTGGTGGCATTCTGTAATCTGTGGACTATCAGGGTGTTGATGAAACACAGAAATTGCATCGGGATTGAATACAACAGTCACCATGCGCACTTTCCACCACGGGAGTAATGTCTCACACAGGCTACGCTTTGATCGTTCCCTGGAAGACCAGTAGTAGTTTCCCATGAGAATCTGGAGGCATTCGGTAATCTGTGGACTATCAGAGTGTTGATGAAACACAGAAATTGCATCGGGATTGAATACAACAGTCACCATGCGCACTTTCCTCCACGGGAGTAATGTCTCAAACAGGCTACGCTTTGATCGTTCCCTGAAAGACCAGTAGTAGTTTCCGATGCACATCTGGAGGCATTCTCTAATCTATAGACTATCAGAGTGTTGATGAAACACAGAAATTGCATCGGGAATGAATACAACAGTCACCATGAGCACTTCCCCCATGGGAGTAATGTCTCTAAGAGTCTACGCTTTGATCGTTCCCTGGAAGACCAGTAGTAGTTTCCGATGCACATCTGGATGCTTTCTGTAATCTGTGGACTTTCAGAGTGTTGATGAAACACAGAAATTGCATCGGGATTGAATACAACAGTCTCCATGCGCAGTTTCCTACATGGGAGTAATGTCTCAAACAGTCTACGCTTTGATCGTTCCCTGGAAGACCAGTAGTAGTTTCCGATGCACATCTGGAGGCATTCTGTAATCTGTGGACTATCAGAGTGTTGGTGAAACCCAGAAATTGCATCGGGATTGAATACCAATGTCACCATGCGCACTCTCCTCCATAAAAGTAATGTCTAAAACAGTCTACGCTTTGATCGTTCCCTGGAAGACCAGTAGTAGTTTCCGATGCACATCTGGAGGCATTCTGTAATCTGTTTACTATCAGAGTGTTGATGAAACACAGAAAATGAATCGGGATTGAATACAACAGTCACCATGCGCACTCTCCTTCATGGGAGTAATGTCTCTAACAGGCTACGCTTTGATCGTTCCCTGGAAAACCAGAAGTAGTTTCCGATGCACATCTGGTGGCATTCTGTAATATGCAGACTATCAGAGTGTTGATGAAACAAACATATTGCATCGGGATTGAATACAACAGTCACCATATGCACATTCAACCATGGGAGTAATGTCCCTAACAGCCTACGATTTGGCGTTCCCTGGAAGACCAATAGTAGTTTCTGATGCACATCTGGATGCTTTCTGTAATCTGTGGACTATCAGAGTGTTGATTAAACATAGAAATTGCATCGGGACAGAATACAACAGTCACCATGCGCACTTTCCTCCACGGGAGTAATGTCTCAAACAGTCTACGCTTTGATCGTTCTGAAGACCAGTATTAGTATCCGATGCACGTCTGGTGGCATTCTGTAATCTGTGGACTATCAGAGTGTTGATGAAACACAGAAAGTGCCTCGGGATTGAATACAACAGTCACAATGCGCACATTCCTTCATGGGAATAATGTCTCAAACAGTCTACGCTTTGATCGTTCCCAGGAAGACCAGTAGTAGTTTCCGATGCACATCTGAAAGCATTCTGTAATCTGTGGACTATCAGAGTGTTGATGAAACACAGAAATTGCATCGGGATTGAATACAACAGTCACCATGCGCACTTTCCTTCATGGGAGTAATGTCTCAAACAGTCTACGCTTTAATCGTTCCCTGGAAGACCAGTAGTAGTTTCTGATGAACATCTGGAGGCATTCTGTTGTCTGTGGACTATCAGTGTGTTGATGAAACAGAGAAATTGCATCGGGATTGAATACAACAGTCACCATGCGCACTTTCCTCCACGGTAGTAATGTCTCTAACAGGCTACGCTTTGATCGTTCCCTGGAAGACCAGTAGTAGTTTCCGATGCACATCTGGTGGCATTCTGTAATATGTAGACTATCAGAGTGTTGATGAAGCAAACATATTGCATCGGGATTGAATACACCAGTCACCATGCGCACTTTCAACCATGGGAGTAATGTCTGAAACAGTCTACGCTTTGATCGTTCCCTGGAAGACCAGTAGTAGTTTCCAATGCACATCTGGTGGCATTCTGTAATCTGTGGACTATCAGGGTGTTGATGAAACACAGAAATTGCATCGGGATTGAATACAACAGTCACCGTGCGCACTTTCCACCACGGGAGTAAAGTCTCACACAGGCTACGCTTTGATCGTTCCCTGGAAGACCAGTAGTAGTTTCCCATGAGCATCTGGAGGCATTCGGTAATCTGTGGACTATCAGAGTGTTGATGAAACACAGAAATTGCATCGGGATTGAATACAACAGTCACCATGAGCACTTTCCCCCATGGGAGTAATGTCTCTAAGAGTCTACGCTTTGATCGTTCCCTGGAAGACCAGTAGTAGTTTCCGATGCACATCTGGATGCTTTCTGCAATCTGTGGACTTTCAGAGTGTTGATGAAACACAGAAATTGCATCGGGATTGAATACAACAGTCTCCATGCGCAGTTTCCTACATGGGAGTAATGTCTCAAACAGTCTACGCTTTGATCGTTCCCTGGAAGACCAGTAGTAGTTTCCGATGCACATCTGGTGGTATTCTGTAATATGTAGACTATCAGAGTGTTGATGAAACAAAGATATTGCATCGGGATTGTATACAACAGTCACCATGCGCACTTTCAACCATGGGAGTAATGTCTGTAACAGACTACGATTGATCGTTCCCTGGAAGACCTGTAGTAGTTGCTGATGCACATCTGGATGCTTTCCGTAATCTGTGGACTATCAGAGTGTTGATGAAACACAGAAATTGCATCGGGATTGAATACAACAGTCTCCATGAGCAGTTTCCTCCATGGGAGTAATGTCTCAAACAGTCTACGCTTTCATCGTTCCCTGGAAGACCAGTAGTAGTTTCCGATGCACATTTGGTGGCATTCTGTAATATGTAGACTATCAGAGTGTTGATGAAACAAAGATATTGCATCGTGATTGTATACAACAGTCACCATGCGCACTTTCAACCATAGGAGTAATGTCTCTAACAGCCTACGATTTGATCGTTCCCTGGAAGACCAGTAGTAGTTTCTGATGCACATCTGGATGCTTTCCGTAATCTGTGGACTATCAGAGTGTTGATGAAACACAGAAATTGCATCGTAATTGAATACAACAGTCTCCATGAGCAGTTTCCTCCATGTTAGTAATGTCTCAAACAGTCTACGCTTTGATCGTTCCCTGGAAGACCAGTAGCAGTTTCCGATGCACATCTGGAGGCATTCTGTAATCTGTGGACTATCAGAGTGTTGGTGAAACCCAGAAATTGCATCGGGATTGAATACCAATGTCACCATGCGCACTCTCCTCCATAGAAGTAATGTCTAAAACAGTCTACGCTTTAATCGTTCCCTGGAAGACCAGTAGTAGTTTCCGATGCACATCTGGAGGCATTCTGTAATCTGTTTACTATCAGAGTGTTGATGAAACACAGAAAATGAATCGGGATTGAATACAACAGTCACCATTCGCACTCTCCTTCATGGGAGTAATGTCTCTAACAGGCTACGCTTTCATCGTTCCCTGGAAGACCAGTAGTAGTTTCCGATGCACATCTGGTGGCATTCTGTAATATGCAGACTATCAGAGTGTTGATGAAACAAACATATTGCATCGGGATTGAATACAACAGTCACCATACGCACATTCAACCATGGGAGTAATGTCCCTAACAGCCTACGATTTGATCGTTCCCTGGAAGACCAGTAGTAGTTTCTGATGCACATCTGGATGCTTTCTGTAATCTGTGGACTATCAGAGTGTTGATTAAACACAGAAATTGCATCGGGACAGAATACAACATTCACCATGCGCACTTTCCTCCACGGGAGTAATGTCTCAAACAGTCTACGCTTTGATCGTTCTGAAGACCAGTATTAGTATCCGATGCACGTCTGGTGGCATTCTGTAATCTGTGGACTATCAGAGTGTTGATGAAACACAGAAAGTGCCTCGGGATTGAATACAACAGTCACCATGCGCATTTTCCTTCATGGGAGTAATGTCTCAAACAGTCTACGCTTTAATCGTTCCCTGGAAGACCAGTAGTAGCTTCTGATGAACATCTGGAGGCATTCTGTTGTCTGTGGACTATCAGTGTGTTGATGAAACAGAGAAATTGCATCGGGATTGAATACAACAGTCACCATGCGCACTTTCCTTCATGGGAGTAAAGTCTCAAACAGTCTACGCTTTAATCGTTCCCTGGAAGACCAGTAGTAGCTTCTGATGAACATCTGGAGGCATTCTGTTGTCTGTGGACTATCAGTGTGTTGATAAACAGAGAAATTGCATCGGGATTGAATACAACAGTCACCATGCGCACTTTCCTCCACGGGAGTAATGTCTCTAACAGGCTACGCTTTGATCGTTCCCTGGAAGACCAGTAGTAGTTTCCGATGCACATCTGGTGGCATTCTGTAATATGTAGACTATCAGAGTGTTGATGAAGCAAACATATTGCATCGGGATTGAATACACCAGTCACCATGCGCACTTTCAACCATGGGAGTAATGTCTGAAACAGTCTACGCTTTGATCGTTCCCTGGAAGACCAGTAGTAGTTTCCAATGCACATCTGGTGGCATTCTGTAATCTGTGGACTATCAGGGTGTTCATGAAACACAGAAATTGCATCGGGATTGAATACAACAGTCACCGTGCGCACTTTCCACCACGGGAGTAAAGTCTCACACAGGCTACGCTTTGATCGTTCCCTGGAAGACCAGTAGTAGTTTCCCATGAGCATCTGGAGGCATTCGGTAATCTGTGGACTATCAGAGTGTTGATGAAACACAGAAATTGCATCGGGATTGAATACAACAGTCACCATGAGCACTTTCCCACATGGGAGTAATGTCTCTAAGAGTCTACGCTTTGATCGTTCCCTGGAAGACCAGTAGTAGTTTCCGATGCACATCTGGATGCTTTCTGCAATCTGTGGACTTTCAGAGTGTTGATGAAAACAAGAATTTGCATCGGGATTGAATACAACAGTCTCCATGCGCAGTTTCCTACATGGGAGTAATGTCTCAAACAGTCTACGCTTTGATCGTTCCCTGGAAGACCAGTAGTAGTTTCCGATGCACATCTGGTGGTATTCTGTAATATGTAGACTATCAGAGTGTTGATGAAACAAAGATATTGCATCGGGATTGTATACAACAGTCACCATGCGCACTTTCAACCATGGGAGTAATGTCTGTAACAGACTACGATTGATCGTTCCCTGGAAGACCTGTAGTAGTTGCTGATGCACATCTGGATGCTTTCCGTAATCTGTGGACTATCAGAGTGTTGATGAAACACAGAAATTGCATCGGGATTGAATACAACAGTCTCCATGAGCAGTTTCCTCCATGGGAGTAATGTCTCAAACAGTCTACGCTTTCATCGTTCCCTGGAAGACCAGTAGTAGTTTCCGATGCACATTTGGTGGCATTCTGTAATATGTAGACTATCAGAGTGTTGATGAAACAAAGATATTGCATCGTGATTGTATACAACAGTCACCATGCGCACTTTCAACCATAGGAGTAATGTCTCTAACAGCCTACGATTTGATCGTTCCCTGGAAGACCAGTAGTAGTTTCTGATGCACATCTGGATGCTTTCCGTAATCTGTGGACTATCAGAGTGTTGATGAAACACAGAAATTGCATCGTAATTGAATACAACAGTCTCCATGAGCAGTTTCCTCCATGGGAGTAATGTCTCAAACAGTCTACGCTTTGATCGTTCCCTGGAAGACCAGTAGTAGTTTCCGATGCACATCTGGAGGCATTCTGTAATCTGTGGACTATCAGAGTGTTGGTGAAACCCAGAAATTGCATCGGGATTGAATACCAATGTCACCATGCGCACTCTCCTCCATAAAAGTAATGTCTAAAACAGTCTACGCTTTGATCGTTCCCTGGAAGACCAGTAGTAGTTTCCGATGCACATCTGGAGGCATTCTGTAATCTGTTTACTATCAGAGTGTTGATGAAACACAGAAAATGAATCGGGATTGAATACAACAGTCACCATGCGCACTCTCCTTCATGGGAGTAATGTCTCTAACAGGCTACGCTTTGATCGTTCCCTGGAAGACCAGTAGTAGTTTCCGATGCACATCTGGTGGCATTCTGTAATATGCAGACTATCAGAGTGTTGATGAAACAAACATATTGCATCGGGATTGAATACAACAGTCACCATACGCACATTCAACCATGGGAGTAATGTCCCTAACAGCCCACGATTTGATCGTTCCCTGGAAGACCAGTAGTAGTTTCTGATGCACATCTGGATGCTTTCTGTAATCTGTGGACTATCAGAGTGTTGATTAAACACAGAAATTGCATCGGGACAGAATACAACAGTCACCATGCGCACTTTCCTCCACGGGAGTAATGTCTCAAACAGTCTACGCTTTGATCGTTCTGAAGACCAGTATTAGTATCCGATGCACGTCTGGTGGCATTCTGTAATCTGTGGACTATCAGAGTGTTGATGAAACACAGAAAGTGCCTCGGGATTGAATACAACAGTCACCATGCGCACTTTCCTTCATGGGAGTAATGTCTCAAACAGTCTACGCTTTAATCGTTCCCTGGAAGACCAGTAGTAGCTTCTGATGAACATCTGGAGGCATTCTGTTGTCTGTGGACTATCAGTGTGTTGATGAAACAGAGAAATTGCATCGGGATTGAATACAACAGTCACCATGCGCACTTTCCTTCATGGGAGTAATGTCTCAAACAGTCTACGCTTTAATCGTTCCCTGGAAGACCAGTAGTAGCTTCTGATGAACATCTGGAGGCATTCTGTTGTCTGTGGACTATCAGTGTGTTGATGAAACAGAGAAATTGCATCGGGATTGAATACAACAGTCACCATGCGCACTTTCCTCCACGGGAGTAATGTCTCTAACAGGCTACGCTTTGATCGTTCCCTGGAAGACCAGTGTAGTTTCCGATGCACATCTGGTGGCATTCTGTAATATGTAGACTATCAGAGTGTTGATGAAACAAACATATTGCATCGGGATTGAATACACCAGCCACCATGCACACTTTCAACCATGGGAGTATTGTCTGAAACAGTCTACGCTTTGATCGTTCCCTGGAAGACCAGTAGTAGTTTCCAATGCACATCTGGTTGCATTCTGTAATCTGTGGACTATCAGGGTGTTGATGAAACACAGAAATTGCATCGGGATTGAATACAACAGTCACCGTGCGCACTTTCCACCACGGGAGTAATGTCTCACACAGGCTACTCTTTGATCGTTCCCTGGAAGACCAGTAGTAGTTTCCCATGAGCATCTGGAGGCATTCGGTAATCTGTGGACTATCAGAGTGTTGATGAAACACAGAAATTGCATCGGGATTAAATACAACAGTCACCATGCGCACTTTCCTCCACGGGAGTAAGGTCTCAAACAGGCTACGCTTTGATCGTTCCCTGGAAGACCAGTAGTAGTTTCCGATGCACATCTGGAGGCATTCTGTAATCTATAGACTATCAGAGTGTTGATGAAACACAGAAATTGCATCGGGAATGAATACAACAGTCACCATGAGCAATTACCCCCATGGGAGTAATATCTCTAAGAGTCTACGCTTTGATCGTTCCCTGGAAGACCAGTAGTAGTTTCCGATGCACATCTGGATGCTTTCTGTAATCTGTGGACTTTCAGAGTGTTGATGAAACGCAGAAATTGCATCGGGATTGAATACAACAGTCTCCATGCGCAGTTTCCTACATGGGAGTAATGTCTCAAACAGTCTACGCTTTGATCGTTCCCTGGAAGACCTGTAGTAGTTTCCGATGCACATCTGGTGGCATTCTGTAATATGTAGACTATCAGAGTGTTGATGAAACAAAGATATTGAATCGGGATTGTATACAACAGTCACCATGCGCACTTTCAACCATGGGAGTAATGTCTGTAACAGCCTACGATTGATCGTTCCCTGGAAGACCTGTAGTAGTTGCTGATGCACATCTGGATGCTTTCCGTAATCTGTGGACTATCAGAGTGTTGATGAAACACAGAAATTGCATCGGGATTGAATACAACAGTCACCATGCGCACTTTCCTCCACGGGAGTAATGTCTCAAACAGGCTACGCTTTGATCGTTCCCTGGAAGACCAGTAGTAGTTTCCGATGCACATCTGGTGGCATTCTGTAATATATAGACTATCAGAGTGTTGATGAAACAAAGATATTGCATCCGGATTGTATACAACAGTCACCATGCGCACTTTCAACCATGGGAGTAATTTCTCTAACAGCCTACGATTTGATCGTTCCCTGGAAGACCAGTAGTAGTTTCTGATGCACATCTGGATGCTTTCCGTAATCTGTGGACTATCAGAGTGTTGATGAAACACAGAAATTGCATCGTAATTGAATACAACAGTCTCCATGAGCAGTTTCCTCCATGGGAGTAATGTCTCAAACAGTCTACGCCTTGATCGTTCCCTGGAAGGCCAGTAGTAGTTTCCGATGCACATCTGGAGGCATTCTGTAATCTGTGGACTATCAGAGTGTTGGTGAAACACAGAAATTGCATCGGGTTTGAATACCAATGTCACCATGCGCACTCTCCTCCATTAACCCTTTCGCGGCTACGGGCATACATGTATGCCCGGTAGCTAGAAGACCAGACGGCTACGGGCGTAGATGTATGCCCAGCCGGCGGGAAGTCCAGGCGGCTACGGGCATACATCTACGCCCGGCAGGCGGGAATACCAGACGGCTAATGGCATACATATACGCCCGGGCTCGGGAACAGGTAAACGTTCACAATAGAGCGGCTGCTGGCTGTTGTCCACTTTTCAGACAACACTTTCATTGTCTGGTCTTCTTTGTAAAGTGAGAAAGCACTTTAGTTTTCCCCTCCCCTGCACACTTTCTGCTTACGAGTCTAACAATCGGCCAGTCCGTTTTTCGCTTCTGGTGAGACGACAGCGTTCGCGTGTGTAGACTTTGCCATGTCGGGACACAGTTTATCGGACAAGGAAATCATGGATATCCTCATGAATAGCAGTGACGAAGATTGTAGTGATACTTCGGAGCTTTCTTCCGATGAAGAGTTGGATGCTCCTGGACTTATTGCTGAATCCTCGGTATCACGAACAGAAGATTCTTCCTCTGAAGACGGAAAAGAAGATAGAGTAAGTGAAACTTCGTCAGGAAAAAGAAAGTATGACTGGACGGAGAATCATCCTGTGACGAAACGACACCGTTTTGTGAACACATTTAGCGGGTTAAAGGTGGAATTCGAAGAGTCAGCAAGTCATTTAGATTTCTTTTTGTACTTCATGTCCATGGAATTTGTTTCTGCCATTTGTACACAGATCAATAATTATTATAAATTTATTACTGAAAAAATGACGACAGTGCCCAGTAGATTAGCACGCTGGAAGCATATAGAGCCATCAGAATTTTATTGTTTCCTAGCATGTTCTCTGCTTATGCCTAGAAGTAAAAAGTTAGAAGTGAATGAATATTGGTCGACAGATTCTTTGCTTCAGACACCAATATTTTCTAACATAATGGCCAGGGACCGGTACAAATTGATTCTGCGTTTATTGCACTTCTGTGACAATTCCACCGCGTCTCAAGATATTCTTGTAAAGATACGTCTCATTGTAGGTCACACAAGAAATAAATTCCGCAAGGCAGTAGTACCCTTTGAAAACCTAGTGATCGACGAAAGTTTGCTACTTTTCAAGGGAAGGCTCCGATTCAAGCAGTACATACCAAATAAACGTAGTCGTTTTGGCATTAAAATTTTCGTCCTTTGTGACGTAGAAACGAATTATATTCTGGATTATATTATCTACACTGGTGCTGCCACGGAAATAGAATCTGGAAATTCTGATTGGGGAAAATCAGGCGATGTTGTTGTGAGTTTGTTATTGCCATACCTCAACAAAGGTCATACCATTTATTTGGACAATTGGTACTCGAGCCCAGAATTATTTCTATGGCTCCACAAAAAATGTACAAACGCCGTCGGAACAGTACGAAAAAACAGGAAACATCTACCACCGTTACCAGACAAGCTGAAAAAAGGGGAAGTACAGTTCAAATCTTGTGGAACATAAATGGCACTAAAATGGATGGACAAGAAAGAAGTGTGGATGCTTTCGACCGTAAATGGACCAGAGTTTGTGGAGACACAGAAGAAAGAACATAGAACAGGCCAAAACAAATTGAAACCCACCTGTGTCGTCAGCTATAATAAGTCAATGGGTGCAGTGGATAAGACAGACATGCTACTATCTTCTGTACAGTGCATCCGAAAGACACTGAAGTGGTACAAGAAAGTATTCTTTCATTTGACTGACTTGTGTGTGCTGAACGCAAAAACTGTTTTTGAAATACAAAAGCAACAGAAGATACCACTAGCGAAATACCACTTGGAGCTAATCCGTCAATTGCTTGACAGATTTCATAGTCAAACGTGTAAAAGTGCGATCCCACGGACAACCAAAGAAGAAAGCCCTTTCCGACTGCAGAATAAAGAGGGACATTATCCAGGGTTCCTCGTAGCAACGGAGAAAAAGGAGATTCCCCAGAGACGCTGTGTAGTATGCACTGCTCATTCACAACGAAAAATGACACGCATAAGATGCAAAAAGTGCGATGTGGCTCTCTGCATGGTGCCATGTTTCGAAAATTACCACACGCTAAAGAAATATTAGCACGTTTTAGTAACTTTGTACGTTTCAAACAGATAAAAGTAAAAAATAAAAAAATAAAAATAAAAAGCAGATGATGATGATGATGAGTCCCATACTCCGTTTACCGAGCGTAGGGGAGCGACGCGGCAGACCCGCGCCGCCATACTAGGCAAGGTCCTAGTGGAGGTGGTTTGCCATTGCCTTCCTCCGACCGTAATGGGGATGATTGATGATGATGATGAAGACGACACAAACACCCAGTCATCACGAGGCAGGTGAAAAATCCCTGACCCCGCCGGGAATCGAACCCGGGACCCCGTGCTCGGGAAGCGAGAACGCTACCGCGAGACCACGAGCTGCGGACAAAAAAAAAGCAGATAAAAGTAAAAAAAAATGGTTTTTAACTCAGCCAGCGGCAGTCCAAAGCCTGCGTCGAAAATGAGGATGGGAAACCATTAAAGTAAACCGTACTGAACGTGACGGGCTGAAAAAGAAGACAGCGAGCTAGAAGAAGGTAGGCGTTTACTATCCAATTTCTTACTGTGGAGAATCGACTTTAGGTTTTAATTACAAACGAAGGCAAGGGCCTATCGCAAAATGAGTTATGCAGATATATTCCTTGTTTAACTTTTAGTCCGATTGCATGACAAAATTAGGTTTTAAATTTCTGTAATTATTATCTATTTAAGACCGTAGTAAGAATATTGTTCGAGATTTGGGCGTTTTCGCTACGCACAACTCTATTTAAAACTATATATCTTGAAATACATTCATGTGATGATAGTGGAATTTTAATATGTTTTAGGCACATACATCGACGGTGTAAATCTCTAGTTAGAGGATTTTGGAATTACTATTAAAAAAGTTCCTATCATTTTTCTAAACCAACCATTTTTCAGCCCATAATAAACATATAACTGAAAGTGTTGGCTATTTTCGAAGCTCTCATTCGTTGTTATCAGAAACTATAACCAAAGTGACCATACAGAGTATAGTGTTTTTTTAAGGCGCTGCTGAACAGTGGTTCTGTGCACGCGGCAACACGCGGGAAGCCTGCGGCGGCCGTAGCCTGCAGCGGCCACAGGGCTGCGACAGCCGCCGCCGGCCAGGCGCGCAGTGCGCTCGTCCCTGTCACCCGGCCAGGCAGGCAGGACGCTCAGCCTTCCAGCCGCGAAAGGGTTAAAGTAGTGTCTAAAACAGTCTACGCTTTGATAGTTCCCTGGAAGACCAGTACTAGTTTCCGATGCACATCTGGAGGCATTCTGTAATCTGTGGACTATCAGAGTGTTGATGAAACACAGAAATTGCATCGGGATTGAATACAACAGTCACCATGCGCACTCTCCTTCATGGGAGTAATGTCTCTAACAGGCTACGCTTTGATCGTTCCCTGGAAGACCAGTAGTAGTTTCCGATGCACATCTGGTGGCATTCTGTAATATGTAGACTATCAGAGTGTTGATGAAACAAACATATTGCATCGGGATTGAATGCAACAGTCACCCTACACACATTCAACCATGGGAGTAATGTCCCTAACAGCCTACGATTTGATCGTTCCCTGGAAGACCAGTAATAGATTCTGATGCACATCTGGATGCTTTCTGTAATCTGTGGACTATCAGAGTGTTGATTAAACACAGAAATTGCATCGGGACAGAATACAACAGTCACCATGCACACTTTCCTCCACGGGAGTAATGTCTCAAACAGTCTACGCTTTGATCGTTCTGAAGAACAGTATTAGTTTCCGATGCACGTCTGGTGGCATTCTGTAATCTGTGGACTATCAGAGTGTTGATGAAACACAGAAAGTGCCTCGGGATTGAATACAACAGTCACAATGCGCACATTCCTTCATGGGAATAATGTCTCAAACAGTCTACGTTTTGAACGTTCCCTGGAAGACCAGTAGTAGTTTCCGATGCACATCTGAAAGCATTCTGTAATCTGTGGACTATCAGAGTGTTGATGAAACACAGAAATTGCATCGGGATTGAATACAACAGTCACCATGCGCACTTCCCTTCATGGGAGTAATGTCTCAAACAGTCTACGCTTTAATCGTTCCCTGGAAGACCAGTAGTAGTTTCTGATGAACATCTGGTGGCATTCTGTAATATGTAGACTATCAGAGTGTTGATGAAACAAACATATTGCATCGGGATTGAATACACCAGCCACCATGCACACTTTCAACCATGGGAGTATTGTCTGAAACAGTCTACGCTTTGATCGTTCCCTGGAAGACCAGTAGTAGTTTCCAATGCACATCTGGTTGCATTCTGTAATCTGTGGACTATCAGGGTGTTGATGAAACACAGAAATTGCATCGGGATTGAATACAACAGTCACCGTGCGCACTTTCCACCACGGGAGTAATGTCTCACACAGGCTACTCTTTGATCGTTCCCTGGAAGACCAGTAGTAGTTTCCCATGAGCATCTGGAGGCATTCGGTAATCTGTGGACTATCAGAGTGTTGATGAAACACAGAAATTGCATCGGGATTAAATACAACAGTCACCATGCGCACTTTCCTCCACGGGAGTAAGGTCTCAAACAGGCTACGCTTTGATCGTTCCCTGGAAGACCAGTAGTAGTTTCCGATGCACATCTGGAGGCATTCTGTAATCTATAGACTATCAGAGTGTTGATGAAACACAGAAATTGCATCGGGAATGAATACAACAGTCACCATGAGCACTTACCCCCATGGGAGTAATATCTCTAAGAGTCTACGCTTTGATCGTTCCCTGGAAGACCAGTAGTAGTTTCCGATGCACATCTGGATGCTTTCTGTAATCTGTGGACTTTCAGAGTGTTGATGAAACGCAGAAATTGCATCGGGATTGAATACAACAGTCTCCATGCGCAGTTTCCTACATGGGAGTAATGTCTCAAACAGTCTACGCTTTGATCGTTCCCTGGAAGACCTGTAGTAGTTTCCGATGCACATCTGGTGGCATTCTGTAATATGTAGACTATCAGAGTGTTGATGAAACAAAGATATTGAATCGGGATTGTATACAACAGTCACCATGCGCACTTTCAACCATGGGAGTAATGTCTGTAACAGCCTACGATTGATCGTTCCCTGGAAGACCTGTAGTAGTTGCTGATGCACATCTGGATGCTTTCCGTAATCTGTGGACTATCAGAGTGTTGATGAAACACAGAAATTGCATCGGGATTGAATACAACAGTCACCATGCGCACTTTCCTCCACGGGAGTAATGTCTCAAACAGGCTACGCTTTGATCGTTCCCTGGAAGACCAGTAGTAGTTTCCGATGCACATCTGGTGGCATTCTGTAATATATAGACTATCAGAGTGTTGATGAAACAAAGATATTGCATCCGGATTGTATACAACAGTCACCATGCGCACTTTCAACCATGGGAGTAATTTCTCTAACAGCCTACGATTTGATCGTTCCCTGGAAGACCAGTAGTAGTTTCTGATGCACATCTGGATGCTTTCCGTAATCTGTGGACTATCAGAGTGTTGATGAAACACAGAAATTGCATCGTAATTGAATACAACAGTCTCCATGAGCAGTTTCCTCCATGGGAGTAATGTCTCAAACAGTCTACGCCTTGATCGTTCCCTGGAAGGCCAGTAGTAGTTTCCGATGCACATCTGGAGGCATTCTGTAATCTGTGGACTATCAGAGTGTTGGTGAAACACAGAAATTGCATCGGGTTTGAATACCAATGTCACCATGCGCACTCTCCTCCATTAAAGTAGTGTCTAAAACAGTCTACGCTTTGATAGTTCCCTGGAAGACCAGTACTAGTTTCCGATGCACATCTGGAGGCATTCTGTAATCTGTGGACTATCAGAGTGTTGATGAAACACAGAAATTGCATCGGGATTGAATACAACAGTCACCATGCGCACTCTCCTTCATGGGAGTAATGTCTCTAACAGGCTACGCTTTGATCGTTCCCTGGAAGACCAGTAGTAGTTTCCGATGCACATCTGGTGGCATTCTGTAATATGTAGACTATCAGAGTGTTGATGAAACAAACATATTGCATCGGGATTGAATACAACAGTCACCATACACACATTCAACCATGGGAGTAATGTCCCTAACAGCCTACGATTTGATCGTTCCCTGGAAGACCAGTAATAGATTCTGATGCACATCTGGATGCTTTCTGTAATCTGTGGACTATCAGAGTGTTGATTAAACACAGAAATTGCATCGGGACAGAATACAACAGTCACCATGCACACTTTCCTCCACGGGAGTAATGTCTCAAACAGTCTACGCTTTGATCGTTCTGAAGAACAGTATTAGTTTCCGATGCACGTCTGGTGGCATTCTGTAATCTGTGGACTATCAGAGTGTTGATGAAACACAGAAAGTGCCTCGGGATTGAATACAACAGTCACAATGCGCACATTCCTTCATGGGAATAATGTCTCAAACAGTCTACGTTTTGATCGTTCCCTGGAAGACCAGTAGTAGTTTCCGATGCACATCTGAAAGCATTCTGTAATCTGTGGACTATCAGAGTGTTGATGAAACACAGAAATTGCATCGGGATTGAATACAACAGTCACCATGCGCACTTCCCTTCATGGGAGTAATGTCTCAAACAGTCTACGCTTTAATCGTTCCCTGGAAGACCAGTAGTAGTTTCTGATGAACATCTGGAGGCATTCTGTTGTCTGTGGACTATCAGTGTGTTGATGAAACACAGAAATTGCATCGGGATTGAATACAACAGTCACCATGCGCACTCTCCTTCATGGGAGTAATGTCTCTAACAGGCTACGCTTTGATCGTTCCCTGGAAGACCAGTAGTAGTTTCCGATGCACATCTGGAGGCATTCTGTAATCTGTTTACTATCAGAGTGTTGATGAAACACAGAAAATGAATCGGGATTGAATACAACAGTCACCATGCGCACTCTCCTTCATGGGAGTAATGTCTCTAACAGGCTACGCTTTGATCGTTCCCTGGAAGACCAGTAGTAGTTTCCGATGCACATCTGGTGGCATTCTGTAATATGCAGACTATCAGAGTGTTGATGAAACAAACATATTGCATCGGGATTGAATACAACAGTCACCATACGCACATTCAACCATGGGAGTAATGTCCCTAACAGCCAACGATTTGATCGTTCCCTGGAAGACCAGTAGTAGTTTCTGATGCACATCTGGATGCTTTCTGTAATCTGTGGACTATCAGAGTGTTGATTAAACACAGAAATTGCATCGGGACAGAATACAACAGTCACCATGCGCACTTTCCTCCACGGGAGTAATGTCTCAAACAGTCTACGCTTTGATCGTTCTGAAGACCAGTATTAGTATCCGATGCACGTCTGGTGGCATTCTGTAATCTGTGGACTATCAGAGTGTTGATGAAACACACAAAGTGCCTCGGGATTGAATACAACAGTCACCATGCGCACTTTCCTTCATGGGAGTAATGTCTCAAACAGTCTACGCTTTAATCGTTCCCTGGAAGACCAGTAGTAGCTTCTGATGAACATCTGGAGGCATTCTGTTGTCTGTGGACTATCAGTGTGTTGATGAAACAGAGAAATTGCATCGGGATTGAATACAACAGTCACCATGCGCACTTTCCTTCATGGGAGTAATGTCTCAAACAGTCTACGCTTTAATCGTTCCCTGGAAGACCAGTAGTAGCTTCTGATGAACATCTGGAGGCATTCTGTTGTCTGTGGACTATCAGTGTGTTGATGAAACAGAGAAATTGCATCGGGATTGAATACAACAGTCACCATGCGCACATCCCTTCATGGGAATAATGTCTCAAACAGTCTACGTTTTGATCGTTCCCTGGAAGACCAGTAGTAGTTTCCGATGCACATCTGAAAGCATTCTGTAATCTGTGGACTATCAGAGTGTTGATGAAACACAGAAATTGCATCGGGATTGAATACAACAGTCACCATGCGCACTTCCCTTCATGGGAGTAATGTCTCAAACAGTCTACGCTTTAATAGTTCCCTGGAAGACCAGTAGTAGTTTCTGATGAACATCTGGAGGCATTCTGTTGTCTGTGGACTATCAGTGTGTTGATGAAACACAGAAATTGCATCGGGATTGAATACAACAGTCACCATGCGCACTTTCCTCCACGGCAGTAATGTCTCACACAGTCTACGCTTTGATCGTTCCCTGGAAGACCAGTAGTAGTTTCCCATGAACATCTGGCGGCATTCGGTAATCTGTGGACTATCAGAGTGTTGATGAAACACAGAAATTGCATCGGGATTGAATACAACAGTCACCATGCGCACTTTCCTCCACGTGAGCAATGTCTCAAACAGTCTACGCTTTGATCGGTCCTTGGAAGACCAGTAGTAGTTTCCGATGCACATCTGGTGGCATTCTGAATTCTTTGGACAATCAGAGTGTTGATGAAACACAGAAATTGAATGGGAATTGAATACAACAGTCACCATGCGCACTTTCCTCCACAGGAGTAATGTCTCTAACAGTCTCGCTTTGATCGTTCCCTGGAAGACCAGTAGTAGTTTCCGATGCACATCTGGTGGCATTCTGTAATCTGTGGACTATCAGAGTGTTGATTAAACACAGAAATTGCATCGGCATAGAATACAACAGTCACCATGCGCACTTTCCTCCACGGGAGTAATGTCTCAAACAGTCTACACTTTGATCGTTCCTGGAAGACCAGTAGTAGTTTCCGATGCACATCTGGAGGCATTCTGTAATCTGTGGACTATCAGAGTGTTGATGAAACACACAAAGTGCCTCGGGATTGAATACAACAGTCACCATGCGCACTTTCCTTCATGGGAGTAATGTCTCAAACAGTCTACGCTTTAATCGTTCCCTGGAAGACCAGTAGTAGCTTCTGATGAACATCTGGAGGCATTCTGTTGTCTGTGGACTATCAGTGTGTTGATGAAACAGAGAAATTGCATCGGGATTGAATACAACAGTCACCATGCGCACTTTCCTTCATGGGAGTAATGTCTCAAACAGTCTACGCTTTAATCGTTCCCTGGAAGACCAGTAGTAGCTTCTGATGAACATCTGGAGGCATTCTGTTGTCTGTGGACTATCAGTGTGTTGATGAAACAGAGAAATTGCATCGGGATTGAATACAACAGTCACCATGCGCACTTTCCTCCACGGTAATAATGTCTCTAACAGGCTACGCTTTGATCGTTCCCTGGAAGACCAGTAGTAGTTTCCGATGCACATCTGGTGGCATTCTGTAATATGTAGACTATCAGAGTGTTGATGAAACAAACATATTGCATCGGGATTGAATACACCAGCCACCATGCACACTTTCAACCATGGGAGTATTGTCTGAAACAGTCTACGCTTTGATCGTTCCCTGGAAGACCAGTAGTAGTTTCCAATGCACATCTGGTTGCATTCTGTAATCTGTGGACTATCAGGGTGTTGATGAAACACAGAAATTGCATCGGGATTGAATACAACAGTCACCGTGCGCACTTTCCACCACGGGAGTAATGTCTCACACAGGCTACTCTTTGATCGTTCCCTGGAAGACCAGTAGTAGTTTCCCATGAGCATCTGGAGGCATTCGGTAATCTGTGGATTATCAGAGTGTTGATGAAACACAGAAATTGCATCGGGATTAAATACAACAGTCACCATGCGCACTTTCCTCCACGGGAGTAAGGTCTCAAACAGGCTACGCTTTGATCGTTCCCTGGAAGACCAGTAGTAGTTTCCGATGCACATCTGGAGGCATTCTGTAATCTATAGACTATCAGAGTGTTGATGAAACACAGAAATTGCATCGGGAATGAATACAACAGTCACCATGAGCACTTACCCCCATGGGAGTAATATCTCTAAGAGTCTACGCTTTGATCGTTCCCTGGAAGACCAGTAGTAGTTTCCGATGCACATCTGGATGCTTTCTGTAATCTGTGGACTTTCAGAGTGTTGATGAAACGCAGAAATTGCATCGGGATTGAATACAACAGTCTCCATGCGCAGTTTCCTACATGGGAGTAATGTCTCAAACAGTCTACGCTTTGATCGTTCCCTGGAAGACCTGTAGTAGTTTCCGATGCACATCTGGTGGCATTCTGTAATATGTAGACTATCAGAGTGTTGATGAAACAAAGATATTGAATCGGGATTGTATACAACAGTCACCATGCGCACTTTCAACCATGGGAGTAATGTCTGTAACAGCCTACGATTGATCGTTCCCTGGAAGACCTGTAGTAGTTGCTGATGCACATCTGGATGCTTTCCGTAATCTGTGGACTATCAGAGTGTTGATGAAACACAGAAATTGCATCGGGATTGAATACAACAGTCACCATGCGCACTTTCCTCCACGGGAGTAATGTCTCAAACAGGCTACGCTTTGATCGTTCCCTGGAAGACCAGTAGTAGTTTCCGATGCACATCTGGTGGCATTCTGTAATATATAGACTATCAGAGTGTTGATGAAACAAAGATATTGCATCCGGATTGTATACAAAAGTCACCATGCGCACTTTCAACCATGGGAGTAATTTCTCTAACAGCCTACGATTTGATCGTTCCCTGGAAGACCAGTAGTAGTTTCTGATGCACATCTGGATGCTTTCCGTAATCTGTGGACTATCAGAGTGTTGATGAAACACAGAAATTGCATCGTAATTGAATACAACAGTCTCCATGAGCAGTTTCCTCCATGGGAGTAATGTCTCAAACAGTCTACGCCTTGATCGTTCCCTGGAAGGCCAGTAGTAGTTTCCGATGCACATCTGGAGGCATTCTGTAATCTGTGGACTATCAGAGTGTTGGTGAAACACAGAAATTGCATCGGGTTTGAATACCAATGTCACCATGCGCACTCTCCTCCATTAAAGTAGTGTCTAAAACAGTCTACGCTTTGATAGTTCCCTGGAAGACCAGTACTAGTTCCCGATGCACATCTGGAGGCATTCTGTAATCTGTGGACTATCAGAGTGTTGATGAAACACAGAAATTGCATCGGGATTGAATACAACAGTCACCATGCGCACTCTCCTTCATGGGAGTAATGTCTCTAACAGGCTACGCTTTGATCGTTCCCTGGAAGACCAGTAGTAGTTTCCGATGCACATCTGGTGGCATTCTGTAATATGTAGACTATCAGAGTGTTGATGAAACAAACATATTGCATCGGGATTGAATACAACAGTCACCATACACACATTCAACCATGGGAGTAATGTCCCTAACAGCCTACGATTTGATCGTTCCCTGGAAGACCAGTAATAGATTCTGATGCACATCTGGATGCTTTCTGTAATCTGTGGACTATCAGAGTGTTGATTAAACACAGACATTGCATCGGGACAGAATACAACAGTCACCATGCACACTTTCCTCCACGGGAGTAATGTCTCAAACAGTCTACGCTTTGATCGTTCTGAAGAACAGTATTAGTTTCCGATGCACGTCTGGTGGCATTCTGTAATCTGTGGACTATCAGAGTGTTGATGAAACACAGAAAGTGCCTCGGGATTGAATACAACAGTCACAATGCGCACATCCCTTCATGGGAATAATGTCTCAAACAGTCTACGTTTTGATCGTTCCCTGGAAGACCAGTAGTAGTTTCCGATGCACATCTGAAAGCATTCTGTAATCTGTGGACTATCAGAGTGTTGATGAAACACAGAAATTGCATCGGGATTGAATACAACAGTCACCATGCGCACTTCCCTTCATGGGAGTAATGTCTCAAACAGTCTACGCTTTAATCGTTCCCTGGAAGACCAGTAGTAGTTTCTGATGAACATCTGGAGGCATTCTGTTGTCTGTGGACTATCAGTGTGTTGATGAAACACAGAAATTGCATCGGGATTGAATACAACAGTCACCATGCGCACTTTCCTCCACGGCAGTAATGTCTCACACAGTCTACGCTTTGATCGTTCCCTGGAAGACCAGTAGTAGTTTCCCATGAACATCTGGCGGCATTCGGTAATCTGTGGACTATCAGAGTGTTGATGAAACACAGAAATTGCATCGGGATTGAATACAACAGTCACCATGCGCACTTTCCTCCACGTGAGCAATGTCTCAAACAGTCTACGCTTTGATCGGTCCTTGGAAGACCAGTAGTAGTTTCCGATGCACATCTGGTGGCATTCTGAATTCTTTGGACAATCAGAGTGTTGATGAAACACAGAAATTGAATGGGAATTGAATACAACAGTCACCATGCGCACTTTCCTCCACAGGAGTAATGTCTCTAACAGTCTCGCTTTGATCGTTCCCTGGAAGACCAGTAGTAGTTTCCGATGCACATCTGGTGGCATTCTGTAATCTGTGGACTATCAGAGTGTTGATTAAACACAGAAATTGCATCGGCATAGAATACAACAGTCACCATGCGCACTTTCCTCCACGGGAGTAATGTCTCAAACAGTCTACACTTTGATCGTTCCTGGAAGACCAGTAGTAGTTTCCGATGCACATCTGGAGGCATTCTGTAATCTGTGGACTATCAGAGTGTTGATGAAACACAGAAATTGCATCGGGATTGAATACAACAGTCACCATGCGCACTTTCCTTCATGGGAGTAATGTCTCTAACGGGCTACGCTTTGATCGTTCCCTGGAAGACCAGTAGTAGTTTCCAATGCACATCTGGTGGCATTCTGTAATATGTAGACTATCAGAGTGTTGATGAAACAAACATATTTCATCGGGAATGAATACACCAGTCACCATGCGCACTTTCAAACATGGGAGTAATGTCTCTAACAGCCTACGATTTGATCGTTCCCTGGAAGATCAGTAGTAGTTTCTGATGCACATCTGGATGCTTTCTGTAATCTGTGGACTATCAGAGTGTTGATTAAACACAGAAATTGCATCAGGATTGAATACAACAGTCACCATGCGCACTTTCCTCCACGGGAGTAATTTCACAAACAGTTTACGCTTTGATCGTTCCTGGAAGTCCAGTAGTAGTTTCCGATGCACATCTGGAGGCATTCTGTAATCTGTGGACTATCAGAGTGTTGATGAAACACAGAAATTGCATCGAGATTGAATACAACAGTCACCATGCGCACTTTCCTCCACGGGACTAATGTCTCAAACTGTCTACGCTTTGATCGTTCCCCGGAAGACCAGTAGTAGTTTTCGTTGCACATCTGGTGGTATTCTGTAATCTGTGGACTATCAGAGTGTTGATGAAACACAGAAATTGCATCGGGTTTGAATACAACAGTCACCATGCGCACTTTCCTCCATGGGAGTAATGTCTCAAACAGTACACGATTTGATCGTTCCCCGGAAGACCAGTAGTGGTTTCCGATGCACATCTGGAGGCATTCTGTAATCTGTGGACTATCAGAGTATTGATGAAACACAGATATTGCATCGGGATTGAATACAACAGTCACCATGCCCACTTTCCTTCATGGGAGAAATGTCTCAAACAGTCTATGCTTTGATCGTTCCCTGGAAGACCAGTAGTAGTTTCTGATGAACATCTGGAGGCATTCTGTTGTCTTTGGACTATCAGAGTGTTGATGAAACAGAGAAATTGCATCGGGATTGAATACAACGGTCACCATGCGCACTTTCCTCCACGGGAGTAATGTCTCACACAGGCTACGCTTTGATCGTTACCTGGAAGACCAGTAGTAGTTTCCGATGCACATCTGGAGGCATTCTGTAATCTGTGGACTATCAGAGTGTTGATGAAACGCAGAAATTGCATCGGGATTGAATACACCAGTCACCATGCGCACTTTCAACCATGGGAGTAATGTCTCTAACAGCCTACGATTTGATCGTTCCCTGGAAGACCAGTAGTAGTTTCTGATGCACATCTGGATGCTTTCTGTAATCTGTGGACTATCAGAGTGTTGATTAAACACAGAAATTGCACCGGGATGGAATACAACAGTCACCATGCGCACTTTCCTCCACGGGAGTAATGTCTCATACAGTCTACGATTTGATCGTTCCCTGGAAGACCAGTAGTAGTTTCTGATGCACATCTGGATGCTTTCCGTAATCTGTGGACTATCAGAGTGTTGATGAAACACAGAAATTGGATCGGGATTGAATACAACAGTCTCCATGAGCAGTTTCCTCCATGGGAGTAATGTCTCAAACAGTCTACGCTTTGATCGTTCCCTGGAAGACCAGTAGTAGTTTCCGACGCACATCTGGAGGCATTCTGTAATCTGTGGACTATCAGAGTGTTGGTGAAACACAGAAATTGCATCGGGATTGAATACCAATGTCACCATGCGCACTATCCTTCATGGGAGTAATGTCTCTAACAGGCTACGCTTTGATCGTTCCCTGGAAGACCAGTAGTAGTTTCCGATGCACATCTGGAGGCATTCTGTAATCTGTGGACTATCAGAGTGTTGATGAAACACAGAAATTGCATCGGGATTGAATACAACAATCACCATGCGCACTATCCTTCATGGGAGTAATGTCTCTAACAGGCTACGCTTTGATCGTTCCCTGGAAGACCAGTAGTAGTTTCCGATGCACATCTTTTGGCATTTTGTAATATGTAGACTATCAGAGTGTTGATGAAACAAACATATTGCATCGGGATTGAATACAACAGTCACCATACGCACATTCAACCATGGGAGTAATGTCTCTAACAGCCTACGATTTGATCGTTCCCTGGAAGACCAGTAGTAGTTTCTGATGCACATCTGGATGCTTTCTGTAATCTGTGGACTATCAGAGTGTTGATTAAACACAGAAATTGCATCGGGACAGAATACAACAGTCACCATGCGCACTTTCCTCCACGGGAGTAATGTCTCAAACAGTCTACGCTTTGATCGTTCTGAAGACCAGTATTAGTTTCCGATGCACGTCTGGTAGCATTCTGTAATCTGTGGACTATCAGAGTTTTGATGAAACACAGAAAGTGCCTCGGGATTGAATACAACAGTCACAATGCGCACATTCCTTCATGGGAATAATGTCTCAAACAGTCTACGCTTTGATCATTCCCAGGAAGACCAGTAGTAGTTTCCGATGCACATCTGAAAGCATTCTGTAATCTGTGGACTATCAGAGTGTTGATGAAACACAGAAATTGCATCGGGATTGAATACAACAGTCACCATACGCACTTTCCTTCATGGGAGTAATGTCTCAAACAGTCTACGCTTTAATCGTTCCCTGGAAGACCAGTAGTAGTTTCTCATGAACATCTGGAGGCATTCTGTTGTCTGTGGACTATCAGAGTGTTGATGAAACAGAGAAATTGCATCGGGATTGAATACAACAGTCACCATGCACACTAACCTCCACGGGGGTAATGTCTCACACAGTCTACGCTTTGATCGTTCCCTGGAAGACCAGTAGTAGTTTCCCATGAACATCTGGAGGCATTCGGTAATCTGTGGACTATCAGAGTGTTGATGAAACACAGAAATTGCATCGGGATTGAATACAACAGTCACCATGCGCACTTTCCTCCACGTGAGTAATGTCTCAAACAGTCTACGCTTTGATCGGTCCCTGGAAGACCAGTAGTAGTTTCCGATGCACATCTGGTGGCATTCTGAATTCTTTGGACAATCAGAGTGTTGATGAAACACAGAAATTGCATCGGGATTGAATACAACAGTCACCATGCGCACTTTCCTCCAAGTGAGTAATCTCTCAAACAGTCTACGCTTTGATCGTTCCCCTGAAGACCAGTAGTAGTTTCCGATTCACATCTGGTGGCATTCTGTAATCTGTGGAGTATCAGAGTGTTGATTCAGCACAGAAATTGCATCGGGATAGAATACAACAGTCACCATGCGCACTTTCCTCCACGGGAGTAATGTCTCAAACAGTCTACGCTTTGATCGTTCCTGGAAGACCAGTAGTACTTTCCGATGCACGTCTGGTGGCATTCTGTAATCTGTGGACTATCAGGGTGTTGATGAAACACAGAAATTGCCTCGGGATTGAATACAACAGTCACAATGCGCACATTCCTTCATGGGAATAATGTCTCAAACAGTTTACGCTTTGATCGTTCCCCGGAAGACAAGTAGTAGTTTTCGTTGCACATCTGGTGGTATTCTGTAATCTGTGGACTATCAGAGTGTTGATGAAACACAGAAATTGCATCGGGATTGAATACAACAGTCACCATGCGCACTTTCCTCCATGGGAGTAATGTCTCAAACAGTATACGATTTGATCGTTCCCTGGAAGACCAGTAGTGGTTTCCGATGCACATCTGGAGGCATTCTGTAATCTGTGGACTATCAGAGTGTTGATGAAACACGGAAATTGCATCGGGATTGAATAAAACAGTCACCATGCGCACTTTCCTTCATGGGAGAAATGTCTCAAACAGTCTATGCTTTGATGGTTCCCTGGAAGACCAGTAGTAGTTTCTGATGAACATCTGGAGGCATTCCGTTGTCTGTGGACTATCAGAGTGTTGATGAAAGAGAGAAATTGCATCGGGATTGAATACAACAGTCACCATGCGCACTTTCCTCCACGGGAGTAATGTCTCAAACAGTCTACTCTTTGATCGTTCCCTGGAAGACCAGTTGTAGTTTCCGATGCACATCTGGATGCTTTCTGTAATCTGTGGACTATCAGAGTGTTGGTGAAACACAGAAATTGCATCGGGATTGAATACCAATGTCACCATGCGCACTTTACTTCATGGGAGTAATGTCTCTAACAGGCTACGCTTTGATCGTTCCCTGGAAGACCAGTTGTAGTTTCCGATGCACATCTGGTGGCATTCTGTGATATGTAGACTATCAGAGTGTTGATGAAACAAACATATTGCATCGGGATTGAGTACAACAGTCACCATGCGCACTTTCAACCATGGGAGTAATGTCTCTAACAGCCTACGATTTGATCGTTCCCTGGAAGACCAGTAGTAGTTTCTCATGCACATCTGAATGCCTTCTGTAATCTGTGGACTATCATAGTGTTGATTAAACACAGAAATTGCCTCGGAATTGAATACAACAGTCACAATGCGCACATTCCTTCATGGGAATAATGTCTCAAACAGTCTACGCTTTGATCGTTCCCAGGAAGACCAGTAGTAGTTTCCGATGCACATCTGAAAGCATTCTGTAATCTGTGGACTATAAGAGTGCTGATGAAACACAGAAATTGCCTCAGGATTGAATACAACAGTCACCATGCGCACTTCCCTCCATGGGAGTCATGTCTCAAAGAGTTTACGCTCTGATAGTTCCCTGGAAGACCAGTAGTAGTTTCCGATGCACATCTGGAGGCATTCTGTAATCTGTGGACTATTAGAGTGTTGATGAAACACAGAAATTGCATCGGGATTGAATACAACAGTCACCATGCGCACTTTCCTCCATGGGAGTAATGTCTCACACAGTCCACTCTTTGATCGTTCCCTGGAAAACCAGTAGTAGTTTCCGATGCACATCTGGATTCATTCTGTAATCTGTAGACTATCAGAGTGTTGATGAAACACAGAAATTGCATCGGGAATGAATACAACAGTCACCATGAGCACTTTCCCCCATGGGAGTAATATCTCTAAGAGTCTACGCTTTGATCGTTCCCTGGAAGACCAGTAGTAGTTTCCGATGCACATCTGGATGCTTTCTGTAATCTGTGGACTTTCAGAGTGTTGATGAAACACAGAAATTGCATCGGGATTGAATACAACAGTCACCATGCGCACTTTCCTCCATAAAAGTAATGTCTAAAACAGTCTACGCTTTGATCGTTCCCTGGAAGACCAGTAGTAGTTTCCGATGCACATCTGGAGGCATTCTGTAATCTGTGGACTATCAGAGTGTTGATGAAACACAGAAATTGCATCGGGATTGAATACAACAGTCACCATGCGCACTTTCAACCATGGGAGTAATGTCTCTAACAGCCTACGATTTGATCGTTCCCTGGAAGACCAGTAGTAGTTTCTGATGCACATCTGGATGCTTTCTGTAATCTGTGGACTATCATAGTGTTGATTAAACACAGAAATTGCATCGGGATAGAATACAACAGTCACCATGCGCACTTTCCTCCACGGGAGTAATGTCTCAAACAGTCTACGCTTTGATCGTTCTGAAGACCAGTATTAGTTTCTGATGCACGTCTGGTGGCATTCTGTAATCTGTGGACTATCAGAGTGTTGAAGAAACACAGAAATTGCATCGGGATTGAATACAACAGTCACCATGCGCACTTTCCTTCATGGAAGTAATGTCTCTAAGAGTCTACGCTTTGATCGTTCCCTGGAAGACCAGTAGTAGTTTCCGATGCACATCTGGAGGCATTCTGTAATCTGTGGACTATCAGAGTGTTGGTGAAACACAGAAATTGCATCGGGATTGATTACCAATGTCACCATGCGCACTCTCCTCCATAAAAGTAATGTCTAAAACAGTCTACGCTTTGATCGTTCCCTGGAAGACCAGTAGTGGTTTCCGATGCACATCTGGAGGCATTCTGTAATCTGTGGACTATCAGAGTGTTGATGAAACACAGAAATTGCATCGGGATTGAATACAACAGTCACCATGCGCACTTACAACCATGGGAGTAATGTCTCTAACAGCCTACGATTTGATCGTTCCCTGGAAGACCAGTAGTAGTTTCTGATGCACATCTGGATGCTTTCCGTAATCTGTGGACTATCAGAGTGTTGATGAAACACAGAAATTGCATCGGGATTGAATACAGCAGTCTCCATGAGCAGTTTCCTCCATGGGAGTAATGTCTCAAACAGTCTACGCTTTGATCGTTCCCTGGGAGACCAGTAGTAGTTTCCGATGCACATCTGGAGGCATTCTGTAATCTGTGGACTATCGGAGTGTTGGTGAAACACAGAAATTGCATCGGGATTGAATACCAATGTCACCATGCGCACTCTCCTCCATAAAAGTAATGTCTAAAACAGTCTACGCTTTGATCGTTCCCTGGAAGACCAGTAGTAGTTTCCGATGCACATCTGGAGGCATTCTGTAATCTGTGGACTATCAGAGTGTTGATGAAACACAGAAATTGCATCGGGATTGAATACAACAGTCACCATGCGCACTTTCAACCATGGGAGTAATGTCTCTAACAGACTACGCTTTGATCGTTCCCTGGAAGACCAGTAGTACTTTCCGATGCTCATCTGGAGGCTTTCCGTAGACTGTGGACTATCAGAATGTTGATGAAGCACAGAAAGTGCATCGGGATAGAATACAACAGTCTCCATGCGCAGTTTCCTCCATGGGAGTAATGTCTCAAACAGTCTACGCTTTGATCGTTCCCTGGAAGACCAGTAGTAGTTTCCGATGCACATCTGGTGGCATTCTGTAATATGTAGACTATCAGAGGGTTGCTGAAACAAAGATACTGCATAGGGATTGAGTACAACAGTCATTCTGTAATATGTAGACTATCAGAGTGTTGATGAAACAAAGATACTGCATAGGGATTGAGTACAACAGTCGCCATGCGCACTTTCAACCATGGGAGTAATGTCTCTAACAGCCTACGATTTGATCGTTCCCTGGAAGACCAGTAGTAGTTTCTGATGCTCATCTGTATGCTTTCTGTAATCTGTGGACTATCAGAGTGTTGATGAAACACATAAATTGCATCGGGATTGAATACAACAGTCTCCATGAGCAGTTTCCTCCATGGAAGTAATGTCTCAAACAGTCTACGCTTTGATCGTTCCCTGGAAGACCAGTAGTAGTTTCCGAAGCACATCTGGAGGCATTCTGTAATCTGTGGACTATCAGAGTGTTGATGAAACACAGAAATTGCATCAGGATTGAATACAACAGTCACCATGCGCACTTTCAACCATGGGAGTAATGTCTCTAACAGACTACGCTTTGATCGTTCCCTGGAAGACCAGTAGTAGTTTCCGATGCACATCTGGTGGCATTCTGTAATATGTAGACTATCAGAGTGTTGATGAAACAAACATATTGCATCGGGATTGAATACAACAGTCACCATGCGCACTTTCCTCCACGAAAGTAATGTCTCAAACAGTCTACGCTTTGATCGTTCCTGGAAGACCAGTAGTAGTTTCCGATGCACGTCTGGTGGCATTCTGTAATCTGTGGACTATCAGAGTGTTGATGAAACACAGAAATTGCCTCGGGATTGAATACAACAGTCACAATGCGCACATTCCTTCATGGGAATAATGTCTCAAACAGTCTACGCTTTGATCGTTCCCAGGAAGACCAGTAGTAGTTTCCGATGCTCATATGAAAGCATTCTGTAATCTGTGGACTATAAGAGTGCTGATGAAACACGGAAATTGCATCGGGATTGAATACAACAGTCACCATGCGCACTTCCCTCCATATGAGTCATGTATCAAAGAGTTTACACTCTGATCGTTCCCTGCAACACAAGTAGTAGTTTCCGATGCACATCTGGAGGCATTCTGTAATCTGTGGACTATCAGAGTGTTGATGAAACACAGAAATTGCATCGGGATTGAATACAACAGTCACCTTGCGCACTTTCCTCCATGGGAGTAATGTCTCTAACAGTCTCCGCTTTGATCGTTCCCTGGAAGACCAGTAGTACTTTCCGATGCTCATCTGGAGGCTTTCCGTAGACTGTGGACTATCAGAATGTTGATGAAGCACAGAAAGTGCATCGGGATAGAATACAACAGTCTCCATGCGCAGTTTCCTCCATGGGAGTAATGTCTCAAACAGTCTACGCTTTGATCGTTCCCTGGAAGACCAGTAGTAGTTTCCGATGCACATCTGGTGGCATTCTGTAATATGTAGACTATCAGAGGGTTGCTGAAACAAAGATACTGCATAGGGATTGAGTACAACAGTCATTCTGTAATATGTAGACTATCAGAGTGTTGATGAAACAAAGATACTGCATAGGGATTGAGTACAACAGTCGCCATGCGCACTTTCAACCATGGGAGTAATGTCTCTAACAGCCTACGATTTGATCGTTCCCTGGAAGGCCAGTAGTAGTTTCTGATGCTCATCTGTATGTTTTCTGTAATCTGTGGACAATCAGAGTGTTGATGAAACACAGAAATTGCATCGGGATTGAATACAACAGTCTCCATGAGCAGTTTCCTCCATGGAAGTAATGTCTCAAACAGTCTACGCTTTGATCGTTCCCTGGAAGACCAGTAGTAGTTTACGATGCACATCTGGAGGCATTCTGTAATCTGTGGACTATCAGAGTGTTGGTTAAACACAGAAATTGCATCGGGATTGAATACCAATGTCACCATGCACACTTTCCTCCATAAGAGTAATGTCTAAAACAGTCTACGCTTTGATCGTTCCCTGGAAGACAAGTAGTAGTTTCCGACGCACATCTGGTGGCATTCTGTAATCTGTGGACTATCAGAGTGTTGATGAAACACAGAAATTGCATCGGGATTCAATACAACAGTCACCATGCCCACTTTCCTCCACGTGAGTAATGTCTCAAACAGTCTACGATTTGATCGGTCCCTGGAAGAAGAGTAGTAGTTTCCGATGCCCATCTGGTGGCATTCTGTAATCTGTGGACAATCAGAGTGTTGATGAAACACAGAAATTGAATGGGAATTGAATACAACAGTCACCTTGCGCACTTTCCTCCACGGGAGTAATGTCTCAAACAGTCTACGCTTTGATCGTTCCCTGGAAGACCAGTAGTAGTTTCCGATGCACATCTGGTGGCATTCTGTAATCTGTGGAGTATCAGAGTGTTGATTAAACACAGAAATTGCATCGGGATAGCATACAACAGTCACCATGCGCACTTTCCTCCACGTTAGTAATGTCTCAAACAGTCTACGCTTTGATCGTTCCTGGAAGACCAGTAGTAGTTTCCGATGCACGTCTGCTGGCATTCTGTAATCTGTGGACTTTCAGAGTGTTGATGAAACACAGAAATTGCCTCGGGATTGAATACAACAGTCACAATGCGCACATTCCTTCATGGGAATAATGTCTCAAACAGTCTACGCTTTGATCGTTCCCAGGAAGACCAGAAGTAGTTTCCGATGCACATCTGAAAGCATTCTGTAATCTGTGGACTATAAGAGCGTTGATGAAACACAGAAATTGCATCGGGATTGAATACAACAGCCACCATGCGCACTTCCCTCCATGGGAGTCATGTCTCAAAGAGTTTACGCTCTGATCGTTCCCTGCAACACAAGTAGTAGTTTCCGATGCACATCTGGAGGCATTCTGTAATCTGTGGACTATCAGAGTGTTGATGAAACACAGAAATTGCATCGGGATTGAATACAACGGTCACCGTGCGCACTTTCCTCCATGGGAGTAATGTCTCTAACAGTCTACGGTTTGATCGTTCCCTGGAAGACCAGTAGTACTTTCCGATGCTCATCTGGAGGCTTTCCGTAGACTGTGGACTATCAGAATGTTGATGAAGCACAGAAAGTGCATCGGGATAGAATACAACAGTCTCCATGCGCAGTTTCCTCCATGGGAGTAATGTCTCAAACAGTCTACGCTTTGATCGTTCCCTGGAAGACCAGTAGTAGTTTCCGATGCACATCTGGTGGCATTCTGTAATATGTAGACTATCAGAGGGTTGCTGAAACAAAGATACTGCATAGGGATTGAGTACAACAGTCATTCTGTAATATGTAGACTATCAGAGTGTTGATGAAACAAAGATACTGCATAGGGATTGAGTACAACAGTCGCCATGCGCACTTTCAACCATGGGAGTAATGTCTCTAACAGCCTACGATTTGATCGTTCCCTGGAAGGCCAGTAGTAGTTTCTGATGCTCATCTGTATGCTTTCTGTAATCTGTGGACTATCAGAGTGTTGATGAAACACAGAAATTGCATCGGGATTGAATACAACAGTCTCCATGAGCAGTTTCCTCCATGGAAGTAATGTCTCAAACAGTCTACGCTTTGATCGTTCCCTGGAAGACCAGTAGTAGTTTACGATGCACATCTGGAGGCATTCTGTAATCTGTGGACTATCAGAGTGTTGGTTAAACACAGAAATTGCATCGGGATTGAATACCAATGTCACCATGCACACTTTCCTCCATAAGAGTAATGTCTAAAACAGTCTACGCTTTGATCGTTCCCTGGAAGACAAGTAGTAGTTTCCGATGCACATCTGGTGGCATTCTGTAATCTGTGGACTATCAGAGTGTTGATGAAACACAGAAATTGCATCGGGATTCAATACAACAGTCACCATGCCCACTTTCCTCCACGTGAGTAATGTCTCAAACGGTCTACGATTTGATCGGTCCCTGGAAGAAGAGTAGTAGTTTCCGATGCCCATCTGGTGGCATTCTGTAATCTGTGGACAATCAGAGTGTTGATGAAACACAGAAATTGAATGGGAATTGAATACAACAGTCACCTTGCGCACTTTCCTCCACGGGAGTAATGTCTCAAACAGTCTACGCTTTGATCGTTCCCTGGAAGACCAGTAGTAGTTTCCGATGCACATCTGGTGGCATTCTGTAATCTGTGGAGTATCAGAGTGTTGATTAAACACAGAAATTGCATCGGGATAGCATACAACAGTCACCATGCGCACTTTCCTCCACGTTAGTAATGTCTCAAACAGTCTACGCTTTGATCGTTCCTGGAAGACCAGTAGTAGTTTCCGATGCACGTCTGCTGGCATTCTGTAATCTGTGGACTTTCAGAGTGTTGATGAAACACAGAAATTGCCTCGGGATTGAATACAACAGTCACAATGCGCACATTCCTTCATGGGAATAATGTCTCAAACAGTCTACGCTTTGATCGTTCCCAGGAAAACCAGAAGTAGTTTACGATGCACATCTGAAAGCATTCTGTAATCTGTGGACTATAAGAGCGTTGATGAAACACAGAAATTGCATCGGGATTGAATACAACAGCCACCATGCGCACTTCCCTCCATGGGAGTCATGTCTCAAAGAGTTTACGCTCTGATCGTTCCCTGGAAGACCAGTAGTAGTTTCCGATGCACATCTGGAGGCATTCTGTAATCTGTGGACTATCAGAGTGTTGATGAAACACAGAAATTGCATCGGGATTGAATACAACAGTCACCGTGCGCACTTTCCTCCATGGGAGTAATGTCTCTAACAGTCTACGGTTTGATCGTTCCCTGGAAGACCAGTAGTACTTTCCGATGCTCATCTGGAGGCGTTTCCTAAACTGTGGACTATCAGATTGTTGATGAAGCACAGAAATTGCATCGGGATAGAATACAACAGTCACCATGATCACTTTCCTCCATGGGAGTAAGGTCTCAAACAGTCTACTCATTGATCGTTCCCTGGAAGACACGTAGTAGTTTCCTATGCACATCTGGTGGCATTCTGTAATATGTGGACTATCAGAGTTTTGATGAATCAGAGAAATTGCATCGGGATTGAATACAACAGTCACCATGCGCACTTTCTCCATGGGACTAATGTCTCAAACAGTCTACGCTTTGATCGTTCCCCGGAAGACCAGTAGTAGTTTTCGTTGCACATCTGGTGGCATTCTGTAATCTATGGACTATCAGAGTGTTGATGAAACACAGAAATTGCATCGGGATTGAATACAACAGTCACCATGCGCACTTTCCTCCATGGGAGTAATATCTCAAACAGTATACGCTTTGATTGTTCCCTGGAAGACCAGTAGTGGTTTCCGATGCACATCTGGGGGCATTCTGTAATCTGTGGACTATTAGAGTGTTGATGAAACACAGAAATTGCATCGGGATTGAATACAACAGTCACCATGCGCACTTTCCTCCACGGGAGTAATGTCACACAGGCTACGCTTTGATCGTTCCCTGGAAGACCAGTAGTAGTTTCCCATGAGCATCTGGAGGCATTCGGTAATCTGTGGACTATCAGAGTGTTGATGAAACACAGAAATTGCATCGGGATTGAATACAACAGTCACCATGCGCACTTTCCTCCACGGGAGTAATGTCTCAAACAGTCCACTCTTTGATCGTTCCCTGGAAGACCAGTAGTAGTTTCCGATGCACATCTGGATTCATTCTGTAATCTGTAGACTATCAGAGTGTTGATGAAACACAGAAATTGCATCGGGATTGAATACAACAGCCACCATGAGCACTTTCCCCCATGGGAGTAATGTCTCTAAGAGTCTACGCTTTGATCGTTCCCTGGAAGACCAGTAGTAGTTTCCGATGCACATCTGGATGCTTTCTGTAATCTGTGGACTTTCAGAGTGTTGATGAAACACAGAAATTGCATCGGGATTGAATACAACAGTCACCATGCGCACTTTCCTCCATAAAAGTAATGTCTAAAACAGTCTACGCTTTAATCGTTCCCTGGAAGACCAGTAGTGGTTTCCGATGCACATCTGGAGGCATTCTGTATCTGTGGACTATCAGAGTGTTGATGAAACACAGAAATTGCATCGGGATTGAATACAACAGTCACCATGCGCACTTTCAACCATGGGAGTAATGTCTCTAACAGCCTACGATTTGATCGTTCCCTGGAAGACCAGTAGTAGTTTCTGATGCACATCTGGATGCTTTCTGTAATCTGTGGACTATCATAGTGTTGATTAAACACAGAAATTGCATCGGGATAGAATACAACAGTCACAATGCGCACTTTCCTCCACGGGAGTAATGTCTCAAACAGTCTACGCTTTGATCGTTCTGAAGACCAGTATTACTTTCTGATGCACGTCTGGTGGCATTCTGTAATCTGTGGACTATCAGAGTGTTGAAGAAACACAGAAATTGCATCGGGATTGAATACAACTGTCACCATGCGCACTTTCCTTCATGGAAGTAATGTCTCTAAGAGTCTACGCTTTGATCGTTCCCTGGAAGACCAGTAGTAGTTTCCGATGCACATCTGGAGGCATTCTGTAATCTGTGGACTATCAGAGTGTTGGTGAAACACAGAAATTGCATCGGGATAATTACCAATGTCACCATGCGCACTCTCCTCCATAAAAGTAATGTCTAAAACAGTCTACGCTTTGATCGTTCCCTGGAAGACCAGTAGTGGTTTCCGATGCACATCTGGAGGCATTCTGTAATCTGTGGACTATCAGAGTGTTGATGAAACACAGAAATTGCATCGGGATTGAATACAACAGTCACCATGCGCACTTTCAACCATGGGAGTAATGTCTCTAACAGCCTACGATTTGATCGTTCCCTGGAAGACCAGTAGTAGTTTCTGATGCACATCTGGATGCTTTCCGTAATCTGTGGACTATCAGAATGTTGATGAAACACAGAAATTGCATCGGTATTGAATACAGCAGTCTCCATGAGCAGTTTCCTCCATGGGAGTAATGTCTCAAACAGTCTACGCTTTGATCGTTCCCTGGGAGACCAGTAGTAGTTTCCGATGCACATCTGGAGGCATTCTGTAATCTGTGGACTATCAGAGTGTTGGTGAAACACAGAAATTGCATCGGGATTGAATACCAATGTCACCATGCGCACTCTCCTCCATAAAAGTAATGTCTAAAACAGTCTACGCTTTGATCGTTCCCTGGAAGACCAGTAGTAGTTTCCGATGCACATCTGGAGGCATTCTGTAATCTGTGGACTATCAGAGTGTTGATGAAACACAGAAATTGCATCGGGACTGAATAGAACTGTCACCATGCGCACTTTCAACCATGGGAGTAATGTCTCCCACAGACTACGCTTTGATCGTTCCCTGGAAGACCAGTAGTAGTTTCCGATGCACATCTGGTGGCATTCTGTAATCTGTGGAGTATCAGAGTGTTGATTAAACACAGAAATTGCATCGGGATAGCATACAACAGTCACCATGCGCACTTTCCTCCACGTTAGTAATGTCTCAAACAGTCTACGCTTTGATCGTTCCTGGAAGACCAGTAGTAGTTTCCGATGCACGTCTGCTGGCATTCTGTAATCTGTGGACTTTCAGAGTGTTGATGAAACACAGAAATTGCCTCGGGATTGAATACAACAGTCACAATGCGCACATTCCTTCATGGGAATAATGTCTCAAACAGTCTATGCTTTGATCGTTCCCAGGAAGACCAGAAGTAGTTTCCGATGCACATCTGAAAGCATTCTGTAATCTGTGGACTATAAGAGCGTTGATGAAACACAGAAATTGCATCGGGATTGAATACAACAGCCACCATGCGCACTTCCCTCCATGGGAGTCATGTCTCAAAGAGTTTACGCTCTGATCGTTCCCTGGAAGACCAGTAGTAGTTTCCGGTGCACATCTGGAGGCATTCTGTAATCTGTGGACTATCAGAGTGTTGATGAAACACAGAAATTGCATCGGGATTGAATACAACAGACACCGTGCGCACTTTCCTCCATGGGAGTAATGTCTCTAACAGTCTACGGTTTGATCGTTCCCTGGAAGACCAGTAGTACTTTCCGATGCTCATCTGGAGGCGTTCCCTAAACTGTGGACTATCAGATTGTTGATGAAGCACAGAAATTGCATCGGGATAGAATACAACAGTCACCATGATCACTTTCCTCCATGGGAGTAAGGTCTCAAACAGTCTACTCATTGATCGTTCCCTGGAAGACACGTAGTAGTTTCCTATGCACATCTGGTGGCATTCTGTAATATGTGGACTATCAGAGTGTTGATGAAACAGAGAAATTGCATCGGGATTGAATACAACTGTCACCATGCGCACTTTCTCCATGGGACTAATGTCTCAAACAGTAGTAGTTTTCGTTGCACATCTGGTGGCATTCTGTAATCTGTGGACTATCAGAGTGTTGATGAAACACAGAAATTGCATCGGGATTGAATACAACAGTCACCATGCGCACTTTCCTCCATGGGAGTAATATCTCAAACAGTATACGCTTTGATTGTTCCCTGGAAGACCGGTAGTGGTTTCCGATGCACATCTGGGGGCATTCTGTAATCTGTGGACTATTAGAGTGTTGATGAAACACAGAAATTGCATCGGGATTGAATACAACAGTCACCATGCGCACTTTCCTCCACGGGAGTAATGTCACACAGGCTACGCTTTGATCGTTCCCTGGAAGACCAGTAGTAGTTTCCCATGAGCATCTGGAGGCATTCGGTAATCTGTGGACTATCAGAGTGTTGATGAAACACAGACATTGCATCGGGATTGAATACAACAGTCACCATGCGCACTTTCCTCCACGGGAGTAATGTCTCAAACAGTCCACTCTTTGATCGTTCCCTGGAAGACCAGTAGTAGTTTCCGATGCACATCTGGATTCATTCTGTAATCTGTAGACTATCAGAGTGTTGATGAAACACAGAAATTGCATCGGGAATGAATACAACAGTCACCATGAGCACTTTCCCCCATGGGAGTAATGTCTCTAAGAGTCTACGCTTTAATCGTTCCCTGGAAGACCAGTAGTAGTTTCCGATGCACATCTGGATGCTTTCTGTAATCTGTGGACTTTCAGAGTGTTGATGAAACACAGAAATTGCATCGGGATTGAATACAACAGTCGCCATGCGCACTTTCCTCCATAAAAGTAATGTCTAAAACAGTCTACGCTTTAATCGTTCCCTGGAAGACCAGTAGTAGTTTCCGATGCACATCTGGAGGCATTCTGTATCTGTGGACTATCAGAGTGTTGATGAAACACAGAAATTGCATCGGGATTGAATACAACAGTCACCATGCGCACTTTCCTCCACGGGAGTAATGTCTCAAACAGTCTACGCTTTGATCGTTCTGAAGACCAGTATTAGTTTCTGATGCACATCTGGTGGCATTCTGTAATCTGTGGACTATCAGAGTGTTGAAGAAACAGAGAAATTGCATCGGGATTGAATACAACAGTCACCATGCGCACTTTCCTTCATGGAAGTAATGTCTCTAAGAGTCTACGCTTTGATCGTTCCCTGGAAGACCAGTAGTAGTTTCCGATGCACATCTGGAGGCATTCTGTAATCTGTGGACTATCAGAGTGTTGGTGAAACACAGAAATTGCATCGGGATTGAATACAACAGTCACCGTGCGCACTTTCCTCCATGGGAGTAATGTCTCTAACAGTCTACGGTTTGATCGTTCCCTGGAAGACCAGTAGTACTTTCCGATGCTCATCTGGAGGCGTTCCCTAAACTGTGGACTATCAGATTGTTGATGAAGCACAGAAATTGCATCGGGATAGAATACAACAGTCACCATGATCACTTTCCTCCATGGGAGTAAGGTCTCAAACAGTCTACTCATTGATCGTTCCCTGGAAGACACGTAGTAGTTTCCTATGCACATCTGGTGGCATTCTGTAATATGTGGACTATCAGAGTTTTGATGAATCAGAGAAATTGCATCTGGATTGAATACAACAGTCACCATGCGCACTTTCTCCATGGGACTAATGTCTCAAACAGTCTACGCTTTGATCGTTCCCCGGAAGACCAGTAGTAGTTTTCGTTGCACATCTGGTGGCATTCTGTAATCTATGGGTTATCAGAGTGTTGATGAAACACAGAAATTGCATCGGGATTGAATACAACAGTCACCATGCGCACTTTCCTCCATGGGAGTAATATCTCAAACAGTATACGCTTTGATTGTTCCCTGGAAGACCAGTAGTGGTTTCCGATGCACATCTGGGGGCATTCTGTAATCTGTGGACTATTAGAGTGTTGATGAAACACAGAAATTGCATCGGGATTGAATACAACAGTCACCATGCGCACTTTCCTCCACGGGAGTAATGTCACACAGGCTACGCTTTGATCGTTCCCTGGAAGACCAGTAGTAGTTTCCCATGAGCATCTGGAGGCATTCGGTAATCTGTGGACTATCAGAGTGTTGATGAAACACAGAAATTGCATCGGGATTGAATACAACAGTCACCATGCGCACTTTCCTCCACGGGAGTAATGTCTCAAACAGTCCACTCTTTGATCGTTCCCTGGAAGACCAGTAGTAGTTTCCGATGCACATCTGGATTCATTCTGTAATCTGTTGACTATCAGAGTGTTGATGAAACACAGAAATTGCATCGGGAATGAATACAACAGTCACCATGCGCACTTTCCCCCATGGGAGTAATGTCTCTAAGAGTCTACGCTTTGATCGTTCCCTGGAAGACCAGTAGTAGTTTCCGATGCACATCTGGATGCTTTCTGTAATCTGTGGACTTCCAGAGTGTTGATGAAACACAGAAATTGCATCGGGATTGAATACAACAGTCACCATGCGCACTTTCCTCCATAAAAGTAATGTCTAAAACAGTCTACGCTTTAATCGTTCCCTGGAAGACCAGTAGTAGTTTCCGATGCACATCTGGAGGCATTCTGTATCTGTGGACTATCAGAGTGTTGATGAAACACAGAAATTGCATCGGGATTGAATACAACAGTCACCATGCGCACTTTCAACCATGGGAGTAATGTCTCTAACAGCCTACGATTTGATCGTTCCCTGGAAGACCAGTAGTAGTTTCTGATGCACATCTGGATGCTTTCTGTAATCTGTGGACTATCATAGTGTTGATTAAACACAGAAATTGCATCGGGATAGAATACAACAGTCACAATGCGCACTTTCCTCCACGGGAGTAATGTCTCAAACAGTCTACGCTTTGCTCGTTCTGAAGACCAGTATTAGTTTCTGATGTACGTCTGGTGGCATTCTGTAATCTGTGGACTATCAGAGTGTTGAAGAAACACAGAAATTGCATCGGGATTGAATACAACAGTCACCATGCGCACTTTCCTTCATGGAAGTAATGTCTCTAAGAGTCTACGCTTTGATCGTTCCCTGGAAGACCAGTAGTAGTTTCCGATGCACATCTGGAGGCATTCTGTAATCTGTGGACTATCAGAGTGTTGGTGAAACACAGAAATTGCATCGGGATTGATTACCAATGTCACCATGCGCACTCTCCTCCATAAAAGTAATGTCTAAAACAGTCTACGCTTTGATCGTTCCCTGGAAGACCAGTAGTGGTTTCCGATGCACATCTGGAGGCATTCTGTAATCTGTGGACTATCAGAGTGTTGATGAAACACAGAAATTGCATCGGGATTGAATACAACAGTCACCATGCGCACTTTCAACCATGGGAGTAATGTCTCTAACAGCCTACGATTTGATCGTTCCCTGGAAGACCAGTAGTAGTTTCTGATGCACATCTGGATGCTTTCCGTAATCTGTGGACTATCAGAATGTTGATGAAACACAGAAATTGCATCGGTATTGAATACAGCAGTCTCCATGAGCAGTTTCCTCCATGGGAGTAATGTCTCAAACAGTCTACGCTTTGATCGTTCCCTGGGAGACCAGTAGTAGTTTCCGATGCACATCTGGAGGCATTCTGTAATCTGTGGACTATCAGAGTGTTGGTGAAACACAGAAATTGCATCGGGATTGAATACCAATGTCACCATGCGCACTCTCCTCCATAAAAGTAATGTCTAAAACAGTCTACGCTTTGATCGTTCCCTGGAAGACCAGTAGTAGTTTCCGATGCACATCTGGAGGCATTCTGTAATCTGTGGACTATCAGAGTGTTGATGAAACACAGAAATTGCATCGGGACTGAATAGAACTGTCACCATGCGCACTTTCAACCATGGGAGTAATGTCTCCAACAGACTACGCTTTGATCGTTCCCTGGAAGACCAGTAGTAGTTTCCGATGCACATCTGGTGGCATTCTGTAATCTGTGGAGTATCAGAGTGTTGATTAAACACAGAAATTGCATCGGGATAGCATACAACAGTCACCATGCGCACTTTCCTCCACGTTAGTAATGTCTCAAACAGTCTACGCTTTGATCGTTCCTGGAAGACCAGTAGTAGTTTCCGATGCACGTCTGCTGGCATTCTGTAATCTGTGGACTTTCAGAGTGTTGATGAAACACAGAAATTGCCTCGGGATTGAATACAACAGTCACAATGCGCACATTCATTCATGGGAATAATGTCTCAAACAGTCTATGCTTTGATCGTTCCCAGGAAGACCAGAAGTAGTTTCCGATGCACATCTGAAAGCATTCTGTAATCTGTGGACTATAAGAGCGTTGATGAAACACAGAAATTGCATCGGGATTGAATACAACAGCCACCATGCGCACTTCCCTCCATGGGAGTCATGTCTCAAAGAGTTTACGCTCTGATCGTTCCCTGGAAGACCAGTAGTAGTTTCCGATGCACATCTGGAGGCATTCTGTAATCTGTGGACTATCAGAGTGTTGATGAAACACAGAAATTGCATCGGGATTGAATACAACAGTCACCGTGCGCACTTTCCTCCATGGGAGTAATGTCTCTAACAGTCTACGGTTTGATCGTTCCCTGGAAGACCAGTAGTACTTTCCGATGCTCATCTGGAGGCGTTCCCTAAACTGTGGACTATCAGATTGTTGATGAAGCACAGAAATTGCATCGGGATAGAATACAACAGTCACCATGATCACTTTCCTCCATGGGAGTAAGGTTTCAAACAGTCTACTCATTGATCGTTCCCTGGAAGACACGTAGTAGTTTCCTATGCACATCTGGTGGCATTCTGTAATATGTGGACTATCAGAGTGTTGATGAAACAGAGAAATTGCATCGGGATTGAATACAACTGTCACCATGCGCACTTTCTCCATGGGACTAATGTCTCAAACAGTAGTAGTTTTCGTTGCACATCTGGTGGCATTCTGTAATCTGTGGACTATCAGAGTGTTGATGAAACACAGAAATTGCATCGGGATTGAATACAACAGTCACCATGCGCACTTTCCTCCATGGGAGTAATATCTCAAACAGTATACGCTTTGATTGTTCCCTGGAAGACCAGTAGTGGTTTCCGATGCACATCTGGGGGCATTCTGTAATCTGTGGACTATTAGAGTGTTGATGAAACACAGAAATTGCATCGGGATTGAATACAACAGTCACCATGCGCACTTTCCTCCACGGGAGTAATGTCACACAGGCTACGCTTTGATCGTTCCCTGGAAGACCAGTAGTAGTTTCCCATGAGCATCTGGAGGCATTCGGTAATCTGTGGACTATCAGAGTGTTGATGAAACACAGAAATTGCATCGGGATTGAATACAACAGTCACCATGCGCACTTTCCTCCACGGGAGCAATGTCTCAAACAGTCCACTCTTTGATCGTTCCCTGGAAGACCAGTAGTAGTTTCCGATGCACATCTGGATTCATTCTGTAATCTGTAGACTATCAGAGTGTTGATGAAACACAGAAATTGCATCGGGAATGAATACAACAGTCACCATGAGCACTTTCCCCCATGGGAGTAATGTCTCTAAGAGTCTACGCTTTGATCGTTCCCTGGAAGACCAGTAGTAGTTTCCGATGCACATCTGGATGCTTTCTGTAATCTGTGGACTTTCAGAGTGTTGATGAAACACAGAAATTGCATCGGGATTGAATACAACAGTCACCATGCGCACTTTCCTCCATAAAAGTAATGTCTAAAACAGTCTACGCTTTAATCGTTCCCTGGAAGACCAGTAGTAGTTTCCGATGCACATCTGGAGGCATTCTGTATCTGTGGACTATCAGAGTGTTGATGAAACACAGAAATTGCATCGGGATTGAATACAACAGTCACCATGCGCACTTTCCTCCACGGGAGTAATGTCTCAAACAGTCTACGCTTTGATCGTTCTGAAGACCAGTATTATTTTCTGATGCACGTCTGGTGGCATTCTGTAATCTGTGGACTATCAGAGTGTTGAAGAAACAGAGAAATTGCATCGGGATTGAATACAACAGTCACCATGCGCACTTTCCTTCATGGAAGTAATGTCTCTAAGAGTCTACGCTTTGATCGTTCCCTGGAAGACCAGTAGTAGTTTCCGATGCACATCTGGAGGCATTCTGTAATCTGTGGACTATCAGAGTGTTGGTGAAACACAGAAATTGCATCGGGATTGATTACCAATGTCACCATACGCACTCTCCTCCATAAAAGTAATGTCTAAAACAGTCTACGCTTTGATCGTTCCCTGGAAGACCAGTAGTGGTTTCCGATGCACATCTGGAGGCATTCTGTAATCTGTGGACTATCAGAGTGTTGATGAAACACAGAAATTGCATCGGGATTGAATACAACAGTCACCATGCGCACTTTCAACCATGGGAGTAATGTCTCTAACAGCCTACGATTTGATCGTTCCCTGGAAGACCAGTAGTAGTTTCTGATGCACATCTGGATGCTTTCCGTAATCTGTGGACTATCAGAATGTTGATGAAACACAGAAATTGCATCGGGATTGAATACAGCCGTCTCCATGAGCAGTTTCCTCCATGGGAGTAATTTCTCAAACAGTCTACGCTTTGATCGTTCCCTGGGAGAACAGTAGTAGTTTCCGATGCACATCTGGAGGCATTCTGTAATCTGTGGACTATCAGAGTGTTGGTGAAACACAGAAATTGCATCGGGATTGAATACCAATGTCACCATGCGCACTCTCCTCCATAAAAGTAATGTCTAAAACAGTCTACGCTTTGATCGTTCCCTGGAAGACCAGTAGTAGTTTCCGATGCACATCTGGAGGCATTCTGTAATCTGTGGACTATCAGAGTGTTGATGAAACACAGAAATTGCATCGGGATTGAATACAACTGTCACCATGCGCACTTTCAACCATGGGAGTAATGTCTCTAACAGACTACGCTTTGATCGTTCCCTGGAAGACCAGTAGTAGTTTCCGATGCACATCTGGTGGCATTCTGTAATATGTAGACTATCAGAGTGTTGATGAAACAAACATATTGCATCGGGATTGAATACAACAGTCACCATGCGCACTTTCCTCCACGGGAGTAATGTCTCAAACAGTCTACGCTTTGATCGTTCCTGGAAGACCAGTAGTAGTTTCCGATGCACGTCTGGTGGCATTCTGTAATCTGTGGACTATCAGAGTGTTGATGAAACACAGAAATTGCCTCGGGATTGAATACAACAGTCACAATGCGCACATTCCTTCATGGAAATAATGTCTCAAACAGTCTACGTTTTGATCGTTCCCAGGAAGACCAGTAGTAGTTTCCGATGCACATATGAAAGCATTCTGTAATCTGTGGACTATAAGAGTGCTGATGAAACACGGAAATTGCATCGGGATTGAACACAACAGTCACCATGCGCACTTCCCTCCATATGAGTCATGTCTCAAAGAGTTTACGCTCTGATCGTTCCCTGCAAGACAAGTAGTAGTTTCCGATGCACATCTGGAGGCATTCGGTAATCTGTGGATTATCAGAGTGTTGATGAAACACAGAAATTGCATCGGGATTGAATACAACAGTCACCTTGCGCACTTTCCTCCATGGGAGTAATGTCTCTAACAGTCTACGTTTTGATCGTTCCCTGGAAGACCAGTAGTACTTTCCGATGCTCATCTGGAGGCTTTCCGTAGACTGTGGACTATCAGAATGTTGATGAAGCACAGAAAGTGCATCGGGATAGAATACAACAGTCTCCATGCGCAGTTTCCTCCATGGGAGTAATGTCTCAAACAGTCTACGCTTTGATCGTTCCCTGGAAGACCAGTAGTAGTTTCCGATGCACATCTGGTGGCATTCTGTAATATGTAGACTATCAGAGGGTTGCTGAAACAAAGATACTGCATAGGGATTGAGTACAACAGTCATTCTGTAATATGTAGACTATCAGAGTGTTGATGAAACAAAGATACTGCATAGGGATTGAGTACAACAGTCACCATGCGCACTTTCAACCTTGGGAGTAATGTCTCTAACAGCCTACGATTTGATCGTTCCCTGGAAGAGCAGTAGTAGTTTACGATGCACATCTGGAGGCATTCTGTAATCTGTGGACTATCAGAGTGTTGGTTAAACACAGAAATTGCATCGGGATTGAATACCAATGTCACCATGCACACTTTCCTCCATAAGAGTAATGTCTAAAACAGTCTACGCTTTGATCGTTCCCTGGAAGACAAGTAGTAGTTTCCGATGCACATCTGGTGGCATTCTGTAATCTGTGGACTATCAGAGTGTTGATGAAACACAGAAATTGCATCGGGATTCAATACAACAGTAACCATGCCCACTTTCCTCCACGTGAGTAATGTCTCAAACAGTCTACGATTTGATCGGTCCCTGGAAGAAGAGTAGTAGTTTCCGATGCCCATCTGGTGGCATTCTGTAATCTGTGGACAATCAGAGTGTTGATGAAACACAGAAATTGAATGGGAATTGAATACAACAGTCACCTTGCGCACTTTCCTCCACGGGAGTAATGTCTCAAACAGTCTACGCTTTGATCGTTCCCTGGAAGACCAGTAGTAGTTTCCGATGCACATCTGGTGGCAATCTGTAATCTGTGGAGTATCAGAGTGTTGATTAAACACAGAAATTGCATCGGGATAGCATACAACAGTCACCATGCGCACTTTCCTCCACGTTAGTAATGTCTCAAACAGTCTACGCTTTGATCGTTCCTGGAAGACCAGTAGTAGTTTCCGATGCACGTCTGCTGGCATTCTGTAATCTGTGGACTTTCAGAGTGTTGATGAAACACAGAAATTGCCTCGGGATTGAATACAACAGTAACAATGCGCACATTCCTTCATGGGAATAATGTCTCAAACAGTCTACGCTTTGATCGTTCCCAGGAAGACCAGAAGTAGTTTCCGATGCACATCTGAAAGCATTCTGTAATCTGTGGACTATAAGAGCGTTGATGAAACACAGAAATTGCATCGGGATTGAATACAACAGCCACCATGCGCACTTCCCTCCATGGGAGTCATGTCTCAAAGAGTTTACGCTCTGATCGTTCCCTGGAAGACCAGTAGTAGTTTCCGATGCACATCTGGAGGCATTCTGTAATCTGTGGACTATCAGAGTGTTGATGAAACACAGAAATTGCATCGGGATTGAATACAACAGTCACCGTGCGCACTTTCCTCAATGGGAGTAATGTCTCTAACAGTCTACGGTTTGATCGTTCCCTGGAAGACCAGTAGTACTTTCCGATGCTCATCTGGAGGCGTTCCCTAAACTGTGGACTATCAGATTGTTGATGAAGCACAGAAATTGCATCGGGATAGAATACAACAGTCACCATGATCACTTTCCTCCATGGGAGTAAGGTCTCAAACAGTCTACTCATTGATCGTTCCCTGGAAGACACGTAGTAGTTTCCGATGCACATCTGGTGGCATTCTGTAATATGTGGACTATCAGAGTGTTGATGAAACAGAGAAATTGCATCGGGATTGAATACAACAGTCACCATGCGCACTTTCTCCATGGGACTAATGTCTCAAACAGTCTACGCTTTGATCGTTCCCCGGAAGACCAGTAGTAGTTTTCGTTGCACATCTGGTGGCATTCTGTAATCTGTGGACTATCAGAGTGTTGATGAAACACAGAAATTGCATCGGGATTGAATACAACAGTCACCATGCGCACTTTCCTCCATGGGAGTAATATCTCAAACAGTATACGCTCTGATTGTTCCCTGGAAGACCAGTAGTGGTTTCCGATGCACATCTGGGGGCATTCTGTAATCTGTGGACTATTAGAGTGTTGATGAAACACAGAAATTGCATCGGGATTGAATACAACAGTCACCATGCGCACTTTCCTCCACGGGAGTAATGTCTCACACAGGCTACGCTTTGATCGTTCCCTGGAAGACCAGTAGTAGTTTCCCATGAGCATCTGGAGGCATTCGGTAATCTGTGGACTATCAGAGTGTTGATGAAACACAGAAATTGCATCGGGATTAAATACAACGGTCACCTTACGCACTTTGCTCCATGGGAGTAATGTCTCAAACAGACTACTCTTTGATCGTTCACTGAAAGACCAGCAGTAGTTTCCGATGCACATCTGGAGGCATTCTGTAATCTGTATACTATCAGAGTGTTGATGAAACACAGAAATTGCATCGGGATTGAATACAACAGTCACCATGAGCACTTTCCTCCAAGGGAGTAATGTCTCTAAGAGTCTACGCTTTGATCGTTCCCTGGAAGACCAGTAGTAGTTTCCGGTGCACATTTGGATGCTTTCTGTAATCTGTGGACTTTCAGAGTGTTGATGTAACACAGAAATTGCATCGGGATTGAATACAACATTCTCCATGCGCAGTTTCCTCCATGGGAGTAATGTCTCAAACAGTCTACGCTTCGATCGTTCCCTGGAAGACCAGTAGTAGTTTCCGATGCACATCTGGTGGCATTCTGTAATATGTAGACTATCAGAATGTTGATTAAACAAAGATATTGCATCGGGATTGAATACAACAGTCACCATGCGCACTTTCAACCATGGGAGTAATGTCTCTAAGAGCCTACGATTTGATCGTTCCCTGGAAGACCAGTAGTAGTTCCTGATGCACATCTGGATGCTTTCCGTAATCTGTGGACTATCAGAGTGTTGATGAAACACAGAAATTGCATCGGGATTGAATACAACAGTCTCCATGAGCAGTTTCCTCCATGGGAGTAATGTCTCAAACAGTCTACGCTTTGATCTTTCCCTGGATGACCAGTAGTAGTTTCCGATGCACATCTGGAGGCATTCTGTAATCTGTGGACTATCAGAGTGTTGGTGAAACACAGAAATTGCATCGGGATTGAATACCAATGTCACCATGCGCACTTTCCTCCATGGGAGTAATATCTCAAACAGTATACGCTTTGATTGTTCCCTGGAAGACCAGTAGTGGTTTCCGATGCACATCTGGAGGCATTCTGTAATCTGTGGACTATCAGAGTGTTGATGAAACACAGAAATTGCATCGGGATTGAATACAACAGTCACCATGCACACGTTCCTTCATGGGAGTAATGTCTCAAACAGTCTATGCTTTGAGCGTTCCCTGGAAGACCAGTAGTAGTTTCTGATGAACATGTGGAGGCAATCTGTTGTCTGTGGACTATCAGAGTGTTGATGAAACAGAGAAATAGCATCGGGATTGAATACAACAGTCACCATGCGCACTTTCCTCCACGGGAGTAATGTCTCACACAGTCTACGCTTTGATCGTTCCCTGGAAGACCAGTGGTAGTTTCCCATGAGCATCTGGAGGCATTCGGTAATCTGTGGACTTTCAGAGTGTTGATGAAACACAGAAATTGCATCGGGATTGAATACAACAGTCACCATGCCCACTTTCCTTCATGGGAGTAATGTCTCAAACAGTCTATGCTTTGATCGTTCCCTGGAAGACCAGTAGTAGTTTCTGATTAACATCTGGAGGCATTCTGTTGTCTGTGGACTATCAGAGTGTTGATGAAACAGAGAAATTGCATCGGGATTGATTACAACAGTCACCATGCGCACTTTCCTCCACGGGAGTAATGTCTCACACAGTCTACGCTTTTGATCGTTCCCTGGAAGACCAGTAGTAGATTCCCATGAGCATCTGGAGGCATTCGGTAAACTGTGGACTATCAGAGTTTTGATGAAACACATAAATTGCATCGGGATTGAATACAACAGTCACCATGCGCACTTTCCTCCACGGGAGTAATGTCTCAAACAGTCTACTCTTTGATCGTTCCCTGGAAGACCAGTAGTAGATTCCGATGCACATCTGGAGGCATTCTCTAATCTGTAGACTATCAGAGTGTTGATGAAACACAGAAATTGCATCGGGATTGAATACAACAGTCACCATGAGCACTTTCCTCCACGGGAGTAATGTCTCAAACAGTCTACTCTTTGATCGTTCCCTGGAAGACCAGTAGTAGATTCCGATGCACATCTGGAGGCATTCTCTAATCTGTAGACTATCAGAGTGTTGATGAAACACAGAAATTGCATCGGGAATCAATACAACAGTCTCCATGCGCAGTTTCCTCCATGGGAATAATGTCTGAAACAATCTACGCTTTGATCGTTCCCTGGAGGACCAGTAGTAGTATAAGATGCACATCTGGTGGCATTCTGTAATCTGTGGACTATCAGAGTGTTGGTGAAACACAGAAATTGCATCGGGATTGAATACCAAAGTCACCATGCGCACTTTCCTCCATAAAAGTAATGTCTAATACAGTCTACGCTTTGATCGTTCCCTGGAAGACCAGTAGTAGTTTCCGATGCACATCTGGTGGCATTCTGTCATCTGTGGACTATCAGAGTGTTGATGAAACACAGAAATTGCATCGGGATTGAATACAACAGTCACCATCCGCACCTTCCGCCATGGGAGCAATGTCTGAAACAGTCTACGCTTTGATCGTTCCCTGGAAGACCAGTAGTAATTTCCGATGCACATCTGGTGCCGTTCTGTAATCTGTGGACTATCAGAGTGTTGATGAAACACAGAAAATGCATCGTGATTGAATACAACAGTCAGCATGCGCACTTTCCTCCATGGGAGTAATGTCTCAAAGAGTTTACGCTTTGATCGTTCCCTGGAAGACCAGTAGTAGTTTCCGATGCACATCTGGAGGCATTCTGTAATCTGTGGACTATCAGAGTGTTGATGAAACACAGAAATTGCCTCGGGATTGAATACAACAATCACAATGCGCACATTCCTTCATGGGAATAATGTCTCAAACAGTCTACGCTTTGATCGTTCCCAGGAAGACCAGTAGTAGTTTCCGATGCACATCTGTAAGCATTCTGTAATCTGTGGACTATAAGAGTGCTGATGAAACACAGAAATTGCATCGGGATTAAATACAACAGTCACCATGCGCACTTCCCTCCATGGGAGTCATGTCTCAAAGAGTTTACGCTTTGATCGTTCCCTGGAATACCAGTAGTGGTTTCCTATGCACATCTGGAGGCATTCTGTATTCTGTGGACTATCAGAGTGTTGATGAAACACAGAAATTGCATCGGGATTGAATACAACAGTCACCATGCGCACTTTCCTTTCATGGGAGTAACGTCTCAAACAGTCTACGCTTTGTTCGTTCCCTGGAAGACCAGTAGTAGTTTCTGATGAACATCTGGAGGCATTCTGTTGTCTGTGGACTATCAGAGTGTTGATGAAACAGAGAAATTGCATCGGGATTGAATACAACAGTCACCATGCGCACTTTCCTCCATGGGAGTAGTGACTCACACAGTCTACGCTTTGATCATTCCCTGGAAGACCAGTAGTAGTTTCCGATGCACATCTGGAGGCATTCTGTAATCTGTAGACTATCAGAGTGTTGATGAAACACAGAAATTGCATCGGGATTGAATACAACAGTCACCATGAGCACTTTCCTCCATGGGAGTAATGTCTCTAAGAGTCTACGCTTTGATCGTTCCCTGGAAGACCAGTAATAGTTTCCGATGCACATCTGGATGCTTTCTGTAATCTGTGGACTTTCAGAGTGTTGATGAAACACAGAAACTGCATCGGGATTGAATACAAGAGTCTAGATGCGCAGTTTCCTCCATGGGAGTAATGTCTCAAACAGTCTACGCTTTGATCGTTCCCTGGAAGACCAGTAGTAGTTTCCGATGCACATCTGGTGGCATTCTGTAATATGTCGACTATCAGAGTGTTAATGAAACAAAGATATTGCATAGGGATTGAGTACAACAGTCACCATGCGCACTTTCAACCATGGGAGTAATGTCTGCTACAGCCTACGATTTGATCGATCCCTGGAAGACCAGTAGTAGTTTCTGATGCACATCTGTATGATTTCTGTAGTCTGTGGACTATCAGAGTGTTGATGAAACACAGAAATTGCATCGGGATTGAATACAACAGTCTCCATGAGCAGTTTCCTCCATGGAAGTAATGTCTCAAACAGTCTACGCTTTGATCGTTCCCTGGAAGACCAGTAGTAGTTTCCGATGCACATCTGGAGGCATTCTGTAATCTGTGGACTATCAGAGTGTTGGTGAAACACAGAAATTGCATCGGGATTGAATACCAATGTCACCATGCACACTTTCCTCCATAAAAGTAATGTCTAAAACAATCTACGCTTTGATCGTTCCCTGGAAGACCAGTAGTAGTTTCCGATGCACATCTGGTGGCATTCTGTAATCTGTGGACTATCAGAGTGTTGATGAAACACAGAAATTGCATCGGGATTGAATAAAACAGTCACCATGCGCACTTTCCTCCACGGGAGTAATGTCTCAAACAGTCTACGGTTTGATCGGTCCCTGGAAGACCAGTAGTAGATTCTGATGCACATCTGGTGGCATTCTATAATCTGTGGAGTATCAGAGTGTTGATTAAACACAGAAATTGCATCGGGATAGAATACATCAGTCACCATGCGCACTTTCCTCAACGGGAGTCATGTCTCAAACAGTCTACAATTTGATCGTTCTAGGAAGACCAGTAGTAGATTCCGATGCACGTCTGGTGGCATTCTGAAATCTGTGGACTATCAGAGTGTTGATGAAACACAGAAATTGCCTCGGGATTGAATACAACAGTCACAATGCGCAGTTTCCTTCATGGGAATAATGTCTCAAACAGTCTACGCTTTGATCGTTCCCAGGAAGACCAGTAGTAGTTTCCGATGCACATCTGAAAGCATTCTGTATCTGTGGACTATAAGAGTGCTGATGAAACACAGAAATTGCATCGGGATTGAATACAACAGTCACCATGCGCACTTCCCTCCATGGGAGTCATGTCTCAAAGAGTTTACGCTTTGATCGTTCCCTGGAAGACCAGTAATAGTTTCGGATGCACATCTGGAGGCATTCTGTAATCTGTGGACTATCAGAGTGTTGATGAAACACAGAAATTGCATCGGGATTGAATACAACAGTCACCATGCGCACTTTCCTCCATGGGAGTAATGTCTCAAACAGTCTACGCTTTGATCGTTCCTGGAAGACCAGTAGTAGATTCCGATGCACGTCTGGTGGCATTCTGTAATCTGTGGACTATCAGAGTGTTGATGAAACACAGAAATTGCCTTGGGATTGAATACAACAGTCACCATGCGCACTTTCCTTCACGGGACTAATGTCTCAAACAGTCTACGCTTTGATCGTTCCCCGGAAGACCAGTAGTAGTTTTCGTTGCACATCTGGTGGCATTCTGTAATCTGTGGACTATCAGAGTGTTGATGAAACACAGAAATTGCATCGGGATTGAATACAAAAGTCACCATGCGCACTTTCCTCCATGGGAGTAATGTCTCAAACAGTATACGCTTTGATCGTTCCCTGGAAGACCAGTAGTGGTTTCCGATGCACGTCTGGTGGCATTCTGAAATATGTGGACTATCAGAGTTTTGATGAAACACAGAAATTGCCTCGGGATTTAATACAACAGTCACAATGCGCACTTTCCTTCATGGGAATAATGTCTCAAACAGTCTACGCTTTGATCGTTCCCAGGAAGACCAGTAGTAGTTTCCGATGCACATCTGAAAGCATTCTGTATCTGTGGACTATAAGAGTGCTGATGAAACACAGAAATTGCATCGGGATTGAATACAACAGTCACCATGCGCACTTCCCTCCATGGGAGTCATGTCTCAAAGAGTTTACGCTTTGATCGTTCCCTGGAAGACCAGTAATAGTTTCGGATGCACATCTGGAGGCATTCTGTAATCTGTGGACTATCAGAGTGTTGATGAAACACAGAAATTGCATCGGGATTGAATACAACAGTCACCATGCGCACTTTCCTCCATGGGAGTAATGTCTCAAACAGTCTACGCTTTGATCGTTCCTGGAAGACCAGTAGTAGATTCCGATGCACGTCTGGTGGCATTCTGTAATCTGTGGACTATCAGAGTGTTGATGAAACACAGAAATTGCCTCGGGATTGAATACAACAGTCACCATGCGCACTTTCCTTCACGGGACTAATGTCTCAAACAGTCTACGCTTTGATCGTTCCCCGGAAGACCAGTAGTAGTTTTCGTTGCACATCTGGTGGCATTCTGTAATCTGTGGACTATCAGAGTGTTGATGAAACACAGAAATTGCATCGGGATTGAATACAAAAGTCACCATGCGCACTTTCCTCCATGGGAGTAATGTCTCAAACAGTATACGCTTTGATCGTTCCCTGGAAGACCAGTAGTGGTTTCCGATGCACATCTGGAGGCATTCTGTAATCTGTGGACTATCAGAGTGTTGATGAAACACAGAAATTGCATCGGGATTGAATACAACAGTCACCATGCGCACTTTCCTTGATGGGAGTAATGTCTCAACCAGTCTATGCTTTGATCGTTCCCTGGAAGACCAGTAGTAGTTTCTGATGAACATCTGGAGGCATTCTGTTGTCTGTGGACTATCAGAGTGTTGATGATACAGAGAAATTGCATCGGGATTGAATACAACAGTCACCATGAGCACTTTCCTCCACGGGAGTAAAGTCTCACACAGTTTACGCTTTGATCGTTCCCTGGAAGACCAGTAGTAGTTTCCCATGAGCATCTGGAGGCATTCGGTAATCTGTGGACTATCAGAGTGTTGATGAAACACAGAAATTGCATCGGGATTGAATACAACAGTCACCATGCGCACTTTCCTCCACGGGAGTAATGTCTCAAACAGTCTACTCTTTGATCGTTCCCTGGAAGACCAGTAGTAGTTTCCGATGCACATCTGGAGGCATTCTGTAATCTGTAGACTATCAGAGTGTTGATGAAACACAGAAATTGCATCGGGATTGAATACAACAGTCACCATGAGCACTTTCATCCATGGGAGTAATGTCTCTAAGAGTCTACGCTTTGATCGTTCCCTGGAAGACCAGTAATAGTTTCCGATGCACATCTGGATGCTTTCTGTAATCTGTGGACTTTCAGAGTGTTGATGAAACACAGAAACTGCATCGGGATTGAATACAAGAGTCTAGATGCGCAGTTTCCTCCATGGGAGTAATGTCTCAAACAGTCTACGCTTTGATCGTTCCCTGGAAGACCAGTAGTAGTTTCCGATGCACATCTGGTGGCATTCTGTAATATGTCGACTATCAGAGTGTTAATGAAACAAAGATATTGCATAGGGATTGAGTACAACAGTCACCATGCGCACTTTCAACCATGGGAGTAATGTCTGCAACAGCCTACGATTTGATCGATCCCTGGAAGACCAGTAGTAGTTTCTGATGCACATCTGTATGATTTCTGTAGTCTGTGGACTATCAGAGTGTTGATGAAACACAGAAATTGCATCGGGATTGAATACAACAGTCTCCATGAGCAGTTTCCTCCATGGAAGTAATGTCTCAAACAGTCTACGCTTTGATCGTTCCCTGGAAGACCAGTAGTAGTTTCCGATGCACATCTGGAGGCATTCTGTAATCTGTGGACTATCAGAGTGTTGGTGAAACACAGAAATTGCATCGGGATTGAATACCAATGTCACCATGCACACTTTCCTCCATAAAAGTAATGTCTAAAACAATCTACGCTTTGATCGTTCCCTGGAAGACCAGTAGTAGTTTCCGATGCACATCTGGTGGCATTCTGTAATCTGTGGACTATCAGAGTGTTGATGAAACACAGAAGTTGCATCGGGATTGAATAAAACAGTCACCATGCGCACTTTCCTCCACGGGAGTAATGTCTCAAACAGTCTACGGTTTGATCGGTCCCTGGAAGACCAGTAGTAGTTTCCGAAGCACATCTGGTGGCATTCTGTAATCTGTGGACTATCAGAGTGTTGATGAAACACAGAAATTGAATGGGAATTGAATACAACAGTCACCATGCGAACTTTCCTCCACGGGAGTAATGTCTGGAACAGTCTACGCTTTGATCGTTCCCTGGAAGACCAGTAGTAGTTTCTGATGCACATCTGGTGGCATTCTATAATCTGTGGAGTATCAGAGTGTTGATTAAACACAGAAATTGCATCGGGATAGAATACAGCAGTCACCATGCGCACTTTCCTCCACGGGAGTCATGTCTCAAACAGTCTACAATTTGATCGTTCTAGGAAGACCAGTAGTAGATTCCGATGCACGTCTGGTGGCATTCTGAAATCTGTGGACTATCAGAGTGTTGATGAAACACAGAAATTGCCTCGGGATTGAATACAACAGTCACAATGCGCACTTTCCTTCATGGGAATAATGTCTCAAACAGTCTACGCTTTGATCGTTCCCAGGAAGACCAGTAGTAGTTTCCGATGCACATCTGAAAGCATTCTGTATCTGTGGACTATAAGAGTGCTGATGAAACACAGAAATTGCATCGGGATTGAATACAACAGTCACCATGCGCACTTCCCTCCATGGGAGTCATGTCTCAAAGAGTTTACGCTTTGATCGTTCCCTGGAAGACCAGTAATAGTTTCGGATGCACATCTGGAGGCATTCTGTAATCTGTGGACTATCAGAGTGTTGATGAAACACAGAAATTGCATCGGGATTGAATACAACAGTCACCATGCGCACTTTCCTCCATGGGAGTAATGTCTCAAACAGTCTACGCTTTGATCGTTCCTGGAAGACCAGTAGTAGATTCCGATGCACGTCTGGTGGCATTCTGTAATCTGTGGACTATCAGAGTGTTGATGAAACACAGAAATTGCCTTGGGATTGAATACAACAGTCACCATGCGCACTTTCCTTCACGGGACTAATGTCTCAAACAGTCTACGCTTTGATCGTTCCCCGGAAGACCAGTAGTAGTTTTCGTTGCACATCTGGTGGCATTCTGTAATCTGTGGACTATCAGAGTGTTGATGAAACACAGAAATTGCATCGGGATTGAATACAAAAGTCACCATGCGCACTTTCCTATATGGGAGTAATGTCTCAAACAGTATACGCTTTGATCGTTCCCTGGAAGACCAGTAGTGGTTTCCGATGCACGTCTGGTGGCATTCTGAAATCTGTGGACTATCAGAGTGTTGATGAAACACAGAAATTGCCTCGGGATTGAATACAACAGTCACAATGCGCACTTTCCTTCATGGGAATAATGTCTCAAACAGTCTACGCTTTGATCGTTCCCAGGAAGACCAGTAGTAGTTTCCGATGCACATCTAAAAGCATTCTGTATCTGTGGACTATAAGAGTGCTGATGAAACACAGAAATTGCATCGGGATTGAATACAACAGTCACCATGCGCACTTCCCTCCATGGGAGTCATGTCTCAAAGAGTTTACGCTTTGATCGTTCCCTGGAAGACCAGTAATAGTTTCGGATGCACATCTGGAGGCATTCTGTAATCTGTGGACTATCAGAGTGTTGATGAAACACAGAAATTGCATCGGGATTGAATACAACAGTCACCATGCGCACTTTCCTCCATGGGAGTAATGTCTCAAACAGTCTACGCTTTGATCGTTCCTGGAAGACCAGTAGTAGATTCCGATGCACGTCTGGTGGCATTCTGTAATCTGTGGACTATCAGAGTGTTGATGAAACACAGAAATTGCCTCGGGATTGAATACAACAGTCACCATGCGCACTTTCCTTCACGGGACTAATGTCTCAAACAGTCTACGCTTTGATCGTTCCCCGGAAGACCAGTAGTAGTTTTCGTTGCACATCTGGTGGCATTCTGTAATCTGTGGACTATCAGAGTGTTGATGAAACACAGAAATTGCATCGGGATTGAATACAAAAGTCACCATGCGCACTTTCCTCCATGGGAGTAATGTCTCAAACAGTATACGCTTTGATCGTTCCCTGGAAGACCAGTAGTGGTTTCCGATGCACATCTGGAGGCATTCTGTAATCTGTGGACTATCAGAGTGTTGATGAAACACAGAAATTGCATCGGGATTGAATACAACAGTCACCATGCGCACTTTCCTTGATGGGAGTAATGTCTCAACCAGTCTATGCTTTGATCGTTCCATGGAAGACCAGTAGTAGTTTCTGATGAACATCTGGAGGCATTCTGTTGTCTGTGGACTATCAGAGTGTTGATGAAACACAGAAATTGCATCGGGATTGAATACAACAGTCACCATGCGCACTTTCCTCCACGGGAGTAATGTCTCAAACAGTCTACTCTTTGATCGTTCCCTGGAAGACCAGTAGTAGTTTCCGATGCACATCTGGAGGCATTCTGTAATCTGTAGACTATCAGAGTGTTGATGAAACACAGAAATTGCATCGGGATAGAATACAACAGTCACCATGAGCACTTTCCTCCATGGGAGTAATGTCTCTAAGAGTCTACGCTTTGATCGTTCCCTGGAAGACCAGTTGTAGTTTCCGATGCACATCTGGATGCTTTCTGTAATATGTGGACTTTCAGAGTGTTGATGAAACACAGAAATTGCATCGGGATTGAATACAACAGTCTCCATGCGCAGTTTCCTCCATGGGAGTAATGTCTCAAACAGTCTACGCTTTGATCGTTCCCTGGAAGACCAGTAGTAGTTTCCGATGCACATCTGGAGGCATTCTGTAATCTGTGGACTATCAGAGTGTTGGTGAAACACAGAAATTACATCGGGATGGAATACAACAGTCACCATGCGCGCTTTCCTCCATAAAAGTAATGTCTAAAACATTCTACGATTTGATCGTTCCCTGGAAGACCAGTAGTAGTTTCCGATGCACATCTGGTGGCATTCTGTAATCTGTGGACTATCAGAGTGTTGATGAAACACAGAAATTGCATCGGGATTGAATACAACAGTCACCATCCGCACCTTCCTCCATGGGAGTAATGTCTGAAATAGTCTACGCATTGATCGTTCCCTGGAAGACCAGTAGTAATTTCCGATGCACATCTGGTGGCGTTCTGTAATCTGTGGACTATCAGAGTGTTGATGAAACACAGAAAATGCATAGTGATTGAATACAACAGTCAGCATGCGCACTTTCCTCCATGGGAGTAATGTCTCAAAGAGTTTACGCTTTGATCGTTCCCTGGAAGACCAGTAGTAGTTACCGATGCACATCTGGAGGCATTCTGTAATCTGTGGACTATCAGAGTGTTGATGAAACACAGAAATTGCCTCGGGATTGAATACAACAGTCACAATACGCACATTCCTTCATGCGAATAATGTCACAAACTGTCTACGCTTTGATCGTTCCCAATAAGACCAGTAGTAGTTTCCGATGCACATCTGTAAGCATTCTGTAATCTGTGGACTATGAGAGTGCTGATGAAACACAGAAATTGCATCGGGATTAAATACAACAGTCACCATGCGCACTTCCCTCCATGGGAGTCATGTCTCAAAGAGTTTACGCTTTGATCGTTCCCTGGAAGACCAGTAGTGGTTTCCCATGATCATCTGGAGGCATTCGGTAATCTGTGGACTATCAGAGTGTTGATGAAACACAGAAATTGCATGGGGATTGAATACAACAGTCACCATGCGCACTTTCCTTCATGGGAGTAATGTCTCACTCAGTCTACGCTTTGATCGTTCCCTGGAAGAAAAGTGGTAGTTTCTGATGAACATCTGGAGGCATTCTGTTGTCTGTGGACTATCAGAGTGTTGATGAAACAGAGAAATTGCATCGGGATTGAATACCACAGTCACCATGCGCACTTTCCTCCATGGGAGTAATGTCTCACACAGTCTACGCTTTGATCGTTCCCTGGAAGACCAGTAGTAGTTTCCGATGCACATCTGGAGGCATTCTGTAATCTGTAGACTATCAGAGTGCTGATGAAACACAGAAATTGCATCGGGATTGAATACAACAGTCACCATGAGCACTTTAATCCATGGGAGTAATGTCTCTAAGAGTCTACGCTTTGATCGTTCCCTGGTAGACCAGTAATAGTTTCCGATGCACATCTGGATGCTTTCTGTAATCTGTGGACTTTCAGAGTGTTGATGAAACACAGAAACTGCATCGGGATTGAATACAACAGTCTAGATGCGCAGTTTCCTCCATGGGAGTAATGTCTCAAACAGTCTACGCTTTGATCGTTCCCTGGAAGACCAGTAGTAGTTTCCGATGCACATCTGGTGGCATTCTGTAATATGTAGACTATCAGAGTGTTGATGAAACAAAGATATTGCATAGGGATTGAGTACATCAGTCACCATGCGCACTTTCAGCCATGGGAGTAATGTCTCTAACAGCCTACGATTTGATCGTTCCCTGGAAGACCAGTAGTAGTTTCTGATGCACATCTGTATGATTTCTGTAGTCTGTGGACTATCAGAGTGTTGATGAAACACAGAAATTGCATCGGGATTGAATACAACAGTCTCCATGAGCAGTTTCCTCCATGGAAGTAATGTCTCAAACAGTCTACGCTTTGATCGTTCCCTGGAAGACCAGTAGTAGTTTCCGATGCACATCTGGAGGCATTCTGTAATCTGTGGACTATCAGAGTGTTGATGAAACACAGAAATTGCCTCGGGATTGAATACAACAGTCACAATGCGCACATTCCTTCATGGGAATAATGTCTCAAACAGTCTACGCTTTGATCGTTCCCAGGAAGACCAGTAGTAGTTTCCGATGCACATCTGAAAGCATTCTGTATCTGTGGACTATAAGAGAGCTGATGAAACACAGAAATTGCATCGGAATTGAATACAACAGTCACCATGCGGACTTCCCTCCATGGGAGTCATGTCTTAAAGAGTTTACGCTTTGATCGTTCCCTGGAAGACCAGTAGTAGTTTCCGATGCACATCTGGAGGCATTCTGTAATCTGTGGACTATCAGAGTGTTGATGAAACACAGAAATTGCATCGGGATTGAATACAAAAGTCACCATGCGCACTTTCCGCCATGGGAGTAAGGTCTCAAACAGTCTACTCATTGATCGTTCCCTGGAAGACCAGTAGTAGTTTCCGATGCACATCTGGTGGCATTCTGTAATATGTGGACTATCACAGTGTTGATGAAACACAGAAATTGCATCGGGATTGAATACAACAGTCACCATGCGCACTTTCCTCCACGGGACTAATGTCTCAAACAGTCTACGCTTTGATCGTTCCCCGGAAGACCAGTAGTAGTTTTCGTTGCACATCTGGTGGCATTCTGTAATCTGTGGACTATCAGAGTGTTGATGAAACACAGAAATTGCATCGGGATTGAATACAAAAGTCACCATGCGCACTTTCCTCCATGGGAGTAATGTCTCAAACAGTATACGCTTTGATCGTTCCCTGGAAGACCAGTAGTGGTTTCCGATGCACATCTGGAGGCATTCTGTAATCTGTGGACAATCAGAGTGTTGATGAAACACAGAAATTGCATCGGGATTGAATACAACAGTCACCATGCGCACTTTCCTTCATGGGAGTAATGTCTCAAACAGTCTATGATTTGATCGTTCCCTGGAAGACCAGTAGTAGTTTCTGATGAACATCTGGAGGCATTCTGTTGTCTGTGGACTATCAGAGTGTTGATGATACAGAGAAATTGCATCGGGATTGAATACAACAGTCACCATGAGCACTTTCCTCCACGGGAGTAATGTCTCACACAGTTTACGCTTTGATCGTTCCCTGGAAGACCAGTAGTAGTTTCCCATGAGCATCTGGAGGCATTCGGTAATCTGTGGACTATCAGAGTGTTGATGAAACACAGAAATTGCATCGGGATTGAATACAACAGTCACCATGCGCACTTTCCTCCACGGGTGTAATGTCTCAAACAGTCTACTCTTTGATCGTTCCCTGGAAGACCAGTAGTAGTTTCCGATGCACATCTGGAGGCATTCTGTAATCTGTAGACTATCAGAGTGTTGATGAAACACAGAAATTGCATCGGGATAGAATACAAAAGTCACCATGAGCACTTTCCTCCATGGGAGTAATGTCTCTAAGAGTCTACGCTTTGATCGTTCCCTGGAAGACCAGCAGTAGTTTCCGATGCACATCTGGATGCTTTCTGTAATATGTGGACTTTCAGAGTGTTGATGAAACGCAGAAATTGCATCGGGTTGGAATACAACAGTCTCCATGAGCAGTTTCCTCCATGGGAGTAATGTCTCAAACAGTCTACTTTTTGATCGTTCCCTGGAAGACCAGTAGTAGTTTCCGATGCACGTCTGGAGGCATTCTGTAATCTGTTGACTATCAGAGTGTTGATAAGACACAGAAATTGCATCGGGATTGAATACAACAGTCACCATGAGCACTTTCCTCCATGGGAGTAATGTCTCAAACAGTCTACGTTTTGATCGTTCCCTGGAAGAGCAGTAGTAGTTTCCGATGCACATCTGGTGGCATTCTGTAATATGTAGACTATCAGAGTGTTGATGAAACAAAGATATTGCATAGGGATTGAGTACAACAGTCACCATGCGCACTTTCAACCATGGGAGTAATGTCTCTAACAGCCTACGATTTGATCGTTCCCTGGAAGACCAGTAGTAGTTTCTGATGCACATCTGTATGCTTTCTGTAATCTGTGGACTATCAGGGTGTTGATGAAACACAGAAATTGCATCGGGATTGAATACAACAGTCTCCATGAGCAGTTTCCTCCATGGAAGTAATGTCTCAAACAGTTTACGCTTTGATCGTTCCCTGGAAGACCAGTAGTAGTTTCCGATGCGCATCTGGTGGCATTCGGTAATCTGTGGACTATCAGAGTGTTGATGAAACACAGAAATTGCATCGGGATTGAATGCAACAGTCACCATGCACACTTTCCTACACGGGAGTAATGTCTCAAACAGTCTACGCTTTGATCGTTCCTGGAAGACCAGTAGTAGTTTCCGATGCACATCTGAAAGCATTCTGTAATCTGTGGACAATAAGAGTGCTGATGAAACACAGAAATTGCATCGGGATTGAATACAACAGTCACCATGCGCACTTCCCTCCATGGGAGTCATGTCTCAAAGAGTTTTCGCTTTGATCGTCCCTGGAAGACCAGTAGTAGTTTCCGATGCACATCTGGAGGCATTCTGTAATCTGTGGACTATCAGAGTGTTGATGAAACACAGAAATTGCATCGGGATTGAATACAACAGTCACCATTACCACTTTCCTCAATGGGAGTAATGTCTCTAACAGTCTACGCTTTTATCGTTCCCTGGAAGACCAGTAGTACTTTCCGAGGCTCATCTGGAGGCTTTTCGTAAACTGTGGACTATCAGAATGTTGATGAAGCACAGAAATTGCATCGGGATAGAATACAACAGTCTCCATGAGCAGTTTCCTCCATGGGAGTAATGTCTCAAACAGTCTACGCTTTGATCTTTCCCTAGAAGACCAGTAGTAGTTTCCGATGCACATCTGGAGGCATTCTGTAATCTGTGGACTATCAGAGTGTTGGTGAAACACAGAAATTGCATCGGGATAGAATACAACACTCACCATGAGCACTTTCCTCCATGGGAGTAATGTCTCTAAGAGTCTACGCTTTGATCGTTCCCTGGAAGACCAGTAATAGTTTCCACTGAACATCTGGATGCTTTCTGTAATCTGTGGACTTTCAGAGTGTTGATGAAACACAGAAATTGCATCGGGATTGAATACAACAGTCTAGATGCGCAGTTTCCTCCATGGGAGTAATGTCTCAAACAGTCTACGCTTTGATCGTTCCTGAAGACCAGTAGTAGTTTCCGATGCACATCTGAAAGCATTCTGTAATCTGTGGACTATAAGAGTGCTGATGAAACGCAGAAATTGCATCGGGATTGAATACAACAGTCACCATGCGCACTTCCCTCCATGGGAGTCATGTCTCAAAGGGTTTACGCTTTGATCGCTCCCTGGAAGACCAGTAGTAGTTTCCTATGCACATCTGGAGGCATTCTGTAATCTGTGGACTATCTGAGTGTTGATGAAACACAGAAATTGCATCGGGATTGAATACAATAGTCACCATGCCCACTTTCCTCCATGGGAGTAATGTCTCTAACAGTCTAAGCTTTGATCGTTCCCAGGAAGACCAGTAGTAGTTTCCGATGCACATCTGAAAGCATTCTGTAATCTGTGGACTATAAGAGTGCTGATGAAACACAGAAATTGCATCGGGATTGAATACAACAGTCACCATGCGCACTTCCCTCCATGGGAGTCATGTCTCAAAGAGTTTACGCTTTGATCGTTCCCTGGAAGACCAGTAGTAGTTTCCGATGCACATCTGGAGGCATTCTGTAATCTGTGGACTATCAGAGTGTTGATGAAACACAGAAATTGCGTCGGGATTGAATACAGCAGTCTCCATGCCCACTTTCCTCCATTGGAGTAATGTCTCTAACAGTCTACGCTTTTATCGTTCCCTGGAAGACCAGTAGTAGTTTCCGATGCACATCTGGAGGCATTCTGTAATCTGTAGACTATCAGAGTGTTGATGAAACACAGAAATTGCATCGGGATAGAATACAAAAGTCACCATGAGCACTTTCCTCCATGGGAGTAATGTCTCTAAGAGTCTACGCTTTGATCGTTCCCTGGAAGACCAGTAGTAGTTTCCGATGCACATCTGGATGCTTTCTGTAATATGTGGACTTTCAGAGTGTTGATGAAACACAGAAATTGCATCGGGATTGAATACAACAGTCTCCATGCGCAGTTTCCTCCATGGGAGTAATGTCTCAAACAGTCTACGCTTTGATCGTTCCCTGGAAGACCAGTAGTAGTTTCCGATGCACATCTGGTGGCATTCTGTAATATGTAGAGTGTTGATGAAACAAAGAAATTGCATCGGGATTGAATACAACAGTCACCATGCGCACTTTCCACCATGGGAGAAATGTCTCAAACAGCCTACGATTTGATCGTTCCCTGGAAGACCAGTAGTAGTTTCTGATGCACATCTGGATGCTTTCCGTAATCTGTGGATTATCAGAGTGTTGATGAAACACAGAAATTGTATCGGGTTGGAATACAACAGTCTCCATGAGCAGTTTCCTCCATGGGAGTAATGTCTCAAACAGTCTACTTTTTGATCGTTCCCTGGAAGACCAGTAGTAGTTTCCGATGCACGTCTGGAGGCATTCTGTAATCTGTTGACTATCAGAGTGTTGATAAGACACAGAAATTGCATCGGGATTGAATACAACAGTCACCATGAGCACTTTCCTCCATGGGAGTAATGTCTCAAATAGTCTACGTTTTGATCGTTCCCTGGAAGACCAGTAGTAGTTTCCGATGCACATCTGGTGGCATTCTGTAATATGTAGACTATCAGAGTGTTGATGAAACAAAGATATTGCATAGGGATTGAGTACAACAGTCACCATGCGCACTTTCAACAATGGGAGTAATGTCTCTAACAGCCTACGATTTGATCGTTCCCTGGAAGACCAGTAGTAGTTTCTGATGCACATCTGTATGCTTTCTGTAATCTGTGGACTATCAGGGTGTTGATGAAACACAGAAATTGCATCGGGATTGAATACAACAGTCTCCATGAGCAGTTTCCTCCATGGAAGTAATGTCTCAAACAGTTTACGCTTTGATCGTTCCCTGGAAGACCAGTAGTAGTTTCCGATGCGCATCTGGTGGCATTCTGTAATCTGTGGACTATCAGAGTGTTGATGAAACACAGAAATTGCATCGGGATTGAATGCAACAGTCACCATGCGCACTTTCCTACACGGGAGTAATGTCTCAAACAGTCTACGCTTTGATCGTTCCTGGAAGACCAGTAGTAGTTTCCGATGCACATCTGAAAGCATTCTGTAATCTGTGGACAATAAGAGTGCTGATGAAACACAGAAATTGAATCGGGATTGAATACGACAGTCACCATGCGCACTTCCCTCCATGGGAGTCATGTCTCAAAGAGTTTTCGCTTTGATCGTTCCCTGGAAGACCAGTAGTAGTTTCCGATGCACATCTGGAGGCATTCTGTAATCTGTGGACTATCAGAGTGTTGATGAAACACAGAAATTGCATCGGGATTGAATACAACAGTCACCATTACCACTTTCCTCCATGGGAGTAATGTCTCTAACAGTCTACGCTTTTATCGTTCCCTGGAAGACCAGTAGTACTTTCCGAGGCTCATCTGGAGGCTTTTCGTAAACTGTGGACTATCAGAATGTTGATGAAGCACAGAAATTGCATCGGGATAGAATACAACAGTCACCATGCGCACTTTCCTCCATGGGAGTAAGGTCTCAAACAGTCTACTCATTGATCGTTCCCTGGAAGACCAGTAGTAGTTTCCGATGCACATCTGGTGGCGTTCTCTAATATGTGGACTATCAGAGTGTTGAAGAAACACAGAAATTGCATCGGGATTTAATACAACAGTCACCATGCGCACTTTCCTCCACGGGACTAATGTCTCAAACAGTCTACGCTTTGATCGTTCCCCGGAAGACCAGTAGTGGTTTCCGATGCACATCTGGAGGCATTCTGTAATCTGTGGACTATCAGAGTGTTGATGAAACACAGAAATTGCATCGGGATTGAGTACAACAGTCACCATGCGCACTTTCCTTCATGGGAGTAATGTCTCAAACAGTCTATGCTTTGATCGTTCCCTGGAAGACCAGTAGTAGTTTCTGATGAACATCTGGAGGCATTCTGTTGTCTGTGGACTATCAGAGTGTTAATGATACAGAGAAATTGCATCGGGATTGAATACAACAGTCACCATTCTCACTTTCCTCCACGGGAGTAATGTATCACACAGTCTACGCTTTGATCGTTCCCTGGAAGACCAGTAGTAGTTTCCCATGAGCATCTGGAGGCATTCGGTAATCTGTGGACTATCAGAGTGTTGATGAAACACAGAAATTGCATCGGGATTGAATACAACAGTCACCATTCGCACTTTCCTCCACGGGAGTAATGTCTCAAACAGTCTACTCTTAGATCGTTCCCTGGAAGACCAGTAGTAGTTTCCGATGCACATCTGGAGGCATTCTGTAATCTGTAGACTATCAGAGTGTTGATGAAACACAGAAATTGTTTCGGGATTGAATACAACAGTCTCCATGCGCTGTTTCCTCCAGGGGAGTAATGTCTCAAACAGTCTACGCTTTGATCGTTCCCTGGAAGACCAGTAGTAGTTTCCGATGCACATCTGGTGGCATTCTGTAATATGTAGACTATTACAGTGTTGATGAAACAAAGATATTGCATCGGGATTGAATACAACAGTCACCATGCGCACTTTCAACCATGGGAGTAATGTCTCTAACAGCCTACGATTTGATCGTTCCCTGGAAGAGCAGTAGTAGTTTCTGATGCACATCTGGATGCTTTCCGTAATCTGTGGCTAACAGAGTGTTGATGAAACACAGAAATTGCATCGGGATGGAATACAACAGTCTCCATGAGCAGTTTCCTCCATGGGAGTAATGTCTCAAACAGTCTACGCTTTGATCTTTCCCTAGAAGACCAGTAGTAGTTTCCGATGCACATCTGGAGGCATTCTGTAATCTGTGGACTATCAGAGTGTTTTTGAAACACTGAAATTGCATCGGGATAGAATATAACACTCACCATGAGCACTTTCCTCCATGGGAGTAATGTCTCTAAGAGTCTACGCTTTGATCGTTCCCTGGAAGACCAGTAATAGTTTCCGCTGAACATCTGGATGCTTTCTGTAATCTGTGGACTTTCAGAGTGTTGATGAAACACAGAAATTGCATCGGGATTGAATACAACAGTCTAGATGCGCAGTTTCCTCCATGGGGGTAATGTCTCAAACAGTCTACGCTTTGATCGTTCCTGAAGACCAGTAGTAGTTTCCGATGCACATCTGAAAGCATTCTGTAATCTGTGGACTATAAGAGTGCTGATGAAACGCAGAAATTGCATCGGGATTGAATACAACAGTCACCATGAGCACTTCCCTCCATGGGAGTCATGTCTCAAAGGGTTTACGCTTTGATCGCTCCCTGGAAGACCAGTAGTAGTTTCCTATGCACATCTGGAGGCATTCTGTAATCTGTGGACTATCCGAGTGTTGATGAAACACAGAAATTGCATCGGGATTGAATACAACAGTCACCATGCCCACTTTCCTCCATGGGAGTAATGTCTCTAACAGTCTAAGCTTTGATCGTTCCCAGGAACACTAGTAGTAGTTTCCGATGCACATCTGAAAGCATTCTGTAATCTGTGGACTATAAGAGTGCTGATGAAACACATAAATTGCATCGGGATTGAATACAACAGTCACCATGCGCACTTCCCTCCATGGGAGTCATGTCTCAAAGAGTTTACGCTTTGATCGCTCCCTGGAAGACCAGTAGTAGTTTCCGATGCACATCTGGAGGCATTCTGTAATCTGTGGACTATCAGAGTGTTGATGAAACACAGAAATTGCGTCGGGATTGAATACAGCAGTCTCCATGCCCACTTTCCTCCATGGGAGTAATGTCTCTAACAGTCTACGCTTTTATCGTTCCCTGGAAGACCAGTAGTACTTTCCGAGGCTCATCTGGAGGCTTTTCGTAAACTGTGGACTATCAGAATGTTGATGAAGCACAGAAATTGCATCGGGATAGAATACAACAGTCGCCATGCGCACTTTCCTCCACGGGAGTAATGTCTGAAACAGTCTACTCTTAGATCGTTCCCTGGAAGACCAGTAGTAGTTTCCGATGCACATCTGGAGGCATTCTGTAATCTGTAGACTATCAGAGTGTTGATGAAACACAGAAATTGCTTCGGGATTGAATACAACAGTCTCCATGCGCTGTTTCCTCCATGGGAGTAATGTCTCAAACAGTCTACGCTTTGATCGTTCCCTGGAAGACCAGTAGTAGTTTCCGATGCACATCTGGTGGCATTCTGTAATATGTAGACTATCAGAGTGTTGATGAAACAAAGATATTGCATCGGGATTGAATACAACAGTCACCATGCGCACTTTCAACCATGGGAGTAATGTCTCTAACAGCCTACGATTTGATCGTTCCCTGGAAGAGCAGTAGTAGTTTCTGATGCACATCTGGATGCTTTCCGTAATCTGTGGCTAACAGAGTGTTGATGAAACACAGAAATTGCATCGGGATGGAATACAACAGTCCCCATGAGCAGTTTCCTCCATGGGAGTAATGTCTCAAACAGTCTACGCTTTGATCTTTCCCTAGAAGACCAGTAGTAGTTTCCAATGAACATCTGGAGGCATTCTGTAATCTGTGGACTATCAGAGTGTTGGTGAAACACAGAAATTGCATCGGGATAGAATACAACACTCACCATGAGCACTTTCCTCCATGGGTGTAATGTCCCTAAGAGTCTACGCTTTGATCGTTCCCTGGAAGACCAGTAATAGTTTCCACTGAACATCTGGATGCTTTCTGTAATCTGTGGACTTTCAGAGTGTTGATGAAACACAGAAATTGCATCGGGATTGAATACAACAGTCTACATGCGCAGTTTCCTCCATGGGAGTAATGTCTCAAACAGTCTACGCTTTGATCGTTCCCTGGAAGACCAGTAGTAGTTTCCGATGCACATCTGGAGGCATTCTGTAATCTGTGGACTATCAGTGTGTTGATGAAACACAGAAATAGCATCGGGATTGAATACAACAGTCACCATGCGCACTTTCCTCCATGGGAGTAATGTCTCAAACAGTATACGCTTTGATCGTTCCCTGGAAGACCAGTAGTGGTTTCCGATGCACATCTGGAGGCATTCTGTAATCTGTGGACTATCAGAGTGTTGATGAAACACAGAAATTGCATCGGGATTGAATACAACAGTCACCATGCGCACTTTCCTTCATGGGAGTAATGTCTCAAACAGTCTATGCTTTGATCTTTCCCTGGAAGACCAGTAGTAGTTTCCGATGAACATCTGGAGGCATTCTGTTGTCTGTGGACTATCAGAGTGTTGATGATACAGAGAAAAAGCATCGGGATTGAATACAACAGTCACCATGCGCACTTTCCTCCATGGGAGTAATGTCTCACACAGTCTACGCTTTGATCGTTCCCTGGAAGACCAGTAGTAGTTTCCCATGAGCATCTGGAGGCATTCGGTAATCTGTGGACTATCTGAGTGTTGATGAAACACAGAAATTGCATCGGGATTGAATACAACAGTCACCATGCGCACTTTCCTCCACGGGAGTAATGTCTCACACAGTCTACGCTTTGATCGTTCCCTGGAAGACCAGTAGTAGTTTCCCATGAGCATCTGGAGGCATTCGGTAATCTGTGGACTATCAGAGTGTTGGTCAAACACAGATATTGCATCGGGATAGAATACAACACTCACCATGAGCACTTTCCTCCATGGGAGTAATGTCTGTAAGAGTCTACGCTTTGATCGTTCCCTGGAGGACCAGTAATAGTTTCCACTGAACACCTGGATGCTTTCTGTAATCTGTGGACTTTCAGAGTGTTGATGAAACACAGAAATTGCATCGGGATTGAATACAACAGTCTAGATGCGCAGTTTCCTCCATGGGAGTAATGTCTCTAACAGTCTATGCTTTGATCGTTCCTGAAGACCAGTAGTAGTTTCCGATGCACATCTGAAAGCATTCTGTAATCTGTGGACTACAAGAGTGCTGATGAGACACAGAAATTGCATCGGGATTGAATACAACAGTCACCATGCGCACTTTCCTTCATGGGAGTAATGTCTCAAACTGTCTATGCTTTGATCGTTCCCTGGAAGACCAGTAGTAGTTTCTGATGAACATCTATAGGCATTCTGTTGTCTGTGGACTATCAGAGTGTTGATGATACAGAGAAATTGCATCGGGATTGAATACAACAGTCACCATGCGCACTTTCATCCACGGGAGTAATGTCTCACACAGTCTACGCTTTGATCGTTCCCTGGAAGACCAGTAGTAGTTTCCCATGAGCATCTGGAGGCATTCGGTAATCTGTGGACTATCAGAGTGTTGATGAAACACAGAAATTGCATCGGGATTGAATACAACAGTCACCATGCGCACTTTCCTCCACGGGAGTAATGTCTCAAACAGTCTACTCATTGATCGTTCCCTGGAAGACCAGTAGTAGTTTCTGATGCACATCTGGAGGCTTTCTGTAATCTGTAGACTATCAGAGTGTTGACGAAACACAGAAATTGCATCGGGATTGAATACAACAGTCACCATGAGCGCTTTCCTCCATGGGAGTAATGTCTCTAAGAGTCTGCGCTTTGATCGTTCCCTGGAAGACCAGTAGTAGTTTCCGATGCACATCTGGATGCTTTCTGTAATCTGTGGACTTTCAGAGTGTTGATGAAACACAGAAATTGCATCGGGATTGAATACAACAGTCTCCATGCGCAGTTTCCTCGATGGGAGTAATGTCTCAAACAGTCTACGCCTTGATCGTTCCATGGAAGACCAGTAGTAATTTCCGATGCACATCTGGTGGCATTCTGTAATATGTAGCCTATCAGAGTGTTGATGAAACAAAGATTTGCATCGGGATTGAATACAACAGTGACCATGCGCACTTTCAACCATGGGAGTAATGTCTCTAACAGCCTACGATTTGATCGTTCCCTGGAAGTCCAGTAGTAGTTTCTGATACACATCTGGATGCTTTCCATAATCTGTGGACTATCAGGGTGTTGATGAAACACAAAAATTGCATCGGGATGGAATACAACAGTCTCAATGAGCAGTTTCCTCCATGGGAGTAATGTCTCAAACAGTCTACGCTTTGATCGTTCCCTAGAAGACCAGTAGTAGTTTCCGATGCACATCTATAGGCATTCTGTAACCTGTGGACTATCAGAGTGTTGATGAAACACAGAAATTGCATCGGGATTGAATACAACAGTCTCCATGAGCAGTTTCCTCCATGGAAGTAATGTCTCAAACAGTCTACGCTTTGATCGTTCCCTGGAAGACCAGTAGTAGTTTCCGATGCACATCAGGTGGCATTCTGTAATCTGTGGACTATCAGAGTGTTGATGAAACACAGAAATTGCATCGGGATTGAATACAACAGTCACCATGCGCACTTTCCGCCACGGGAGTAATGTCTCAAACAGTCTACGCTTTGATCGGTCCCTGGAAGACCAGTAGTAGTTTCCGATGCACATCTGGTGGCATTCTGTAATCTGTGGACAATCAGAGTGTTGATGAAACACAGAAATTGAATGGGAATTGAATACAACAGTCACCATGCGCACTTTCCTCCACGGGAGTAATGTCTCAAACAGTCTACAATTGGATCGTTCCCTGGCAGACCAGTAGTAGTTTCCGATGCACATCTGGTGGCATTCTGTAATCTGTGGAGTATCAGAGTGTTGATTAAACACAGAAATTGCATCGGGATAGAATACAACAGTCACCATGCGCACTTTCCTCCATGGGAGTAAGGTCTCAAACAGTCTACTCATTGATCGTTCCCTGGAAGACCAGTAGTAGATTCCGATGCAATATCTGGTGGCATTCTCTAATATGTGGACTATCAGAGTGTTGATGAAACACAGAAATTGCATCGGGACTGAATACAACAGTCACCATGCGCACTTTCCTCCACGGGACTAATGTCTCAAACAGTCTACGCTTTGATCGTTCCCCGGAAGACCAGTAGTAGTTTTCGTTGCACATCTGGTAGCATTCTGTAATCTGTGGACTATCAGAGTGTTGATGAAACACAGAAATTGCATCGGGGTTGAATACAACAGTCACCATGCGCACTTTCCTCCATGGGAGTAATGTCTCAAACAGTATACGCTTTGATCGTTCCTGGAAGACCAGTAGTGGTTTCCGATGCACATCTGGAGGCATTCTGTAATCTGTGGACTATCAGAGTGTTGATGAAACACAGAAATTGCAACGGGATTGAATACAACAGTCACCATGCGCACTTTCCTTCATGGGAGTAATGTCTCAAACAGTCTATGCGTTGATCGTTCCCTGGAAGACCAGTAGTAGTTTCTGATGAACATCTGGAAGCATTCTGTTGTCTGTGGACTATCAGAGTGTTGATGATACAGAGAAATTGCATCGGAATTGAATACAACAGTCACCATGCGCACATTCCTCCACGGGAGTAATGTCTCACACAGTCTACGCTTTGATCGTTCCCTGGAAGACCAGTAGTACTTTCCCATGAGCATCTGGAGGCATTCGGTAATCTGTGGACTATCAGAGTGTGGATGAAACACAGAAATTGCATCGGGATTGAATACAACAGTCACCATGCGCACTTTCCTCCACGGGAGTAATGTCTCAAACAGTCTACTCTTTGATCGTTCCCTGGAAGACCAGTAGTAGTTTCCGATGCACATCTGGAGGCATTCTGTAATCTGTAGACTATCAGAGTGTTGATGAAGCACAGAAATTGCATCGGGAGTGAATACAACAGTCACCATGAGCACTTTCCTCCATGGGAGTAATGTCTCTAAGATTCTACGCTTTGATCGTTCCCTGGAAGACCAGTAGTAGTTTCCGATGCACATCTGGTGGCATTCTGTAATATGTAGACTAACAGAGTGTTGATGAAACACAGAAATTGCATCGGGATTGAATACAACAGTCACCATGCGCACTTTCCTCCATGGGAGTAAGGTCTCAAACAGTCTAGTTTTTGATCGTTCCCTGGAAGACCAGTAGTAGTTTCCATGCACATCTGGAGACATTCTGTAATCTGTAGACTATCAGAGTATTGATGAAACACAGATATTGCATCGGGATTGAATACAACAGTCACCATGAGAACTTTCCTCCATGGGAGTAATGTCTCTAAGAGTCTACGCTTTGATCGTTCCCTGGAAGACCAGTGATAGTTTCCGCTGAACATCTGGATGCTTTCTGTAATCTGTGGACTTTCAGAGTGTTGATGAAACACAGAAATTGCATCGGGATTAAATACAACAGTCTTGATGCGCAGTTTCCTCCATGGGAGTAATGTCTCAAACAGTCTACGCTTTGATCGTTCCCTGGAAGACCACTAGTAGTTTCCGATGCACATCTGGTGGCATTCTGTAATATGTAGACTATCAGAGTGTTGATGAAACAAAGATACTGCATAGGGATTGTGTACAACAGTCACCATGCGCACTTTCAACCATGTGAGTAATGTCTCTCACAGCCTACGATTTGATGGTTCCCTGGAAGACCAGTAGTAGTTTCTGATGCACATCTGTATGCTTTCTGTAATCTGTGGACTATCAGAGTGTTGATGAAACACAGAAATTGCATCGGGATTGATTACAACAGTCACCATGCGCACTTTCCTCCACGGGAGTAATGTCTCAAACAGTCTACGCTTTGATCGGTCCCTGGAAGACCAGTAGTAGTTTCCGATGCACATCTGGTGGCATTCTGTAATCTGTGGACAATCAGAGTGTTGATGAAACACAGAAATTGAATGGGAATTGAATACAACAGTCACCATGCGCACTTTCCTCCACGGGAGTAATGTCACAAACTGTCTACGCTTTGATCGTTCCCTGGAAGACCAGTAGTAGTTTCCGATGCACATCTGGTGGCATTCTGTAATCTGTGGAGTATCAGAGTGTTGATTAAACACAGAAATTGCATCGGGATAGAATACAACAGTCACCATGCGCAATCTCCTACACGGGAGTAATGTCTCAAACAGTCTACGCTTTGATCGGTCCCAGGAAGACCAGTAGTAGTTTCCGATGCACATCTGGTGGCATTCTGTAATCTGTGGACAATCAGAGTGTTGATGAAACACAGAAATTGAATGGGAATTGAATACAACAGTCACCATGCGCACTTTCCTCCACGGGAGTAATGTCTCAAACAGTCTACAATTTGATCGTTCCCTGGCAGACCAGTAGTAGTTTCCGATGCACATCTGGTGGCATTCTGTAATCTGTGGAGTATCAGAGTGTTGATTAAACACAGAAATTGCATCGGGATAGAATACAACAGTCACCATGCGCACTTTCCTCCATGGGAGTAAGGTCTCAAACAGTCTACTCATTAATCGTTCCCTGGAAGACCAGTAGTAGTTTCCGATGCAATATCTGGTGGCATTCTCTAATATGTGGACTATCAGAGTGTTGATGAAACACAGAAATTGCATCGGGATTGAATACAACAGTCACCATGCGCACTTTCCTTCATGGGAGTAATGTCTCAAACAGTCTATGCTTTGATCTTTCCCTGGAAGACCAGTAGTAGTTTCCGATGAACATCTGGAGGCATTCTGTTGTCTGTGGACTATCAGAGTGTTGATGATACAGAGAAAAAGCATCGGGATTGAATACAACAGTCACCATGCGCACTTTCCTCCATGGGAGTAATGTCTCACACAGTCTACGCTTTGATCGTTCCCTGGAAGACCAGTAGTAGTTTCCCATGAGCATCTGGAGGCATTCGGTAATCTGTGGACTATCTGAGTGTTGATGAAACACAGAAATTGCATCGGGATTGAATACAACAGTCACCATGCGCACTTTCCTCCACGGGAGTAATGTCTCACACAGTCTACGCTTTGATCGTTCCCTGGAAGACCAGTAGTAGTTTCCCATGAGCATCTGGAGGCATTCGGTAATCTGTGGACTATCAGAGTGTTGGTGAAACACAGATATTGCATCGGGATAGAATACAACACTCACCATGAGCACTTTCCTCCATGGGAGTAATGTCTCTAAGAGTCTACGCTTTGATCGTTCCCTGGAAGACCAGTAATAGTTTCCACTGAACACCTGGATGCTTTCTGTAATCTGTGGACTTTCAGAGTGTTGATGAAACACAGAAATTGCATCGGGATTGAATACAACAGTCTAGATGCGCAGTTTCCTCCATGGGAGTAATGTCTCAAACAGTCTATGCTTTGATCGTTCCTGAAGACCAGTAGTAGTTTCCGATGCACATCTGAAAGCATTCTGTAATCTGTGGACTACAAGAGTGCTGATGAAACACAGAAATTGCATCGGGATTGAATACAACAGTCACCATGCGCACTTTCCTTCATGGGAGTAATGTCTCAAACTGTCTATGCTTTGATCGTTCCCTGGAAGACCAGTAGTAGTTTCTGATGAACATCTATAGGCATTCTGTTGTCTGTGGACTATCAGAGTGTTGATGATACAGAGAAATTGCATCGGGATTGAATACAACAGTCACCATGCGCACTTTCATCCACGGGAGTAATGTCTCACACAGTCTACGCTTTGATCGTTCCCTGGAAGACCAGTAGTAGTTTCCCATGAGCATCTGGAGGCATTCGGTAATCTGTGGACTATCAGAGTGTTGATGAAACACAGAAATTGCATCGGGATTGAATACAACAGTCACCATGCGCACTTTCCTCCACGGGAGTAATGTCTCAAACAGTCTACTCATTGATCGTTCCCTGGAAGACCAGTAGTAGTTTCTGATGCACATCTGGAGGCTTTCTGTAATCTGTAGACTATCAGAGTGTTGACGAAACACAGAAATTGCATCGGGATTGAATACAACAGTCACCATGAGCGCTTTCCTCCATGGGAGTAATGTCTCTAAGAGTCTGCGCTTTGATCGTTCCCTGGAAGACCAGTAGTAGTTTCCGATGCACATCTGGATGCTTTCTGTAATCTGTGGACTTTCAGAGTGTTGATGAAACACAGAAATTGCATCGGGATTGAATACAACAGTCTCCATGCGCAGTTTCCTCGATGGGAGTAATGTCTCAAACAGTCTACGCCTTGATCGTTCCATGGAAGACCAGTAGTAATTTCCGATGCACATCTGGTGGCATTCTGTAATATGTAGCCTATCAGAGTGTTGATGAAACAAAGATTTGCATCGGGATTGAATACAACAGTGACCATGCGCACTTTCAACCATGGGAGTAATGTCTCTAACAGCCTACGATTTGATCGTTCCCTGGAAGTCCAGTAGTAGTTTCTGATACACATCTGGATGCTTTCCATAATCTGTGGACTATCAGGGTGTTGATGAAACACAAAAATTGCATCGGGATGGAATACAACAGTCTCAATGAGCAGTTTCCTCCATGGGAGTAATGTCTCAAACAGTCTACGCTTTGATCGTTCCCTAGAAGACCAGTAGTAGTTTCCGATGCACATCTATAGGCATTCTGTAACCTGTGGACTATCAGAGTGTTGATGAAACACAGAAATTGCATCGGGATTGAATACAACAGTCTCCATGAGCAGTTTCCTCCATGGAAGTAATGTCTCAAACAGTCTACGCTTTGATCGTTCCCTGGAAGACCAGTAGTAGTTTCCGATGCACATCAGGTGGCATTCTGTAATCTGTGGACTATCAGAGTGTTGATGAAACACAGAAATTGCATCGGGATTGAATACAACAGTCACCATGCGCTCTTTCCGCCACGGGAGTAATGTCTCAAACAGTCTACGCTTTGATCGGTCCCTGGAAGACCAGTAGTAGTTTCCGATGCACATCTGGTGGCATTCTGTAATCTGTGGACAATCAGAGTGTTGATGAAACACAGAAATTGAATGGGAATTGAATACAACAGTCACCATGCGCACTTTCCTCCACGGGAGTAATGTCTCAAACAGTCTACAATTTGATCGTTCCCTGGCAGACCAGTAGTAGTTTCCGATGCACATCTGGTGGCATTCTGTAATCTGTGGAGTATCAGAGTGTTGATTAAACACAGAAATTGCATCGGGATAGAATACAACAGTCACCATGCGCACTTTCCTCCATGGGAGTAAGGTCTCAAACAGTCTACTCATTGATCGTTCCCTGGAAGACCAGTAGTAGATTCCGATGCAATATCTGGTGGCATTCTCTAATATGTGGACTATCAGAGTGTTGATGAAACACAGAAATTGCATCGGGACTGAATACAACAGTCACCATGCGCACTTTCCTCCACGGGACTAATGTCTCAAACAGTCTACGCTTTGATCGTTCCCCGGAAGACCAGTAGTAGTTTTCGTTGCACATCTGGTAGCATTCTGTAATCTGTGGACTATCAGAGTGTTGATGAAACACAGAAATTGCATCGGGGTTGAATACAACAGTCACCATGCGCACTTTCCTCCATGGGAGTAATGTCTCAAACAGTATACGCTTTGATCGTTCCTGGAAGACCAGTAGTGGTTTCCGATGCACATCTGGAGGCATTCTGTAATCTGTGGACTATCAGAGTGTTGATGAAACACAGAAATTGCAACGGGATTGAATACAACAGTCACCATGCGCACTTTCCTTCATGGGAGTAATGTCTCAAACAGTCTATGCGTTGATCGTTCCCTGGAAGACCAGTAGTAGTTACTGATGAACATCTGGAAGCATTCTGTTGTCTGTGGACTATCAGAGTGTTGATGATACAGAGAAATTGCATCGGGATTGAATACAACAGTCACCATGCGCACATTCCTCCACGGGAGTAATGTCTCACACAGTCTACGCTTTGATCGTTCCCTGGAAGACCAGTAGTACTTTCCCATGAGCATCTGGAGGCATTCGGTAATCTGTGGACTATCAGAGTGTGGATGAAACACAGAAATTGCATCGGGATTGAATACAACAGTCACCATGCGCACTTTCCTCCACGGGAGTAATGTCTCAAACAGTCTACTCTTTGATCGTTCCCTGGAAGACCAGTAGTAGTTTCCGATGCACATCTGGAGGCATTCTGTAATCTGTAGACTATCAGAGTGTTGATGAAGCACAGAAATTGCATCGGGAGTGAATACAACAGTCACCATGAGCACTTTCCTCCATGGGAGTAATGTCTCTAAGATTCTACGCTTTGATCGTTCCCTGGAAGACCAGTAGTAGTTTCCGATGCACATCTGGTGGCATTCTGTAATATGTAGACTAACAGAGTGTTGATGAAACACAGAAATTGCATCGGGATTGAATACAACAGTCACCATGCGCACTTTCCTCCATGGGAGTAAGGTCTCAAACAGTCTAGTTTTTGATCGTTCCCTGGAAGACCAGTAGTAGTTTCCATGCACATCTGGAGACATTCTGTAATCTGTAGACTATCAGAGTATTGATGAAACACAGATATTGCATCGGGATTGAATACAACAGTCACCATGAGCACTTTCCTCCATGGGAGTAATGTCTCTAAGAGTCTACGCTTTGATCGTTCCCTGGAAGACCAGTGATAGTTTCCGCTGAACATCTGGATGCTTTCTGTAATCTGTGGACTTTCAGAGTGTTGATGAAACACAGAAATTGCATCGGGATTAAATACAACAGTCTTGATGCGCAGTTTCCTCCATGGGAGTAATGTCTCAAACAGTCTACGGTTTGATCGTTCCCTGGAAGACCACTAGTAGTTTCCGATGCACATCTGGTGGCATTCTGTAATATGTAGACTATCAGAGTGTTGATGAAACAAAGATACTGCATAGGGATTGTGTACAACAGTCACCATGCGCACTTTCAACCATGTGAGTAATGTCTCTCACAGCCTACGATTTGATGGTTCCCTGGAAGACCAGTAGTAGTTTCTGATGCACATCTGTATGCTTTCTGTAATCTGTGGACTATCAGAGTGTTGATGAAACACAGAAATTGCATCGGGATTGATTACAACAGTCACCATGCGCACTTTCCTCCACGGGAGTAATGTCTCAAACAGTCTACGCTTTGATCGGTCCCTGGAAGACCAGTAGTAGTTTCCGATGCACATCTGGTGGCATTCTGTAATCTGTGGACAATCAGAGTGTTGATGAAACACAGAAATTGAATGGGAATTGAATACAACAGTCACCATGCGCACTTTCCTCCACGGGAGTAATGTCACAAACTGTCTACGCTTTGATCGTTCCCTGGAAGACCAGTAGTAGTTTCCGATGCACATCTGGTGGCATTCTGTAATCTGTGGAGTATCAGAGTGTTGATTAAACACAGAAATTGCATCGGGATAGAATACAACAGTCACCATGCGCAATCTCCTACACGGGAGTAATGTCTCAAACAGTCTACGCTTTGATCGGTCCCAGGAAGACCAGTAGTAGTTTCCGATGCACATCTGGTGGCATTCTGTAATCTGTGGACAATCAGAGTGTTGATGAAACACAGAAATTGAATGGGAATTGAATACAACAGTCACCATGCGCACTTTCCTCCACGGGAGTAATGTCTCAAACAGTCTACAATTTGATCGTTCCCTGGCAGACCAGTAGTAGTTTCCGATGCACATCTGGTGGCATTCTGTAATCTGTGGAGTATCAGAGTGTTGATTAAACACAGAAATTGCATCGGGATAGAATACAACAGTCACCATGCGCACTTTCCTCCATGGGAGTAAGGTCTCAAACAGTCTACTCATTAATCGTTCCCTGGAAGACCAGTAGTAGTTTCCGATGCAATATCTGGTGGCATTCTCTAATATGTGGACTATCAGAGTGTTGATGAAACACAGAAATTGCATCGGGACTGAATACAACAGTCACCATGCGCACTTTCCTCCACGGGACTAATGTCTCAAACAGTCTACGCTTTGATCGTTCCCCGGAAGACCAGTAGTAGTTTTCGTTGCACATCTGGTAGCATTCTGTAATCTGTGGACTATCAGAGTGTTGATGAAACACAGAAATTGCATCGGGGTTGAATACAACAGTCACCTTGCGCACTTTCCTCCATGGGAGTAATGTCTCAAACAGTATACGCTTTGATCGTTCCTGGAAGACCAGTAGTGGTTTCCGATGCACATCTGGAGGCATTCTGTAATCTGTGGACTATCAGAGTGTTGATGAAACACAGAAATTGCAACGGGATTGAATACAACAGTCACCATGCGCACTTTCCTTCATGGGAGTAATGTCTCAAACAGTCTATGCGTTGATCGTTCCCTGGAAGACCAGTAGTAGTTTCTGATGAACATCTGGAAGCATTCTGTTGTCTGTGGACTATCAGAGTGTTGATGATACAGAGAAATTGCATCGGGATTGAATACAACAGTCACCATGCGCACATTCCTCCACGGGAGTAATGTCTCACACAGTCTACGCTTTGATCGTTCCCTGGAAGACCAGTAGTACTTTCCCATGAGCATCTGGAGGCATTCGGTAATCTGTGGACTATCAGAGTGTGGATGAAACACAGAAATTGCATCGGGATTGAATACAACAGTCACCATGCGCACTTTCCTCCACGGGAGTAATGTCTCAAACAGTCTACTCTTTGATCGTTCCCTGGAAGACCAGTAGTAGTTTCCGATGCACATCTGGAGGCATTCTGTAATCTGTAGACTATCAGAGTGTTGATGAAGCACAGAAATTGCATCGGGAGTGAATACAACAGTCACCATGAGCACTTTCCTCCATGGGAGTAATGTCTCTAAGAGTCTACGCTTTGATCGTTCCCTGGAAGACCAGTAGTAGTTTCCGATGCACATCTGGTGGCATTCTGTAATATGTAGACTAACAGAGTGTTGATGAAACACAGAAATTGCATCGGGATTGAATACAACAGTCACCATGCGCACTTTCCTCCATGGGAGTAAGGTCTCAAACAGTGTAGTTTTTGATCGTTCCCTGGAAGACCAGTAGTAGTTTCCATGCACATCTGGAGACATTCTGTAATCTGTAGACTATCAGAGTATTGATGAAACACAGATATTGCATCGGGATTGAATACAACAGTCACCATGAGCACTTTCCTCCATGGGAGTAATGTCTCTAAGAGTCTACGCTTTGATCGTTCCCTGGAAGACCAGTGATAGTTTCCGCTGAACATCTGGATGCTTTCTGTAATCTGTGGACTTTCAGAGTGTTGATGAAACACAGAAATTGCATCGGGATTAAATACAACAGTCTTGATGCGCAGTTTCCTCCATGGGAGTAATGTCTCAAACAGTCTACGCTTTGATCGTTCCCTGGAAGACCACTAGTAGTTTCCGATGCACATCTGGTGGCATTCTGTAATATGTAGACTATCAGAGTGTTGATGAAACAAAGATACTGCATAGGGATTGTGTACAACAGTCACCATGCGCACTTTCAACCATGTGAGTAATGTCTCTCACAGCCTAGGATTTGATGGTTCCCTGGAAGACCAGTAGTAGTTTCTGATGCACATCTGTATGCTTTCTGTAATCTGTGGACTATCAGAGTGTTGATGAAACACAGAAATTGCATCGGGATTGATTACAACAGTCACCATGCGCACTTTCCTCCACGGGAGTAATGTCTCAAACAGTCTACGCTTTGATCGGTCCCTGGAAGACCAGTAGTAGTTTCCGATGCACATCTGGTGGCATTCTGTAATCTGTGGACAATCAGAGTGTTGATGAAACACAGAAATTGAATGGGAATTGAATACAACAGTCACCATGCGCACTTTCCTCCACGGGAGTAATGTCACAAACTGTCTACGCTTTGATCGTTCCCTGGAAGACCAGTAGTAGTTTCCGATGCACATCTGGTGGCATTCTGTAATCTGTGGAGTATCAGAGTGTTGATTAAACACAGAAATTGCATCGGGATAGAATACAACAGTCACCATGCGCAATCTCCTACACGGGAGTAATGTCTCAAACAGTCTACGCTTTGATCGGTCCCAGGAAGACCAGTAGTAGTTTCCGATGCACATCTGGTGGCATTCTGTAATCTGTGGACAATCAGAGTGTTGATGAAACACAGAAATTTAATGGGAATTGAATACAACAGTCACCATGCGCACTTTCCTCCACGGGAGTAATGTCTCAAACAGTCTACGCTTTGATCGTTCCCTGGAAGATCAGTAGTAGTTTCCGATGCACGTCTGGTGGCATTCTGTAATCTGTGGACTATCAGAGTGTTGATGAAACACAGAAATTCCCTCGGGATTGAATACAACAGCCACAATGCGCACATTCCTTCATGAGAATAATGTCTCAAATAGTCTACGCTTTGTTCGTTCCCAGGAAGACCAGTAGTAGTTTCCGATGCACATCTGGAAGCATTCTGTAATCTGTGGACTATACGAGTGCTGATGAAACACAGAAATTGCATCGGGATTGAATACAACAGTCACCATGCGCACTTCCCTCCATGGGAGTCATGTCTTAAAGAGTTTACGCTTTGATCGTTCCCTGGAAGACCAGTAGTAGTTTCCGATGCACATCTGGAGGCATTCTGTAATCTGTGGACTATCAGAGTGTTGATGAAGCACAGAAATTGCATCGGGATAGAATACAACAGTCACCATGTGCACTTTTCTCCATGGGAGTAAGGTCTCAAACAGTCTACTCATTGATCGTTCCCTGGAATACCAGTAGTAGTTTCCGATGCACATCTGGAGGCATTCTGTAATCTGTGGACTATCAGAGTGTTGATGAAACACAGAAATTGCTTCGGGATTGAATACAACAGTCACCATGCGCACTTTCCTTCATGGGAGTAATGTCTCAAACAGTCTATGCTTTGATCGTTCCCTGGAAGACCAGTAGTAGTTTCTGATGAACATCTGGAGGCATTCTGTTGTCTGTGGACTATCAGAGTGTTGATGATACAGAGAAATTGCATCGGGATTGAATACAACAGTCGCCATGCGCACTTTCCTCCACGGGAGTAATGTCTCACACAGTCTACGCTTTGATCGTTCCCTGGAAGACCAATAGTAGTTTCCCATTAGCATCTGGAGGCATTCGGTAATCTGTGGACTATCAGAGTGTTGATGAAACACAGATATTGCATCGGGATTGAATACAACAGTCACCATGCGCACTTTCCTCCATGGGAGTAATGTCTCAAACAGTCTACGCTTTGATCGTTCCCTGGAAGACCAGTAGTAGTTTCCGATGCACATCTTGTGGCATTCTGTAATAAGTAGACTATCAGAGTGTTGATGAAACAAAGATATTGCATCGGGATTGAATACAACAGTCACCATGCGCACTTTCCTTCATGGGAGTAACGTCTCTAACAGCCTACGATTTGATCGTTCCCTGGAAGACCAGTAGTAGTTTCCGATGCATATCTTTAGGCATTCTGTAATCTGTTTACTATCAGAGTGTTGATGAAACACAGAAATTGCATCGGGATTGAATACAACAGTCACCATGCGCATTTTCCTCCATGGGAGTAAGGTCTCAAGCAGTCTACTATTTTATCGTTCCCTGGAAGACCAGTAGTAGTTTCCGATGCACATCTGGTGGCATTCTGTAATATGTAGACTATCGGAGTGTTGATGAAACAAAGATATTGCATAGGGATTGAGTGCAACAGTCACCATACGCACTTTCAACCATGGGAGTAATGTCTCTAACATCTACGCTTTCATCGTTCCCTGGAAGACCAGTAGTAGTTTCCAATGCACATCTGGTGGCATTCGGTGATCTGTGGCGTATCAGAGTGTTTATTAAACACAGAAATTGCATCGGAATAGAATACAACAGTCACCATGCGCACTTTCCTCCACGGGAGTAATGTCTCAAACAGTCTACGCTTTGATCGTTCCTGGTAGACCAGTAGTAGTTTCCGATGCACGTCTGGTGGCATTCTGTAATCTGTGGACTATCAGAGTTATGATGAAACACAGAGATTGCCTCGGGATTGAATACAACAGTCACAATGCGCACATTCCTTCATGGGAATAATGTCTCAAACAGTCTACGCTTTAATCGTTCCCAGGAAGACCGGTAGTAGTAGTTCCAATGCACATCTGAAAGCATTCTGTAATCTGTGGACTATAAGAGTGCTGATGAAACACAGAAATTGCATCGGGATTGAATATAACAGTCACCATGCGCACTTTCCTCCATGGGAGTAAGGTCTCAAACAGTCTACTCATTGATCGTTCCCTGGAAGACCAGTAGTAGTTTCCGATGCACATCTGGTGGCATTCTGTAATATGTGGACTATCACAGTGTTGATGAAACACAGAAATTGCATCGGGATTGAATACAACAGTCACCATGCGCACTTTCCTCCACGGGACTAATGTCAGAAACAGTATACGCTTTGATCGTTCCCCGGAAGACCAGTAGTAGTTTTCGTTGCACATCTGGTGGCATTCTGTAATCTGTGGACTATCAGAGTGTTGATGAAACACAGAAATTGCATCGGGATTGAATACAACAGTCACCATGCGCACTTTCCTCCATGGGAGTAATATCTCAAACAGTATACGCTTTGATCGTTCCCTAGAAGACCAGTATTGGTTTCCGATGCACATCTGGAGGCATTCTGTAATCTGTGGACTATCAGAGTGTTGATGAAACACTGAAATTGCATCGGGATTGAATACAACAGTCACCTTGAGCACTTTCCTCAATGGGAGTAATGTCTCTAAGAGTCTACGCTTTGATCGTTCCCTGGAAGACCAGTTGTAATTTCCGATGCACATCTGGTGGCATTTTGTAATCTGTGGAGTATCAGGGTGTTGATTAAACACAGAAATTGCATCGGAATTGAATACAACAGTCACCATGCGCAATCTCCTACACGGGAGTAATGTCTCAAACAGTCTACGCTTTGATCGGTCCCTGGAAGACCAGTAGTAGTTTCCGATGCACATCTGGTGGCATTCTGTAATCTGTGGACAATCAGAGTGTTGATGAAACACCGAAATTGAATGGGAATTGAATACAACAGTCACCATGCGCACTTTCCTCCACGGGAGTAATGTCTCAAACAGTCTACGCTTTGATCGTTCCCTGGTAGACCAGTACTTGTTTCCGATGCACGTCTGGTGGCATTCTGTAATCTGTGGACTATCAGAGTGTTGATGAAACACAGAAATTGCCTCGGGAGTGAATACAACAGCCACAATGCGCACATTCCTTCATGAGAATAATGTCTCAAATAGTCTACGCTTTGATCGTTCCCAGGAAGACCAGTAGTAGTTTCCGATGCACATCTGGAAGCATTCAGTAATCTGTGGACTATACGAGTGCAGATGAAACACAGAATTTGCATCGGGATTGAATACAACAGTCACCATGCGCACTTCCCTCCATGGGTGTCATGGCTCAAAGAGTTTACGCTTTGATCGTTCCCTGGAAGACCAGTAGTAGTTTCCGATGCACATCTGGAGGCATTATGTAATCTGTGGACTATACGAGTGCAGATGAAACACAGAATTTGCATCGGGATTGAATACAACAGTCACCATGCGCACTTCCCTCCATGGGAGTCATGTCTCAAAGAGTTTACGCTTTGATCGTTCCCTGGAAGACCAGTAGTAGTTTCCGATGCACATCTGGAGGCATTCTGTAATCTGTGGACTATCAGAATGTTGATGAAGCACAGAAATTGCATCGGGATAGAATACAACAGTCACCATGCGCACTTTTCTCCATGGGAGTAAGGTCTCAAACAGTCTACTCATTGATCGTTCCCTGGAATACCAGTAGTAGTTTCCGATGCACATCTCGTGGCATTCTCTAATATCTGGACTATCAGAGTGTTGACGAAACACAGAAACTGCATCGGGATTGAATACAACAGTCACCATGCGCACTTTCCTCCACGGGACTAATGTCTCAAACAGTCTACGCTTTGATCGTTCCCCGGAAGACCAGTAGTAGTTTTCGTTGCACATCTGGTGGCATTCTGTAATCTGTGGACTATCAGAGTGTTGATGAAACACCGAAATTGAATGGGAATTGAATACAACAGTCACCATGCGCACTTTCCTCCATGGGAGTAATATCTCAAACAGTATACGCTTTGATCGTTCCCTAGAAGACCAGTATTGGTTTCCGATGCACATCTGGAGGCATTCTGTAAACTGTGGACTATCAGAGTGTTGATGAAACACAGAAATTGCATCGGGATTGAATACAACAGTCACCATGCGCACTTTCCTTCATGGGAGTAATGTCTCAAACAGTCTATGCTTTGATCGTTCCCTGGAAGACCAGTAGTAGTTTCTGATGAACATCTGGAGGCATTCTGTTGTCTGTGGACTATCAGAGTGTTGATGATACAGAGAAATTTCATCGGGATTGAATACAACAGTCACCATGCGCACTTTCCTCCACGGGACTAATGTCTCAAACAGTCTACGCATTGATCGTTCCCTGGAAGACCAGTAGTAGTTTCCGATGCACATCTTGTGGCATTCTGTAATAAGTAGACTATCAGAGTGTTGATGAAACAAAGATATTGCATCGGGATTGAATACAACAGTCACCATGCGCACTTTCCTTCATGGGAGTAATGTCTCTAACAGCCTACGATTTGATCGTTCCCTGGAAGACCAGTAGTAGTTTCCGATGCACATCTTTAGGCATTCTGTAATCTGTTTACTATCAGAGTGTTGATGAAACACAGAAATTGCATCGGGATTGAATACAACAGCCACCATGCGCATTTTCCTCCATGGGAGTAAGGTCTCAAGCAGTCTACTATTTTATCGTTCCCTGGAAGACCAGTAGTAGTTTCCGATGCACATCTGGTGGCATTCTGTAATATGTAGAATATCAGAGTGTTGATGAAACAAAGATATTGCATAGGGATTGAGTACAACAGTCACCATACGCACTTTCAACCATGGGAGTAATGTCTCTAACAGTCTACGCTTTCATCGTTCCCTGGAAGACCAGTAGTAGTTTCCAATGCACATCTGGTGGCATTCGGTGATCTGTGGCGTATCAGAGTGTTGATTAAACACAGAAATTGCATCGGAATAGAATACAACAGTCACCATGCGCACTTTCCTCCACGGGAGTAATGTCTCAAACAGTCTACGCTTTGATCGTTCCTGGTAGACCAGTAGTAGTTTCCGATGCACGTCTGGTGGCATTCTGTAATCTGTGGACTATCAGAGTGTTGATGAAACACAGAGATTGCCTCGGGATTGAATACAACAGTCACAATGCGCACATTCCTTCATGGGAATAATGTCTCAAACAGTCTACGCTTTAATCGTTCCCAGGAAGACCAGTAGTAGTAGTTCCAATGCACATCTGAAAGCATTCTGTAATCTGTGGACTATAAGAGTGCTGATGAAACACAGAAATTGCATCGGGATTGAATATAACAGTCACCATGCGCACTTTCCTCCATGGGAGTAAGGTCTCAAACAGTCTACTCATTGATCGTTCCCTGGAAGACCAGTAGTAGTTTCCGATGCACATCTGGTGGCATTCTGTAATATGTGGACTATCAGAGTGTTGATGAAACACAGAAATTGCATCGGGATTGAATACAACAGTCACCATGCGCACTTTCCTCCACGAGACTAATGTCACAAACAGTATACGCTTTGATCGTTCCCCGGAAGACCAGTAGTAGTTTTCGTTGCACATCTGGTGGCATTCTGTAATCTGTGGACTATCAGAGTGTTGATGAAACACAGAAATTGCATCGGGATTGAATACAACAGTCACCATGCGCACTTTCCTCCATGGGAGTAATATCTCAAACAGTATACGCTTTGATCGTTCCCTAGAAGACCAGTATTGGTTTCCGATGCACATCTGGAGGCATTCTGTAATCTGTGGACTATCAGAGTGTTGATGAAACACTGAAATTGCATCGGGATTGAATACAACAGTCACCTTGAGCACTTTCCTCAATGGGAGTAATGTCTCTAAGAGTCTACGCTTTGATCGTTCCCTGGAAGACCAGTAGTAATTTCCGATGCACATCTGGTGGCATTCTGTAATCTGTGGAGTATCAGGGTGTTGATTAAACACAGAAATTGCATCGGAATTGAATACAACAGTCACCATGCGCAATCTCCTACACGGGAGTAATGTCTCAAACAGTCTACGCTTTGATCGGTCCCTGGAAGACCAGTAGTAGTTTCCGATGCACATCTGGTGGCATTCTGTAATCTGTGGACAATCAGAGTGTTGATGAAACACCGAAATTGAATGGGAATTGAATACAACAGTCATCATGCGCACTTTCCTCCACGGGAGTAATGTCTCAAACAGTCTACGCTTTGATCGTTCCCTGGAAGACCAGTAGTTGTTTCCGATGCACGTCTGGTGGCATTCTGTAATCTGTGGACTATCAGAGTGTTGATGAAACACAGAAATTGCCTCGGGAGTGAATACAACAGCCACAATGCGCACATTCCTTCATGAGAATAATGTCTCAAATAGTCTACGCTTTGATCGTTCCCAGGAAGACCAGTAGTAGTTTCCGATGCACATCTGGAAGCATTCTGTAATCTGTGGACTATACGAGTGCAGATGAAACACAGATTTTGCATCGGGATTGAATACAACAGTCACCATGCGCACTTCCCTCCATGGGTGTCATGTCTCAAAGAGTTTACGCTTTGATCGTTCCCTGGAAGACCAGTAGTAGTTTCCGATGCACATCTGGAGGCATTATGTAATCTGTGGACTATACGAGTGCAGATGAAACACAGAATTTGCATCGGGATTGAATACAACAGTCACCATGCGCACTTCCCTCCATGGGAGTCATGTCTCAAAGAGTTTACGCTTTGATCGTTCCCTGGAAGACCAGTAGTAGTTTCCGATGCACATCTGGAGGCATTCTGTAATCTGTGGACTATCAGAATGTTGATGAAGCACAGAAATTGCATCGGGATAGAATACAACAGTCACCATGCTCACTTTTCTCCATGGGAGTAAGGTCTCAAACAGTCTACTCATTGATCGTTCCCTGGAATACCAGTAGTAGTTTCCGATGCACATCTGGTGGCATTCTCTAATATCTGGACTATCAGAGTGTTGACGAAACACAGAAACTGCATCGGGATTGAATACAACAGTCACCATGCGCACTTTCCTCCACGGGACTAATGTCTCAAACAGTCTACGCTTTGATCGTTCCCCGGAAGACCAGTAGTAGTTTTCGTTGCACATCTGGTGGCATTCTCTAATCTGTGGACTATCAGAGTGTTGATGAAACACCGAAATTGAATGGGAATTGAATACAACAGTCACCATGCGCACTTTCCTCCATGGGAGTAATATCTCAAACAGTATACGCTTTGATCGTTCCCTAGAAGACCAGTATTGGTTTCCGATGCACATCTGGAGGCATTCTGTAATCTGTGGACTATCAGAGTGTTGATGAAACACAGAAATTGCATCGGGATTGAATACAACAGTCACCATGCGCACTTTCCTTCATGGGAGTAATGTCTCAAACAGTCTATGCTTTGATCGTTCCCTGGAAGACCAGTAGTAGTTTCTGATGAACATCTGGAGGCATTCTGTTGTCTGTGGACTATCAGAGTGTTGATGATACAGAGAAATTTCATCGGGATTGAATACAACAGTCACCATGCGCACTTTCCTCCACGGGACTAATGTCTCAAACAGTCTACGCTTTGATCGTTCCCTGGAAGACCAGTAGTAGTTTCCGATGCACATCTTGTGGCATTCTGTAATAAGTAGACTATCAGAGTGTTGATGAAACAAAGATATTGCATCGGGATTGAATACAACAGTCACCATGCGCACTTTCCTTCATGGGAGTAATGTCTCTAACAGCCTACGATTTGATCGTTCCCTGGAAGACCAGTAGTAGTTTCCGATGCACATCTTTAGGCATTCTGTAATCTGTTTACTATCAGAGTGTTGATGAAACACAGAAATTGCATCGGGATTGAATACAACAGTCACCATGCGCATTTTCCTCCATGGGAGTAAGGTCTCAAGCAGTCTACTATTTTATCGTTCCCTGGAAGACCAGTAGTAGTTTCCGGTGCACATCTGGTGGCATTCTGTAATATGTAGACTATCAGAGTGTTGATGAAACAAAGATATTGCATAGGGATTGAGTACAACAGTCACCATACGCACTTTCAACCATGGGAGTAATGTCTCTAACAGTCTACGCTTTCATCGTTCCCTGGTAGACCAGTAGTAGTTTCCAATGCACATCTGGTGGCATTCGGTGATCTGTGGCGTATCAGAGTGTTGATTAAACACAGAAATTGCATCGGAATAGAATACAACAGTCACCATGCGCACTTTCCTCCACGGGAGTAATGTCTCAAACAGTCTACGCTTTGATCGTTCCTGGTAGACCAGTAGTAGTTTCCGATGCACGTCTGGTGGCATTCTGTAATCTGTGGACTATCAGAGTGTTGATGAAACACAGAGATTGCCTCGGGATTGAATACAACAGTCACAATGCGCACATTCCTTCATGGGAATAATGTCTCAAACAGTCTACGCTTTAATCGTTCCCAGGAAGACCAGTAGTAGTAGTTCCAATGCACATCTGAAAGCATTCTGTAATCTGTGGACTATAAGAGTGCTGATGAAACACAGAAATTGCATCGGGATTGAATATAACAGTCACCATGCGCACTTTCCTCCATGGGAGTAAGGTCTCAAACAGTCTACTCATTGATCGTTCCCTGGAAGACCAATAGTAGTTTCCGATGCACATCTGGTGGCATTCTGTAATATGTGGACTATCAGAGTGTTGATGAAACACAGAAATTGCATCGAGATTGAATACAACAGTCACCATGCGCACTTTCCTCCACGAGACTAATGTCACAAACAGTATACGCTTTGATCGTTCCCCGGAAGACCAGTAGTAGTTTTCGTTGCACATCTGGTGGCATTCTGTAATCTGTGGACTATCAGAGTGTTGATGAAACACAGAAATTGCATCGGGATTGAATACAACAGTCACCATGCGCACTTTCCTCCATGGGAGTAATATCTCAAACAGTATACGCTTTGATCGTTCCCTAGAAGACCAGTATTGGTTTCCGATGCACATCTGGAGGCATTCTGTAATCTGTGGACTATCAGAGTGTTGATGAAACACTGAAATTGCATCGGGATTGAATACAACAGTCACCTTGAGCACTTTCCTCAATGGGAGTAATGTCTCTAAGAGTCTACGCTTTGATCGTTCCCTGGAAGATCAGTAGTAATTTCCGATGCACATCTGGTGGCATTCTGTAATCTGTGGAGTATCAGGGTGTTGATTAAACACAGAAATTGCATCGGAATTGAATACAACAGTCACCATGCGCAATCTCCTACACGGGAGTAATGTCTCAAACAGTCTACGCTTTGATCGGTCCCTGGAAGACCAGTAGTAGTTTCCGATGCACATCTGGTGGCATTCTGTAATCTGTGGACAATAAGAGTGTTGATGAAACACCGAAATTGAATGGGAATTGAATACAACAGTCACCATGCGCACTTTCCTCCACGGGAGTAATGTCTCAAACAGTCTACGCTTTGATCGTTCCCTGGAAGACCAGTAGTTGTTTCCGATGCACGTCTGGTGGCATTCTGTAATCTGTGGACTATACGAGTGCAGATGAAACACAGAATTTGCATCGGGATTGAATACAACAGTCACCATGCGCACTTCCCTCCATGGGTGTCATGTCTCAAAGAGTTTACGCTTTGATCGTTCCCTGGAAGACCAGTAGTAGTTTCCGATGCACATCTGGAGGCATTCTGTAATCTGTGGACTATACGAGTGCAGATGAAACACAGAATTTGCATCGGGATTGAATACAACAGTCACCATGCGCACTTCCCTCCATGGGAGTCATGTCTCAAAGAGTTTACGCTTTGATCGTTCCCTGGAAGACCAGTAGTAGTTTCCGATGCACATCTGGAGGCATTCTGTAATCTGTGGACTATCAGAACGTTGATGAAGCACAGAAATTGCATCGGGATAGAATACAACAGTCACCATGCGCACTTTTCTCCATGGGAGTAAGGTCTCAAACAGTCTACTCATTGATCGTTCCCTGGAATACCAGTAGTAGTTTCCGATGCACATCTGGTGGCATTCTCTAATATCTGGACTATCAGAGTGTTGACGAAACACAGAAACTGCATCGGGATTGAATACAACAGTCACCATGCGCACTTTCCTCCACGGGACTAATGTCTCAAACAATCTACGCTTTGATCGTTCCCCGGAAGACCAGTAGTAGTTTTCGTTGCACATCTGGTGGCATTCTGTAATCTGTGGACTATCAGAGTGTTGATGAAACACAGAAATTGCATCGGGATTGAATATAACAGTCACCATGCACACTTGCCTCCATGGGAGTAATGTCTCAAACAGTATACGCTTTGATCGTTCCCTGGAAGACCAGTAGTGGTTTCCGATGCACATCTGGAGGCATTCTGTAATCTGTGGACTATCAGAGTGTTGATGAAACACAGAAATTGCATCGGGATTGAATACAACAGTCACCATGCGCACTTTCCTTCATGGGAGTAATGTCTCAAACAGTCTATGCTTTGATCGTTCCCTGGAAGACCAGTAGTAGTTTCTGATGAACATCTGGAGGCATTCTGTTGTCTGTGGACTATCAGAGTGTTGATGATACAGAGAAATTTCATCGGGATTGAATACAACAGTCACCATGCGCACTTTCCTCCACGGGAGTAATGTCTCACACAGTCTACGCTTTGATCGTTCCCTGGAAGTCCAGTAGTAGTTTCCCATGAGCATCTGGAGGCATTCGGTAATCTGTGGACTATCAGAGTGTTGATGAAACACAGAAATAGCATCGGGATTGAATACAACAGTCACCATGCGCACTTTCCTCCATGGGAGTAATGTCTGACACAGTCTACGCTTTCATCGTTCCCTGGAAGACCAGTAGTAGTTTCCGATGCACATCTGGTGGCATTCTGTAATCTGTGGACTATCAGAGTGTTGATGAAACACAGAAACTGACTCGGGAGTGAATACAACAGCCACAATGCACACTTCCTTCATGAGAATAATGTCTCAAATAGTCTACGCTTTGATCGTTCCCAGGAAGACCAGTGGTAGTTTCCGATGCACATCTGGAAGCATTCTGTAATCTGTGGACTTTACGAGTGCAGATGAAACACAGAATTTGCATCGGGATTGAATACAACAGTCACCATGCGCACTTCCCTCCGTGGTTGTCATGTCTCAAAGAGTTTACGCTTTGATCGTTCCCTGGAAGACCAGTAGTAGTTTCCGATGCACATCTGGAGGCATTCTGTAATCTGTGGACTATACGAGTGGAGATGAAACACAGAATTTGCATCGGGATTGAATACAACAGTCACCATGCCCACTTCCCTCCATGGGAGTCATGTCTCAAAGAGTTTACGCTTTGATCGTTCCCTGGAAGACCAGTAGTAGTTTCCGATGCACATCTGGAGGCATTCTGTAATCTGTGGACTATACGAGTGCTGATGAAACACAGAAATTGCATCGGGATTGAATACAACAGTCACCATGCGCACTTCCCTCCATGGGAGTCATGTCTCAAAGAGTTTACGCTTTGATCGTTCCCTGGAAGACCAGTAGTAGTTTCCGATGCACATCTGGAGGCATTCTGTAATCTGTGGACTATCAGAGTGTTGATGAAACACAGAAATTGCATCGGGATTGAATACAACAGTCACCATGCCCACTTTCCTCCATGGGAGTAATGTCTCTAACAGTCTACGCTTTGATCGTTCCCTGGAAGACCAGTAGTACTTTCAGAGGCTCATCTGGAGGCTTTTCATAAACTGTGGACTATCAGAATGTTGATGAAGCACAGAAATTGCATCGGGATAGAATACAACAGTCACCTTGCGCACTTTTCAACATGGGAGTAAGGTCTCAAACAGTCTACGCTTTGATCGTTCCCTGGAAGACCAGTAGTGGTTTCCGATGCACATCTGGAGGCATTCTGTAATCTGTGGACTATCAGAGTGTTGATGAAACACAGAAATTGCATCGGGATTGAATACAACAGTCACCATGCGCACTTTCCTTCATGGGAGTAATGTCTCAAACAGTCTATGCTTTGATCGTTCCCTGCAAGACCAGTAGTAGTTTCTGATGAACATCTGGAGGCATTCTGTTGTCTGTGGACTATCAGAGTGTTGATGATACAGAGAAATTTCATCGGGATTGAATACAACAGTCACCATGCGCACTTTCCTCCACGGGAGTAATGTCTCACACAGTCTACGCTTTGATCGTTCCCTGGAAGTCCAGTAGTAGTTTCCCATGAGCATCTGGAGGCATTCGGTAATCTGTGGACTATCAGAGTGTTGATGAAACACAGAAATAGCATCGGGATTGAATACAACAGTCACCATGCGCACTTTCCTCCATGGGAGTAATGTCTGACACAGTCTACGCTCTCATCGTTCCCTGGAAGACCAGTTGTACTTTCAGAGGCTCATCTGGAGGCTTTTCGTAAACTGTGGACTATCAGAATGTTGATGAAGCACAGAAATTGCATCGGGATAGAATACAACAGTCACCTTCCGCACTTTTCAACATGGGAGTAAGGTCTCAAACAGTCTACGCTTTGATCGTTCCCTGGAAGACCAGTAGTGGTTTCCGATGCACATCTGGAGGCATGCTGTAATCTGTGGACTATCAGAGTGTTGATGAAACACAGAAATTGCATCGGGATTGAATACAACAGTCACCATGCGCACTTTCCTTCATGGGAGTAATGTCTCAAACAGTCTATGCTTTGATCGTTCCCTGCAAGACCAGTAGTAGTTTCTGATGAACATCTGGAGGCATTCTGTTGTCTGTGGACTATCAGAGTGTTGATGATACAGAGAAATGTCATCGGGATTGAATACAACAGTCACCATGCGCACTTTCCTCCACGGGAGTAATGTCTCACACAGTCTACGCTTTGATCGTTCCCTGGAAGTCCAGTAGTAGTTTCCGATGCACATCTGGAGGCATTCTGTAATCTGTGGACTATCAGAGTGTTGATGAAACACAGAAATTGACTCGGGAGTGAATACAACTGCCACAATGCACACATTCGTTCATGAGAATAATGTCTCAAATAGTCTACGCTTTGATCGTTCCCAGGAAGACCAGTGGTAGTTTCCGATGCACATCTGGAAGCATTCTGTAATCTGTGGACTATACGAGTGCAGATGAAACACAGAATTTGCATCGGGATTGAAATCAACAGTCACCATGCGCACTTCCCTCCATGGTTGTCATGTCTCAAAGAGTTTACGCTTTGATCGTTCCCTGGAAGACCAGTAGTAGTTTCCAATGCGCATCTGGAGGCATTCTGTAATCTGTGGACTATACGAGTGCAGATGAAACACAGAATTTGCATCGGGATTGAATACAACAGTCACCATGCCCACTTCCCTCCATGGGAGTCATGTCTCAAAGAGTTTACGCTTTGATCGTTCCCTGGAAGACCAGTAGTAGTTTCCGATGCACATCTGGAGGCATTCTGTAATCTGTGGACTATACGAGTGCTGATGAAACACAGAAATTGCATCGGGATTGAGTACAACAGTCACCATGCGCACTTCCCTCCATGGGAGTCATGTCTCAAAGAGTTTACTCTTTGATCGTTCCCTGGAAGACCAGTAGTAGTTTCCGATGCACATCTGGAGGCATTCTGTAATCTGTGGACTATCAGAGTGTTGATGAAACACAGAAATTGCATCGAGATTGAATACAACAGTCACCATGCCCACTTTCCTCCATGGGAGTAATGTCTCTAACAGTCTACGCTTTGATCGTTCCCTGGAAGACCAGTAGTACTTTCAGAGGCTCATCTGGAGGCTTTTCGTAAACTGTGGACTATCAGAATGTTGATGAAGCACAGAAATTGCATCGGGATAGAATACAACAGTCACCATGCGCACTTTCCTCCACGGGAGTAATGTCTCACACAGTCTACGATTTGATCGTTCTCTGGAAGACCAGTAGTAGTTTCCCATTAGCATCTGGAGGCATTCGGTAATCTGTGGACTATCAGAGTGTTAATGAAACACAGAAATTACATCGGGATTGAATACAACAGTCACCATGCGCACTTTCCTCCATGGGAGTAATGTCTCAAACAGTCTACGCTTTGATCGTTCCCTGGAAGACCAGTAGCAGCTTCCGATGCACATCTGGTGGCATTCTGTAATATGTAGACTATCAGAGTGTTGATGAAACAAAGATATTGCATCGGGATTGAATACAACAGTCACCATGCGCACTTTCAACCATGGGAGTAATGTCTCTAACAGCCTACGATTTGATCGTTCCCTGGAAGACCAGAAGTAATTTCTGATGCACATCTGGATGCTTTCCGTAATCTGTGGACTATCAATCAGAGTGTTGATGAAACACAGAAATTGCATCGGGATTGAATACAACAGTCTCCATGAGCAGTTTCCTCCATGGAAGTAATGTCTCAAACAGTCTACGCTTTGATCGTTCCCTGGAAGACCAGTAGTAGTTTCCGATGCACATCTTTAGGCATTCTGTAATCTGTTTACTATCAGAGTGTTGATGAAACACAGAAATTGCATCGGGATTGAATACAACAGTCACCATGCGCACTTTCCTCCATGGGAGTAAGGTCTCAAACAGTCTACTATTTGATCGTTCCCTGGAAGACCAGTAGTAGTTTCCGATGCTCATCTGGTGGCATTCTGTAATATGTAGACTATCAGAGTGTTGATGAAACAAAGATATTGCATAGGGATTGAGTACAACAGTCACCATACGCACTTTCAACCATGGGACTAATGTCTCTAACAGTCTACGCTTTCATCGTTCCCTGGAAGACCAGTAGTAGTTTCAAATGCACATCTGGTGGCATTCGGTGATCTGTGGCGTATCAGAGTGTTGATTAAACACAGAAATTGCATCGGAATAGAATACAACAGTCACCATGCGCACTTTCCTCCTCGGGAGTAATGTCTCAAACAGTCTACGCTTTGATCGTTCCTGGTAGACCAGTAGTAGTTTCCGATGCACGTCTGGTGGCATTCTGTAATCTGTGGACTATCAGAGTGTTGATGAAACACAGAGATTGCCTCGGGATTGAATACAACAGTCACAATGCGCACATTCCTTCATGGGAATAATGTCTCAAACAGTCTACGCTTTAATCGTTCCCAGGAAGACCGGTAGTAGTAGTTCCAATGCACATCTGAAAGCATTATGTAATCTGTGGACTATAAGAGTGCTGATGAAACACAGAAATTGCATCGGGATTGAATATAACAGTCACCATGCGCAATCTCCTACACGGGAGTAATGTCTCAAACAGTCTACGCTTTGATCGGTCCCTGGAAGACCAGTAGTAGTTTTCGTTGCACATCTGGTGGCATTCTGTAATCTGTGGACTATCAGAGTGTTGATGAAACACAGAAATTGCATCGGGATTGAATACAACAGTCACCATACACACATTCCTCCATGGGAGTAATATCTCAAACAGTATACGCTTTGATCGTTCCCTAGAAGACCAGTATTGGTTTCCGATGCACATCTGGAGGCATTCTGTAATCTGTGGACTATCAGAGTGTTGATGAAACACAGAAATTGAATGGGAATTGAATACAACAGTCACAATGCGCACTTTCCTCCACGGGAGTAATGTCTCAAACAGTCTATGCTTTGATCGTTCCCTGGAAGGCCAGTAGTAGTTTCCGATGCACGTCTGGTGGCACTCTGTAAACTGTGGACTATCAGAGTGTTGATGAAACACAGAAATTGCCTCGGGAGTGAATACAACAGCCACAATGCGCACATTCCTTCATGAGAATAATGTCTCAAATAGTCTACGCTTTGATCGTTCCCAGGAAGACCAGTAGTAGTTTCCGATGCACATCTGGAAGCATTCTGTAATCTGTGGACTATACGAGTGCAGATGAAACACAGAATTTGCATCGGGATTGAATACAACAGTCACAATGCGCACTTCCCTCCAAGGGTGTCATGTCTCAAAGAGTTTACGCTTTGATCGTTCCCTGGAAGACCAGTAGTAGTTTCCGATGCACATCTGGAGGCATTCTGTAATCTGTGGACTATACGTGTGCAGATGAAACACAGAATTTGCCTCGGGATTGAATACAACAGTCACCATGCGCACTTCCCTCCATGGGAGTCATGTCTCAAAGAGTTTACGCTTTGATCGTTCCCTGGAAGACCAGTAGTAGTTTCCGATGCACATCTGGAGGCATTCTGTATTCTGTGGACTATCAGAATGTTGATGGAGCACAGAAATTGCATCGGGATAGAATACAACAGTCACCATGCGCACTTTTCTCCATGGGAGTAAGGTCTCAAACAGTCTACTCATTGATCGTTCCCTGGAATACCAGTAGTAGTTTCCGATGCACATATGGTGGCATTCTCTAATATCTGGACTATCAGAGTGTTGTCGAAACACAGAAATTGCATCGGGATTGAATACAAAAGTCACCATGCGAACTTTCCTCCACGGGACTAATGTCTCAAACAGTTTACGCTTTGATCGTTCCCCGGAAGACCAGTAGTAGTTTTCGTTGCACATCTGGTGGCATTCTGTAATCTGTGGACTATCAGAGTGTTGATGAAACACAGAAATTGCATCGGGATTGAATACAAGAGTCACCATGCACACTTGCCTCCATGGGAGTAATGTCTCAAACAGTATACGCTTTGATCGTTCCCTGGAAGACCAGTAGTAGTTTCCGATGCACATCTTTAGGCAATCTGTAATCTGTGGACTATCAGAGTGTCGATGAAACACAGAAATTGCATCGGGATTGAATACAACAGTCACCATGCGCACTTTCCTCCATGGGAGTAAGGTCTCAAACAGTCTACTTTTTTGATCGTTCCCTGGAAGACCAGTAGTAGTTTCCGATGCACATCTGGTGGCAATCTGTAATATGTAGACTATCAGAGTGTTGATGAAACAAAGATATTGCATTGGGATTGAGTACAACAGTCACCATACGCACTTTCACTCATGGGAGTAATGTCTCTAACAGTCTACGCTTTCATCGTTCCCTGGAAGACCAGTAGTAGTTTCCGACGCACATCTTTTGGCATTCTGTAATCTGTGGACTATCAGAGTGTTGATGAAACACAGAAATTGCATCGGGATTGAATACAACAGTCACCATGCGCACTTTCCTCCTCGGGAGTAATGACTCAAACAGTCTACGCTTTGATTTGTCCCTGGAAGACCAGTAGTAGTTTCCGATGCACATCTGGTGGCATTCTGTAATCTGTGGACAATCAGAGTGTTGACGAAACCCAGAAATTGCATCGGGATTGAGTACAACAGTCACCATGCGAACTATCCTCCATGGGAGTAATTCTCAAACAGTCTACGCTTTGATCGTTCCCTGGAAGACCAGTAGTAGTTTCCGATGCACATCTGGTGGCATTCTGTAATTTGTGGACTATCAGAGTGTTGATGAAACACAGAAATTGCATCGGGATTGAATACAACAGTAACCATGCGCACTTTCCTCCATGGGAGTAATGTGCTAAACAGTCTACGCTTTGATCGTTCCCTGGAAGACCAGTAGTAGTTTCCGATGCACATCTGGTGGCATTCTGTAATCAGTGGACTATCAGAGTGTTGATGAAACACAGAAATTGCATCGGGATTGAATACAACAGTCACCATGCGAACTTTCCTTCATGGGAGTAATGTCTCAAACAGTCTATGCTTTGATCGTTCCCTGGAAGACCAGTAGTAGTTTCTGATGAACATCTGGAGGCATTCTGTTGTCTGTGGACTATCAGAGTGTTGATGAAACAGAGAAATTGCATCGGGATTGAATACAACAGTCACCATGCGCACTTTCCTCCACGGGAGTAATGTCTCACACAGAATACGCTTTGATCGTTCCCTGGAAGACCAGTAGTAGTTTCCCATGAGCATCTGGAGGCATTCGGTAATCTGTGGACTATCAGAGTGTTGATGAAACACAGAAATTGCATCGGGATTGAATACAACAGTCACCATGCGCACTTCCAACCATGGGAGTAATGTCTCTAACAGCCTACGATTTGATCGTTCCCTGGAAGACCAGTAGTAGTTTCTGATGCACATCTGTATGCTTTCTGTAATCTGTGAACTATCAGAGTGTTGATGAAACACAGAAATTGCATCGGGATTGAATACAACAGTCACCATGCGCACTTTCCTCCACGGGAGTAATGTCTCACACAGTCTACGATTTGATCGTTCTCTGGAAGACCAGTAGTAGTTTCCCATTAGCATCTGGAGGCATTCGGTAATCTGTGGACTATCAGAGTGTTGATGAAACACAGAAATTGCATCGGGATTGAATACAACAGTCACCATGCGCACTTTCCTCCATGGGAGTAATGTCTCAAACAGTCTACGCTTTGATCGTTCCCTGGAAGACCAGTAGCAGCTTCCGATGCACATCTGGTGGCATTCTGTAATATGTAGACTATAAGAGTGTTGATGAAACAAAGATATTGCATCGGGATTGAATACAACAGTCACCATGCGCACTTTCAACCATGGGAGTAATGTCTCTAACAGCCTACAATTTGATCGTTCCCTGGAAGACCAGTAGTAATTTCTGATGCACATCTGGATGCTTTCCGTAATCTGTGGACTATCAGAGTGTTGATGAAACACAGAAATTGCATCGGGATTGAATACAACAGTCTCCATGAGCAGTTTCCTCCATGGAAGTAATGTCTCAAACAGTCTACGCTTTGATCGTTCCCTGGAAGACCAGTAGTAGTTTCCGATGCACATCTTTAGGCATTCTGTAATCTGTTTACTATCAGAGTGTTGATGAAACACAGAAATTGCATCGGGATTGAATGCAACAGTCACCATGCGCACTTTCCTCCATGGGAGTAAGGTCTCAAACAGTCTACTATTTGATCGTTCCCTGGAAGACCAGTAGTAGTTTCCGATGCACATCTGGTGGCATTCTGTAATATGTAGACTATCAGAGTGTTGATGAAACAAAGATATTGCATAGGGATTGAGTACAACAGTCACCATACGCACTTTCAACCATTGGACTAATGTCTCTAACAGTCTACGCTTTCATCGTTCCCTGGAAGACCAGTAGTAGTTTCAAATGCACATCTGGTGGCATTCGGTGATCTGTGGCGTATCAGAGTGTTGGTTAAACACAGAAATTGCATCGGAATAGAATACAACAGTCACCATGCGCACTTTCCTCCTCGGGAGTAATGTCTCAAACAGTCTACGCTTTGATCGTTCCTGGTAGACCAGTAGTAGTTTCCGATGCACGTCTGGTGGCATTCTGTAATCTGTGGACTATCAGAGTGTTGATGAAACACAGAGATTGCCTCGGGATTGAATACAACAGTCACAATGCGCACATTCCTTCATGGGAATAATGTCTCAAACAGTCTACGCTTTAATCGTTCCCAGGAAGACCGGTAGTAGTAGTTCCAATGCACATCTGAAAGCATTATGTAATCTGTGGACTATAAGAGTGCTGATGAAACACAGAAATTGCATCGGGATTGAATATAACAGTCACCATGCGCAATCTCCTACACGGGAGTAATGTCTCAAACAGTCTACGCTTTGATCGGTCCCTGGAAGACCAGTAGTAGTTTTCGTTGCACATCTGGTGGCATTCTGTAATCTGTGGACTATCAGAGTGTTGATGAAACACAGAAATTGCATCGGGATTGAATACAACAGTCACCATACACACTTTCCTCCATGGGAGTAATATCTCAAACAGTATACGCTTTGATCTTTCCCTAGAAGACCAGTATTGGTTTCCGATGCACATCTGGAGGCATTCTGTAATCTGTGGACTATCAGAGTGTTGATGAAACACAGAAATTGAATGGGAATTGAATACAACAGTCACAATGCGCACTTTCCTCCACGGGAGTAATGTCTCAAACAGTCTATGCTTTGATCGTTCCCTGGAAGGCCAGTAGTAGTTTCCGATGCACGTCTGGTGGCACTCTGTAAACTGTGGACTATCAGAGTGTTGATGAAACACAGAAATTGCCTCGGGAGTGAATACAACAGCCACAATGCGCACATTCCTTCATGAGAATAATGTCTCAAATAGTCTACGCTTTGATCGTTCCCAGGAAGACCAGTAGTAGTTTCCGATGCACATCTGGAAGCATTCTGTAATCTGTGGACTATACGAGTGCAGATGAAACACAGAATTTGCATCGGGATTGAATACAACAGTCACAATGCGCACTTCCCTCCAAGGGTGTCATGTCTCAAAGAGTTTACGCTTTGATCGTTCCCTGGAAGACCAGTAGTAGTTTCCGATGCACATCTGGAGGCATTCTGTAATCTGTGGACTATACGAGTGCAGATGAAACACAGAATTTGCCTCGGGATTGAATACAACAGTCACCATGCGCACTTCCCTCCATGGGAGTCATGTCTCAAAGAGTTTACGCTTTGATCGTTCCCTGGAAGACCAGTAGTAGTTTCCGATGCACATCTGGAGGCATTCTGTATTCTGTGGACTATCAGAATGTTGATGAAGCACAGAAATTGCATCGGGATAGAATACAACAGTCACCATGCGCACTTTTCTCCATGGGAGTAAGGTCTCAAACAGTCTACTCATTGATCGTTCCCTGGAATACCAGTAGTAGTTTCCGATGCACATCTGGTGGCATTCTCTAATATCTGGACTATCAGAGTGTTGATGAAACACAGAAATTGCATCGGGATTGAATATAAAGTCACCATGCGAACTTTCCTCCACGGGACTAATGTCTCAAACAGTTTACGCTTTGATCGTTCCCCGGAAGACCAGTAGTAGTTTTCGTTGCACATCTGGTGGCATTCTGTAATCTGTGGACTATCAGAGTGTTGATGAAACACAGAAATTGCATCGGGATTGAATACAAGAGTCACCATGCACACTTGCCTCCATGGGAGTAATGTCTCAAACAGTATACGCTTTGATCGTTCCCTGGAAGACCAGTAGTGGTTTCCGATGCACATCTGGAGGCATTCTGTAATCTGTGGACTATCAGAGTGTTGATGAAACACAGAAATTGCATCGGGATTGAATACAACAGTCACCATGCACACTCTCCTTCATGGGAGTAATGTCTCAAACAGTCTATGCTTTGATCGTTCCCTGGAAGTCCAGTAGTAGTTTCCCATGAGCATCTGGAGGCATTCGGTAATCTGTGGACTATCAGAGTGTTGAAGAAACACAGAAATAGCTTCGGGATTGAATACAACAGTCACCATGCGCACTTTCCTCCATGGGAGTAATGTCTGACACAATCTACGCTTTGATCGTTCCCTGGAAGACCAGTAGTAGTTTCCGATGCACGTCTGGTGGCACTCTGTAATCTGTGGACTATCAGAGTGTTGATGAAACACAGAAATTGCCTCGGGAGTGAATACAACAGCCACAATGCGCACATTCCTTAATGAGAATAATGTCTCAAATAGTCTACGCTTTGATCGTTCCCAGAAAGACCAGTAGTAGTTTCCGATGCACATCTGGAAGCATTCTGTAATCTGTGGACTATACGAGTGCAGATGAAACACAGAATTTGCATCGGGATTGAATACAACAGTCACCATGCGCACTTTCCTCCATGGGAGTAATGTCTGACACAGTCTACGCTTTGATCGTTCCCTGGAAGACCAGTAGTAGTTTCCGATGCACATCTGGTGGCATTCTGTAATTTGTAGACTATCAGAGTGTTGATGAAACAAAGATATTGCATCGGGATTGAATACAACAGTCACCATGCGCACTTTCAACCATGGGAGTAATATCTCTAACAGCCTACGATTTAATCGTTCCCTGGAAGACCAGTAGTAGTTTCTGATGCACATCTGGATGCTTTCCGTAATCTGTGGGCTATCAGAGTGTTGATGAAACACAGAAATAGCATCGGGATTGAATACAACAGTCTCCATGAGCAGTTCCCTCCATGGAAGTAATGTCTCAAACAGCCTACGCTTTGATCGTTCCCTGGAAGAGCAGTAGTAGTTTCCGATGCACATCTTTAGGCATTCTGTAATCTGTGGACTATCAGAGTGTCGATGAAACACAGAAATTGCATCGGGATTGAATACAACAGTCACCATGCGCACTTTCCTCCATGGGAGTAAGGTCTCAAACAGTCTACTTTTTTTATCGTTCCCTGGAAGACCAGTAGTAGTTTCCGATGCACATCTGGTGGCAATCTGTAATATGTAGACTATCAGAGTGTTGATGAAACAAAGATATTGCATTGGGATTGAGTACAACAGTCACCATACGCACTTTCACCCATGGGAGTAATGTCTCTAACAGTCTACGCTTTCATCGTTCCCTGGAAGACCAGTAGTAGTTTCCGACGCACATCTTTAGGCATTCTGTAATCTGTGGACTATCAGAGTGTTGATGAAACACAGAAATTGCATCGGGATTGAATACAACAGTCACCATGCGCACTTTCCTCCTCGGGAGTAATGACTCAAACAGTCTACGCTTTGATTTGTCCCTGGAAGACCAGTAGTAGTTTCCGATGCACATCTGGTGGCATTCTGTAATCTGTGGACAATCAGAGTGTTGACGAAACCCAGAAATTGCATCGGGATTGAGTACAACAGTCACCATGCGAACTATCCTCCATGGGAGTAATTCTCAAACAGTCTACGCTTTGATCGTTCCCTGGAAGACCAGTAGTAGTTTCCGATGCACATCTGGTGGCATTCTGTAATTTGTGGACTATCAGAGTGTTGATGAAACACAGAAATTGCATCGGGATTGAATACAACAGTAACCATGCGCACTTTCCTCCATGGGAGTAATGTGCTAAACAGTCTACGCTTTGATCGTTCCCTGGAAGACCAGTAGTAGTTTCCGATGCACATCTGGTGGCATTCTGTAATCAGTGGACTATCAGAGTGTTGATGAAACACAGAAATTACATCGGGATTGAATACAACAGTCACCATGCGAACTTTCCTTCATGGGAGTAATGTCTCAGACAGTCTATGCTTTGATCGTTCCCTGGAAGACCAGTAGTAGTTTCTGATGAACATCTGGAGGCATTCTGTTGTCTGTGGACTATCAGAGTGTTGATGAAACAGAGAAATTGCATCGGGATTGAATACAACAGTCACCATGCGCACTTTCCTCCACGGGAGTAATGTCTCACACAGAATACGCTTTGATCGTTCCCTGGAAGACCAGTAGTAGTTTCCCATGAGCATCTGGAGGCATTCGGTAATCTGTGGACTATCAGAGTGTTGATGAAACACAGAAATTGCATCGGGATTGAATACAACAGTCACCATGCGCACTTCCAACCATGGGAGTAATGTCTCTAACAGCCTACGATTTGATCGTTCCCTGGAAGACCAGTAGTAGTTTCTGATGCACATCTGTATGCTTTCTGTAATCTGTGGACTATCAGAGTGTTGATGAAACACAGAAATTGCATCGGGATTGAATACAACAGTCACCATGCGCACTTTCCTCCACGGGAGTAATGTCTCAAACAGTATACGCTTTGATCGGTCCCTGGAAGACCAGTAGTAGTTTCCGATGCACATCTGGTCGCATTCTGTAATCTGTGGACAATCAGAGTGTTGATGAAACACAGAAATTGAATGGGAATTGAATACAACAGTCACCATGCGCACTTTCCTCCACGGGAGTAATGTCTCAAACAGTCTACGCTTTGATCGTTCCCTGGAAGACCAGTAGTAGTTTCCGATGCACGTCTGGTGGCATTCTGTAATCTGTGGCCTATCAGAGTGTTGATGAAACACAGAAATTGCCTCGAGATTGAATACAACAGCCACAATGCGCACATTCCTTCATGGGAATAATGTCTCAAATAGTCTACACTTTGATCGTTCCCAGGAAGACCAGTAGTAGTTTCCGATGCACATCTGGAAGCATTCTGTAATCTGTGGACTATAAGAGTGCTGATGAAACACAGAAACTGCATCGGGATTGAATACAACAGTCACCATGCGCACTTCCCTCCATGGGAGTCATGTCTCAAAGAGTTTACGCTTTGATCGTTCCCTGGAAGACCAGTAGTAGTTTCCGATGCACATCTGGAGGCATTCTGTAATCTGTGGACTATCAGAGTGTTGATGAAACACAGAAATTGCATCGGGATTGAATACAACAGTCACCATGCCCACTTTCCTCCATGGGAGTAATGTCTCTAACAGTCTACGCTTTGATCGTTCCCTGGAAGACCAGTAGTACTTTCCGAGGCTCATCTGGAGGCTTTTCGTAAACTGTGGACTATCAGAATGTTGATGAAGCACAGAAACTGCATCGGGATAGAGTACAACAGTCACCATGCGCACTTTCCTCCATGGGAGTAAGGTCTCAAACAGTCTACGCTTTGATCGTTCCCCGGAAGCCCAGTAGTAGTTTTCGTCGCAAATCTGGTGGCATTCTGTAATCTGTGGACTATCAGAGTGTTGATGAAACACAGAAATTGCATCGGGATTGAATACAACAGTCACCATGCGCACTTGCCTCCATGGGAGTAATGTCTCAAACAGTATACACTTTGATCGTTCCCTGGGAGACCAGTAGTGGTTTCCGATGCACATCTGGAGGCATTCTGTAATCTGTGGACTATCAGAGTGTTGATGAAACACAGAAATTGCATCGGGATTGAATACAACAGTCACCATGCGCACTTTCCTTCATGGGAGTAATGTCTCAAACAGTCTATGCTTTGATCGTTCCCTGGAAGACCAGTAGTAGTTTCTGATGGACATCTGGAGGCATTCTGTTGTCTGTGGACTATCAGAGTGTTGATGATACAGAGAAATTGCATCGTGATTGAATACAACAGTCACCATGCGCACTTTCCTCCACGGGAGTAATGTCTCACACAGTCACTTTCCTCCATGGGAGTAATCTCTCTAACAGTCTACGCTTTGATCAGTACTACTACCAGTAGTACTTTCCGAGGCTCATCTGGAGGCTTTTCGTAAACTGTGGACTATCAGAATGTTGATGAAGCACAGAAATTGCATCGGGATAGAATACAACAGTCACCATGCGTACTTTCCTCCATGGGAGTAAGGTCTCAAACAGTCTCTGATGAAACACAGAAATTGCATCGGGATTGAATACAACAGTCACCATGCGCACTTTCCTCCACGGGACTAATGTCACAAACAGTCTACGCTTTGATCGTTCCCCTGAAGCCGGTAGTAGTTTTTGTTGCACATCTGGTGGCATTCTGTAATCTGTGGACTATCAGAGTGTTGATGAAACACAGAAATTGCATCGGGATTGAATACAACAATCACCATGCGCACTTTCCTCCATGGGAGTAATATCTCAAACAGTATACGCTTTGATCGTTCCCTGGAAGACCAGTAGTGGTTTCCGATGCACATCTGGAGGCATTCTGTAATCTGTGGACTATCAGAGTGTTGATGAAACACAGAAATTGCATCGGGATTGAATACAACATTCACCATGCGCACTTTCCTTCATGGGAGTAATGTCTCAAACAGTCTATGCTTTGATCGTTCCCTGGAAGACCAGTAGTAGTTTCCCATGAGCATCTGGAGGCATTCGGTAATCTGTGGACTATCAGAGTGTTGATGAAACACAGAAATCGCATCGGGATTGAATACAACAGTCACCATGCGCACTTTCCTCCACGGGAGTAATGCCTCAAACAGTCTACTCTTTGATCGTTCCCTGGAAGACCAGTAGTAGTTTCCGATGCACATCTGGAGGCATTCTGTAATCTGTGGACTATCAGAGTGTTGGTGAAACACAGAAATTGCATCGGGATTGAATACAACAGTCACCATCCGCACTTTCCTGTATGGGAGTAATGTCTGACACAGTCTACGCTTTGATCGTTCCCTGGAAGACCATAGTAGTTTCCGATGCACATCTGGTGGCATTCTGTAATCTGTGGACTATCAGAGTGTTGGTGAAACACAGAAATTGCATCGGGATTGAATACCAAAGTCACCATGCGGACTTTCCTCCATAAAAGTAATGTCTAAAACAGTCTACGCTTTGATCGTTCCCTGGGGGTCCAGTAGTAGTTTCCAATGCACATCTGGTGGCATTCTGTAATCTGTGGACTATCAGAGTGTTGATGAAACTCAGATATTGCATCGGGATTGAATACAACAGTCACCATGCGCACTTTCCTCCATTTGAGTTAGGTCTCAAACAGTCTACTCTTTGATCGTTCCCAGGAAGACCAGTAGTAGTGTTTCCGATGCACATCTGAAAGCATTCTGTAATCTGTGGACTATAAGAGTGCTGATGAAACACAGAAATTGCATCGGGATTGAATACAACAGTCACCAAGCACACTTTCCTCCATGGGAGTAATCTCTCTAACAGTCTACGCCTTGATCAGTACTACTACCAGTAGTACTTTCCGAGTCTCATCTGGAGGCTTTTCGTAAACTGTGGACTATCAGAATGTTGATGAAGCACAGAAATTGCATCGGGATAGAATACAACAGTCACCATGCGTACTTTCCTACATGGGAGTAAGGTCTCAAACAGTCTACTCATTGATCGTTCCCTGGAAGACCAGTAGTAGTTTCCGATGCACATCTGGTGGCATTCTGTAATATGTGGACTATCAGAGTGTTGATGAAACACAGAAATTGCATCTGGATTGAATACAACAGTCACCATGCGCACTTTCCTCCACGGGACTAATGTCACAAACAGTCTACGCTTTGATCGTTCCACTGAAGACCGATAGTAGTTTTCGTTGCACATCTGGTGGCATTCTGTAATCTGTGGACTATCAGAGTGTCGATGAAACACAGAAATTGCATCGGGATTGAATACAACAGTCACCATGCGCACTTTCCTTCATGGGAGTAATGTCTCAAACAGTCTATGCTTTGATCGTTCCCTGGAAGACCAGTAGTAGTTTCCGATGCACATCTGGAGGCATTCTGTAATCTGTAGACTATCAGAGTGTTGATGAAACATAGAAATTGCATCGGGATTGAATACAACAGTACCATGAGCACTTTCCTCCATGGGAGTAATGTCTCTAAGAGTCTACGCTTTGATCGTTCCCTGGAAGACCAGTAGTAGTTTCTGATGCACATCTGGATGCTTTCCGTAATCTGTGGACTATCAGAGTGCTGATGAAACATAGAAATTGCATCGGGATTGAATACAACAGTCTCCATGAGCAGTTTCCTCCATGGGAGTAATGTCTGACACAGTCTACGCTTTGATCGTTCCCTGGAAGACCAGTAGTAGTTTCCGATGCACATCTGGAGGCATTCTGTAATCTGTGGACTATCAGAGTGTTGGTGAAACACAGAAATTGCATCGGGATTGAATACAACAGTCACCATCCGCACTTTCCTGTATGGGAGTAATGTCTGACACAGTCTACGCTTTGATCGTTCCCTGGAAGACCAGTAGTAGTTTCCGATGCACATCTGGTGGCATTCTGTAATCTGTGGACTATCAGAGTGTTGGTGAAACACAGAAATTACATCGGGATTGAATACCAAAGTCACCATGCGCACTTTCCTCCATAAAAGTAATGTCTAAAACAGTCTACGCTTTGATCGTTCCCTCGAAGTCCAGTAGTAGTTTCCGATGCACATCTGGTTGCATTCTGTAATCTGTGGACTATCAGAGTGTTGATGAAACTCAGATATTGCATCGGGATTGAATACAACAGTCACCATGCGCACTTTCCTCCATTTGAGTAAGGTCTCAAACAGTCTACTCTTTGATCTTTCGCTGGAAGACCAGTAGTAGTTTCCGATGCACATCTGGAGGCATTCTGTAATCTGTTGACTATCAGAATGTTGATGAAACACAGAAATTGCATCGGGTTTGTATACAACAGTCACCATGCGCACTTTCCTCCATGGGAGTAATGTCTCAAACAGTCTACGATTTGATCGTTCCCTGGAAGACCAGTAGTAGTTTCCGATGCACATCTGGTGGCATTCTGTAATCTGTGGACTATCAGAGTGTTGATGAAACACAGAAATTGCATCGTGATTGAATACAACAGTCACCATGAGCACTTTCCTCCACGGGACTAATGTCTCAAACAGTCTACGCTTTGATCGTTCCCCGGAAGACGAGTAGTAGTTTCCGATGCACATCTGGTGGCATTCTGTAATCTGTTGGCTATCAGAGTGTTGATGAAACACAGAAATTGCATCGGGATTGAATACAACAGTCACCATGCGCACTTTCCTCCATGGGAGTAATGTCTCGAACAGTCTACGCTTTGATCGTTCCCTGGAAGACCAGTAGTGGTTTCCGATGCACATCATGAGGCATTCTGTAATCTGTGGACTATCAGAGTGTTGATGAAACAGAGAAATTGCATCGGGATTGAATACAACAGTCACCATGCGCACTTTCCTCCACGGGAGTAATGTCTCACACTGTCTACGCTTTGATCGTTCCCTGGAAGACCAGTAGTAGTTTCCGATGAACATCTGGAGGCATTCGGTAATCTGTGGACTATCAGAGTGTTGATGAAACACAGAAATTGCATCGGGATTGAATACAACAGTCACCATGCGCACTTTCCCCCACGGGAGTAATGTCTCAAACAGTCTACGCTTTGATCGTTCCCTGGAAGACCAGTAGTAGTTTCCGATGCACATCTGGAGGCATTCTATAATCTGTAGACTATCAGAGTGTTGATGAAACACAGAAATTGCATCGGGATTGAATACAACAGTCACCATGAGCACTTTCCTCCATGGGAGTAATGTCCCTAAGAGTCTACGCTTTGATCGTTCCCTGGAAGACCAGTAGTAGTTTCCGATGCACATCTGGATGCCTTATGTAATCTGTGGACTTTCAGAGTGTTGATGAAACACAGAAATTGCATCGGGATTGAATACAACAGTCTCCATGCGCAGTTTCCTCCATGGGAGTAATGTCTCAAACAATCTACGCCTTGATCGTTCCCTGGAAGATCAGTAGTAGTTTCCGATGCACATCTGGAGGCATTCTGTAATCTGTGGACTATCAGAGTGTTGGTGAAACACAGAAATTGCATCGGGATTGAATACCAATATCACCATGCGCACTTTCCTCCATAAAAGTAATGTCTAGAACAGTCTACGCTTTGATCGCTCCCTGGAAGACCAGTAGTAGTTTCCGATGCACATCTGGTGGCATTCTGTAATCTGTGGACTATCAGAGTGTTGATGAAACACAGAAATTGCATCGGGATTGAATACAACAGTCATTATCCGCACTTTCCGCCATGGGAGTAATGTCTGAAACAGCCAATTCTTTGATCGTTCCCTGGAAGACCAGTAGTAGTTTCCGATGCACATCTGGTGGCATTCTGTAATCTGTGGACTATCAGAGTGTTGATGAAACACAGAAAATGCATCGGGATTGAATACAACAGTCAGCATGCGCACTTTCCTCCATGGGAGTAATGTCTCAAAGAGTTTACGCTTTGATCGTTCCCTGGAAGACCAGTAGTAGTTTCCGATGCACATCTGGAGGCATTCTGTAATCTGTGGACTATCAGAGTATTGATGAAACAAAGATATTGCATCGGGATTGAATACAACAGTCACCATGCGCACTTTCAACCATGAGAGTAATGTCTCTAACAGCCTACGATTTGATCGTTCCCTGGAAGACCAGTTGTAGATTCTGATGCAGATCTGGATGCTTTCCGTAATCTGTGGACTATCAGAGTGTTGATGAAACACAGAAATTGCATCGGGATTGAATACAACAGTCACCATGCGCACTTTCCTCCATGGGAGTAATGTCTCGAACAGTCAACGCTTTGATCGTTCCCTGGAAGACCAGTAGTGGTTTCCGATGCACATCATGAGGCATTCTGTAATCTGTGGACTATCAGAGTGTTGATGAAACAGAGAAATTGCATCGGGATTGAATACAACAGTCACCATGCGCACTTTCCTCCACGGGAGTAATGTCTCACACTGTCTACGCTTTGATCGTTCCCTGGAAGACCAGTAGTAGTTTCCGATGAACATCTGGAGGCATTCGGTAATCTGTGGACTATCAGAGTGTTGATGAAACACAGAAATTGCATCGGGATTGAATACAACAGTCACCATGCGCACTTTCCCCCACGGGAGTAATGTCTCAAACAGTCTACGCTTTGATCGTTCCCTGGAAGACCAGTAGTAGTTTCCGATGCACATCTGGAGGCATTCTATAATCTGTAGACTATCAGAGTGTTGATGAAACACAGAAATTGCATCGGGATTGAATACAACAGTCACCATGAGCACTTTCCTCCATGGGAGTAATGTCCCTAAGAGTCTACGCTTTGATCGTTCCCTGGAAGACCAGTAGTAGTTTCCGATGCACATCTGGATGCCTTATGTAATCTGTGGACTTTCAGAGTGTTGATGAAACACAGAAATTGCATCGGGATTGAATACAACAGTCTCCATGCGCAGTTTCCTCCATGGGAGTAATGTCTCAAACAATCTACGCCTTGATCGTTCCCTGGAAGATCAGTAGTAGTTTCCGATGCACATCTGGAGGCATTCTGTAATCTGTGGACTATCGGAGTGTTGGTGAAACACAGAAATTGCATCGGGATTGAATACCAATATCACCATGCGCACTTTCCTCCATAAAAGTAATGTCTAGAACAGTCTACGCTTTGATCGTTCACTTGAAGACCAGTAGTAGTTTCCGATGCACATCTGGAGGCATTCTGTAATCTGTGGACTATCAGAGTGTTGATAAAACACAGATATTGCATCTGGATTGAATACAACAGTCACCATGCGCACTTTCCTCCATGGGAGTAACGTCTCAAACAGTCTACTCTTTGATCGTTCCCTGGAAGACCAGTAGTAGTTTCCGATGCACATCTGGAGGCATTCTGTAATCTGTGGTGTATCAGAGTGTTGATGAAACTAAGAAATTGCATCGGGATTGAATATAACTGTCACCATGTGCACTTTCCTCCATGGGAGTAACGTCTGAAACAGTCTACTCTTTGATCGTTCCCTGGAAGACCAGTAGTAGTTTCCGATGAACATCTGGAGGCATTCTGTAATCTGTGGACTATCAGAGTGTTGATGGAACACAGAAATTGCATCGGGATTGAATACAACAGTCACCATGCGCACTTTCCTTCATGGGAGTAATGTCTCAAACAGTCTACGCATTGATCGTTCAATGGAAGACCAGTAGTAGTTTCCGATGCACATCTGGTGGCATTCCGTAATATGTAGACTATCAGAGTGTTGATGAAACAAAGATATTGCATCGGGATTGAATCCAACAGTCACCATGCGCACTTTTAACCATGGGAGTAATGTCTCTAACAGCCTACGATTTGATCGTTCCCTGGAAGACCAGTAGTAGTTTCTGATGCACTTCTGGATGCTTTCTGTAATCTGTGGACTATCAGAGTTTTGATGAAACACAGAAATTGCATTGGGATTGAATACAACAGTCCCTATGAGCAGTTTCCTCCATGGGAGTAATGTCTCAAACAGTCTACGCTTTGATCGTTCCCTTTAAGACCAGTAGTAGTTTCCGATCCACATCTGGAGGCATTCTGTAATCTGTGGACTATCAGAGTGTTGGTGAAACACAGACATTGCATCGGGAGTGAATACCAATGTCACCATGCGCACTTTCCTCCATAAAAATAATGTCTAAAACAGTCTACGCTTTGATCGTTCACTGGAAGACCAGTAGTAGTTTCCGATGCACATCTGGAGGCATTCTGTAATCTGTGGACTATCAGAGTGTTGATGAAACACAGAAATTGCATCGGGATTGAATACAACAGTCACCATAAGCACTTTCCTCTACGGGAGTAAAGTCTCAAACAGTCTAGGATTTGATCGGTCCCTGGAAGACCAGTAGTAGTTTCCGATGCACATCTGGGGAAATTCTGTAATCTGTGGACTATAAGAGTGCTGATGAAACACAGATATTGCATCGGGATTGAATACAACTCTCACCATGCGCTCTTTCGTCCATGGGAGTTATGTCTCAACAGCTTTGATCGTTCCCTGGAAGACCAGTAGTGGTTTCCGATGCACATCTGGAGGCATTCTGTAATCTGTGGACTATCAGAGTGTTGATGAAACACAGAAATTGCATCGGGATTGAATACAACAGTCATCATGCTCACTTCCCTTCATGGGAGTAATGTCTCAAACTCTCTACGCTCTGATTGTTCCCTGGAAGACCAGTAGTAGTTTCCGGTGCACATCTGGAGGAATTCTGTTATCTGTGGACTATCAGAGTGTTCATAAAACACAGAAATTGCATCGGGATTGAATCCAACAGTCACCATGCGAACTTTCCTCCATGGGAGTAATTCTCAAACAGTCTACGCTTTGATCGTTCCCTGGAAGACCAGTAGTAGTTTCCGATGCACATCTGGTGGCATTCTGTAATCTGTGGACTATCAGAGTGTTGATGAAACACAGAAATTGCATCGGGATTGAATACAACAGTCACCATGCGCACATTCCTCCATAGGAGTAATGTCTCTAAGAGTCTACGATTTGATCGTTCCCTGGAAGGCCAGTAGTAGTTTCCGATGCACATCTGGATGCTTTCTGTAATCTGTGGACTATCAGAGTGTTGATGAAACACAGAAATTGCATCGGGATTGAATACAACAGTCACCATGCGCACATTCCTCCATAGGAGTAATGTCTCTAAGAGTCTACGATTTGATCGTTTCCTTGAAGGCCAGTAGTAGTTTCCGATGCACATCTGGATGCTTTCTGTAATCTATGGACTTTCAGAGTGTTGATGAAACAAAGATATTGCATCGGGATTGAATACAACAGTCACCATGCGCACTTTCAACCATGGGAGTAATGTCTCTAACAGCCTACGATTTGATCGTTCCCTGGAAGACCAGTAGTAGTTTCTGATGCACATCTGGATGCTTTCTGTAATCTGTGGACTATCAGAGTGTTGATGAAACACAGAAATTGCATCGGGATTGAATACAACAATCTCCATGAGCAGTTTCCTCCATGGGAGTAATGTCTCAAACAGTCTACGCTTTGATCGTTCCCTGGAAGTCCAGTAGTAGTTTCCGATGCACATCTGGAGGCTTTCTGTAATCTGTGGACTATCACAGTGTTTATGAAACACAGATATAGCACCGGGATTGAATACAACAATCACCATGCGCACTTTCCACCATGGGAGTTACGTCTCAAACAGTCTACGCATTGATCGTTCCCTGGAAGACCAGTAGTAGTTTCCTATGCACATCTGGAGGCATTCTGTAATCTGTGGTGTATCAGAGTGTTGATGAAACTAAGATATTACATCGGGATTGAATACAACAGTCACCATACACACTTTCCTCCATCGGAGTAACCCTGAAACAGTCTACGCTTTAACCGTTCCCTGGAAGACCAGTAGTAGTTTCCGATGCACATCTGGATGCTTTCTGTAATCTATGGACTTTCAGAGTGTTGATGAAACAAAGAAATTGCATCGGGATTGAATACAACAGTCTCCATGCGCACTTTCCTCCATGGGTGTAACGTCTCAAACAGTCTACGCTTTGATCGTTCCCTGGAAGACCAGTAGTAGTTTCCGATGCACATCTGGAGGCATTCTGTAATCTGTGGACTATCAGAGTGTTGATGAAAAACACAGAAATTGTATCGGGATTGAATACAACAGTCACCATGCGCCCTTTCCTCCATGGGTGTAACGTCTCAAACAGTCTACGCTTTGATCGTCCCTGGAAGACCAGTAGTAGTTTCCGATGCACATCTGGCGGCATTCTGTAGTCTGTGGACTATCAGAGTGTTGATGAAACACAGAAAATGCATCGGGATTGAGTACAACAGTCACCATGCGCACTTTCCTCCATGGGAGTAATGTCTCAAACAGTCTACGCTTTGATCGTTCCCTGGAAGACCAGTAGTGGTTTCCGATGCAGATCTGGAGGTATTCTGTAATCTGTGGACTATCAGAGTGTTGATGAAACACAGAAATTGCTTCGGGATTGAATACAACAGTCACCATGCGCACTTTCCTTCATGGTAGTAATGTCTCATACAGTCTACGCTTTGATCGTTCCCTGGAAGACCAGTAGTAGTTTCCGATTATTATCTGGAGGCATTCTGTTATCTGTGGACTATCAGAGTGTAGATGAAACACAGAAAATGCATCGGGATTGAATACAACAGTCACCATGCGCACTTTCCTCCATGGGAGTAATGTCTCAAGCAGTCTACGCTTTGATCGTTCCCTGGAAGACCAGTAGTAGTTTCCGATGCACATCTGGATGCTTTCTGTTAATATGTGGACTTTCAGAGTGTTGATGAAACACAGAAATTGCATCGGGATTGAATACAACAGACTCCATGAGCAGTTTCCTCCATGGGAGTAACGTCTCATACAGTCTACGCATTGATCGTTCCCTGGAAGACCAGTAGTGGTTTCCGATGCACATCTGGAGGCATTCTGTAATCTGTGGACTATCAGAGTGTTGATGAAACACAGAAGATGAATCGGGATTGAATACAACAGTCACCATGGGCACTTTCCTTCATGGGAGTAATGTCTCAAACAGTCTACGCCTTGATCGTTCCCTGGAAGACCAGTGGTAGTTTCCGATTAACATCTGGAGGCATTCTGTTATCTGTGGACTATCAGAGTGTTGATGAAACAGTGAAATGGCATCGGGATTGAATACAACAGTCACCATGCGCACTTTCCCCCACGAGAGTAATGTCTCACACAGTCTACGCTTTGATCGTTCCCTGGAAGACCAGTAGTAGTTTCCGATGAACATCTGGAGGCATTCTGTTATCTGTGGACTATCAGAGTGTTGATGAAACAGAGAAATTGCATCGGGATTGAATACAACAGTCACCGTGCGCACTTTCCTCCACGGGAGTAATGTCTCAAAGAGCCTACTCTTTGATCGTTCCCTGGAAGGCCAGTAGTAGTTTCCGATGCACATCTGGATGCTTTCTGTAATCTGTGGACTATCAGAGTGTTGATGAAACACAGAAATTGCATCGGGATTGAATACAACAGTCACCATGCGCACATTCCTCCATAGGAGTAATGTCTCTAAGAGTCTACGATTTGATCGTTCCCTGGAAGGCCAGTAGTAGTTTCCGATGCACATCTGGATGCTTTCTGTAGTCTATGGACATTCGGAGTGTTGATGAAACAAAGATATTGCATCGGGATTGAATACAACAGTCACCATGCGCACTTTCAACCATGGGAGTAATGTCTCTAACAGCCTACGATTTGATCGTTCCCTGGAAGACCAGTAGTAGTTTCTGATGCACATCTGGATGCTTTCTGTAATCTGTGGACTATCAGAGTGTTGATGAAACACAGAAATTGCATCGGGATTTAATACAACAATCTCCATGAGCAGTTTCCTCCATGGGAGTAATGTCTCAAACAGTCTACGCTTTGATCGTTCCCTGGAAGTCCAGTAGTAGTTTCCGATGCACATCTGGAGGCTTTCTGTAATCTGTGGACTATCACAGTGTTGATGAAACACAGATATAGCACCGGGATTGAATACAACAATCACCATGCGCACTTTCCACCATGGGAGTGACGTCTCAAACAGTCTACGCATTGATCGTTCCCTGGAAGACCAGTAGTAGTTTCCTATGCACATCTGGAGTCATTCTGTAATCTGTGGTGTATCAGAGTGTTGATGAAACTAAGAAATTACATCGGGATTGAATACAACAGTCACCATACACACTTTCCTCCATCGGAGTAACCCTGAAACAGTCTACGCTTTAACCGTTCCCTGGAAGACCAGTAGTAGTTTCCGATGCACATCTGGATGCTTTCTGTAATCTATGGACTTTCAGAGTGTTGATGAAACACAGAAATTGCATCGGGATTGAATACAACAGTCTCCATGCGCACTTTCCTCCATGGGTGTAACGTCTCAAACAGTCTACGCTTTGATCGTTCCCTGGAAGACCAGTAGTAGTTTCCGATGCACATCTGGAGGCATTCTGTAATCTGTGGACTATCAGAGTGTTGATGAAAAACACAGAAATTGTATCGGGATTGAATACAACATTCACCATGCGCCCTTTCCTCCATGGGTGTAACGTCTCAAACAGTCTACGCTTTGATCGTCCCTGGAAGACCAGTAGTAGTTTCCGATGCACATCTGGCGGCATTCTGTAATCTGTGGACTATCAGAGTGTTGATGAAACACAGAAAATGCATCGGGATTGAGTACAACAGTCACCATGCGCACTTTCCTCCATGGGAGTAATGTCTCAAACAGTCTACGCTTTGATCGTTCCCTGGAAGACCAGTAGTGGTTTCCGATGCAGATCTGGAGGTATTCTGTAATCTGTGGACTATCAGAGTGTTGATGAAACACAGAAATTGCATCGGGATTGAATACAACAGTCACCATGCGCACTTTCCTTCATGGGAGTAATGTCTCATACAGTCTACGCTTTGATCGTTCCCTGGAAGACCAGTACTAGTTTCCGATTATTATCTGGAGGCATTCTGTTATTTGTGGACTATCAGAGTGTAGATGAAACACAGAAAATGCATCGGGATTGAATACAACAGTCACCATGCGCACTTTCCTCCATGGGAGTAATGTCTCAAGCAGTCTACGCTTTGATCGTTCTCTGGAAGACAAGTAGTAGTTCCCGATGCACATCTGGATGCTTTCTGTAATATGTGGACTTTCAGAGTGTTGATGAAACACAGAAATTGCATCGGGATTGAATACAACAGTCTCCATGAGCAGTTTCCTCCATGGGAGTAACGTCTCATACAGTCTACGCATTGATCGTTCCCTGGAAGACCAGTAGTGGTTTCCGATGCACATCTGGAGGCATTCTGTAATCTGTGGACTATCAGAGTGTTGATGAAACACAGAAGATGAATCGGGATTGAATACAACAGTCACCATGGGCACTTTCCTTCATGGGAGTAATGTCTCAAACAGTCTACGCTTTGATCGTTCCCTGGAAGACCAGTGGTAGTTTCCGATTAACATCTGGAGGCATTCTGTTATCTGTGGACTATCAGAGTGTTGATGAAACAGAGAAATGGCATCGGGATTGAATACAACAGTCACCATGCGCACTTTCCCCCACGAGAGTAATGTCTCACACAGTCTACGCTTTGATCGTTCCCTGGAAGACCAGTAGTAGTTTCCGATGAACATCTGGAGGCATTCTGTTATCTGTGGACTATCAGAGTGTTGATGAAACAGAGAAATTGCATCGGGATTGAATACAACAGTCACCATGCGCACTTTCCTCCACGGGAGTAATGTCTCAAAGAGTCTACTCTTTGATCGTTCCCTGGAAGACCAGTAGTAGTTTCCGATGCACATCTGGAGGCATTCTGTAATCTTTAGACTATCAGAGTGTTGATGAAACACAGAAGTTGCATCGGGATTGAATACAACAGTCATCATGAGCACTTTCCTCCATGGGAGTAATGTCTCTAAGATTCTACGCTTTGATCGTTCCCTGGACGACCAGTAGTAGTTTCCGATGCACATCTGAAAGCTTTCTGTAGTCTGTGGACTTTCAGAGTGTTGATGAAACACAGAAATTGCATGGGGATGGGATACAACAGTCACCATGAGCACATTCCTCAATAAAAGTAACGTCTCAAACAGTCTACGCTTTGATCGTTCCCTGGAAGACCAGTGGTAGTTTCCGATTAACATCTGGAGGCATTCTGTTATCTGTGGACTATCAGAGTGTTGATGAAACAGAGAAATTGCATCGGGATTGAATGCAACAGTCACCATGCGCACTTTCCTCCACGGGAGTAATGTCTCACACAGTCTACGCTTTGATCGTTCCTTGGAAGACCAGTAGTAGTTTCCGATGAACATCTGGAGGCATTCGGTAATCTGTGGACTATCAGAGTGTTGATGAAACACAGAAATTGCATCGGGATTGAATACAACAGTCACCATGCGCACTTTCCTCCACGGGAGTAATGTCTCAAACAGTCTACGCTTTGATCGTGCCCTGGAAGACCAGTAGTAGTTTCCGATGCACATCTTGAGGCATTCTGTAATCTGTATACTATCAGAGTGTTGATGAAACACAGAAATTGCATCGGGATTGAATACAACAGTCTCCATGAGCAGTTTCCTACATGGGAATAATGTCTCAAACAGTCAACATTTTTGATCGTTCCCTGGAAGACCTGTAGTGGTTTCCGATGTACATCTGGAGGCATTCTGTAATCTGTGGGCTATCAGAGTGTTGATGAAACACAGAAATTGCATCGGGATTGAATACAACAGTCACCATGAGCACTTTCCTCCATGGGAGTAATGTCTCAAACAGTCTACGCTTTGATCGTTCCCTGGTAGACCAGTAGTAGTTTCCGATGAACATCTGGATGCTTTCTGTAATCTGTGGACTTTCAGGGTGTTGATGAAACACAGAAATAGCATCGGGATTGAATACAACAGTCTCCATGCGCAGTTTCCTCCATGGGAGTAGTGTCTCAAACAGTCTACGCTTTGATCGTTCCCTGGATACCAGTAGTAGTTTCCGATGCACATCCGGAGGCATTCTGTAATCTGTGGACTATCAGAGTGTTGATGAAACACAGAAATTGCATCGGGTTGGGATACAACAGTCTCCATGAGCATATTCCTCCATAAAAGTAACGTCTCAAACAGTCTACGCTTTGATCGTTCCCTGGAAGACCAGTAGTAGTTTCCGATGCACATCTGGTGGCATTCTGTAATCTGTGGACTATCAGAGTGTTGATGAAACACAGAAAATGCATCGGGATTGAATACAACAGTCACCATGCGCACTTTCCTCCATTGGTGTAATGTCTCACACAGTCTACGCTTTGATCGTTCCCTGGAAGACCAGTAGTAGTTTCCGATGAACATCTGGAGGCATTCGGTAATCTGTGGACTATCAGAGTGTTGATGAAACACAGAAATTGCATCGGGATGGGATACAACAGTCTCCATGAGCATATTCCTCCATAAAAGTAACGTCTCAAACAGTCTACGCTTTGATCGTTCCCTGGAAGACCAGTAGTAGTTTCCGATGCACATCTGGATGCTTTCTGTAATCTGTGGACTTTCAGAGTGTTGATGAAACACAGAAATTGCATCGGGATTGAATACAACAGTCTCCATTCGCAGTTTCCTCCATGGGAGTAATGTCTCAAACAGTCTACGATTTGATCGTTTCCTGGAAGACCAGAAGTAGTTTACGATGCACATCTGGTGGCATTCTGTAATATGTAGACTATCAGAGTGTTGATGAAACAAAGATATTGCATCGGGATTGAATACAACCGTCACCATGAACACTTTCAACCATGGGAGTAATGTCTCTAACAGCCTACGATTTGATCGTTCCCTGGAAGACCATAGTACTTTCTGATGCACATCTGGATGCTTTCTGTAATCTGTGGACTATCAGAGTGTTGATGAAACACAGAAATTGCATCGGGATTGAATACAACAGTCTCCATGAGCAGTTTCCTCCATGGGAGTAATGTCTCAAACAGTCTACGCTTTGATCGTTCCCTGGAAGACCAGTAGTAGTTTCCGATGCACATCTGGAGGCATTCTGTAATCTGTGGACTATCAGAGTGTTGGTGAAACACAGAAATTGCATCGGGATTGAATACCAATGTCACCATGCGCACTTTCCTCCATAAAAGTAATGTCTAAAACAGTCTACGCTTTGATCGTTCCCTGGAAGACCAGTAGTAGTTTCCGATGCACATCTAGTGGCATTCTGTATTCTGTGGTCTATCAGAGTGTTGATGAAACACAGAAATTGCATCGGGATTGAATACAACAGTCTCCATCCGCACTTTCCGCCATGGGAGTAATGTCTGAAACAGTCTACGCTTTGATCGTTCCCTGGAAGACCAGTAGTAGTTTCCGATGCACATCTGGTGGCATTCTGTAATCTGTGGACTATCAGAGTGTTGATGAAAAACACAGAAATTGCATCGGGATTGAATACAACAGTCACCATGCGCACTTTCCTCCATGGGTGTAACGTCTCAAACAGTCTACGGTTTGATCGTTCCCTGGAAGATCAGTAGTAGTTTCCGATGCACATCTGGAGGCATTCTGTAATCTGTGGACTATCAGAGTGTTGATGAAAAACACAGAAATTGTATCGGGATTGAATACAACAGTCACCATGCGCACTTTCCTCCATGGGTGTAACGTCTCAAACAGTGTACGCTTTGATCGTTCCCTGGAAGACCAGTAGTAGTTTCCGATGCACATCTGGCGGCATTCTGTAATCTGTGGACTATCAGATTGTTGAAGAAACACAGAAAATGCATCGGGATTGAATGCAACAGTCACCATGAGCACTTTCCTCCATGGGAGTAATGTCGCAAATAGTCAATGCTTTGATCGTTCCCTGGAAGACCAGTAGTAGTTACCGATGCACATCTGGAGGCATTCTGTAATCTGTGGACTATCAAAGTGTTGATGAAACACAGAAATTGCATCTAGATTGAATACAACAGTCACCATCCGCACTTTCCTCCATGGGAGTAATGTCTGAAACAGTCTACGTTTTGATCGTTCCATGGAAGACCAGTAGTAGTGTCCGGTGCACATCTGGCGGCATTCTGTAATCTGTGGTCTATCAGAGTGTTGATGAAACACAGAAATTTAATCGGAATTGAATACAACAGTCACCATGCGCACTTTCCTCCATGGGAGTTATGTCTCAAACAGTCTACGCATTGATCGTTCCCTGGAAGACCAGTAGTAGTTTCCGATGCACATCTGGTGGCATTCTGTAGTCTGTGGATTATCAGAGTGTTGATGAAACACAGACATTGCATCGGCATTGAATACAACAGTCACCATGCGCACTCTCCTCCATGGGAGTAATGTCTCAATCAGTCTACGCTTTGATCGTTCCCTGGAAGACCAGTAGTACTTTCCGTAGCACATCTGGAGGCTTTCCGTAATCTGTGGACTTTCAGAGTGTTGATGAAACACAGAAATTGCATCGGGATTGAATACAAGAGTCTCCATGCGCAGTTTCCTCCATGGGAGTAGTGTCTCAAACAGTCTAAGCTTTGATCGTTCCCTGGATACCAGTAGTAGTTTCCGATGCACATCTGGAGGCATTCTGTAATCTGTGGACTATCAGAGTGTTGATGAAACACAGAAATTGCATCGGGATGGGATACAACAGTCTCCATGAGCACATTCCTCCACAAAAGTAACGTCTCAAACAGTCTACGCTTTGATCGTTCCCTGGAAGACCAGTAGTAGTTTCCGATGCACATCTGGAGGCTTTCTGTAATCTGTGGACTATCAGAGTGTTGATGAAACACAGATATTGCACCGGGATTGAATACAACAGTCACCATGCGCACTTTTCTCCATGGGAGTAACGTCTCAAACAGTCTACGCTTTGATCGTTCCCTGGAAGACCAGTAGTAGTTTCCTATGCACATCTGGAGGCATTCTGTAATCTGTGGTGCATCAGAGTGTTATTGAAACTAAGAAATTGCATCGGGATTGAATACAACAGTCACCATGCGCACTTTCCTCCATGGGAGTAACCCTGAAACAGTCTACGCTGTAATCGTTCCCTGGAAGACCAGTAGTAGTTACCGATGCACATCTGGCGGCATTCTGTAATCTGTGGACTATCAGAGTGTTGATGAAACACAGAAAATGCATCGGGATTGATTACAGCAGTCTCCATGAGCAGTTTCCTCCATGGGAGTAGTGTCTCAAACAGTCTACGCTTTGATCGTTCCCTGGATACCAGTAGTAGTTTCCGATGCACATCCGGAGGCATTCTGTAATCTGTGGACTATCAGAGTGTTGATGAAACACAGAAATTGCATTGGGATGGGATACAACAGTCTCCATGAGCATATTCCTCCATAAAAGTAACGTCTCAAACAGTCTACGCTTTGATCGTTCCCTGGAAGACCAGTAGTAGTTTCCGATGCACATCTGGTGGCATTCTGTAATCTGTGGACTGTCAGAGTGTTGATGAATCACAGAAAATGCATCGGGATTGACTACAACAGTCACCATGAGCACTTTCCTCCATGGGTGTAACGTCTCAAACAGTCTACGCTTTGATCGCTCCCTGGAAGACCAGTAGTAGTTTCCGATGCACATCTGGCGGCATTCTGTAATCTGTGGACTATCAGATTGTTGTGAAACACAGAAAATGCATCGGGATTGAATGCAACAGTCACCATGAGCACTTTCCTCCTTGGGAGTAATGTCTCAAACAGTCTATGCTTTGATCGTTCCCTGGAAGAGCAGTAGTAGTTTCCGATGCACATCTGGTGGCATTCTGTCATCTGTGGACTACCAGAGTGTTGATGAAACACAGAAAATGCATCGGGATTGAATACAACAGTCACCATGCGCACTTTCCTCCATGGGTGTAACGTCTCAAACAGTCTACGCTCTGATCGTTCCCTGGAAGACCAGTAGTAGTTTCCGATGCACATCTAGAGGCATTCTGTAATCTGTAGACTATCAGAGTGTTGATGAAACACAGAAATTGCATCGGGATTGAATACAACAGTCACCATGAGCACTTTCCTCCACAAAAGTAACGTCTCAAACAGTCTACGCTTTGATCGTTCCCTGGAAGACCAGTAGTAGTTTCCGATGCACATCGGGAGGCTTTCTGACTCTGTGGACTATCAGAGTGTTGATGAAACACAGATATTGCACCGGGATTGAATACAACAGTCACCATGCGCACTTTTCTCCATGGGAGTAACGTCTCAAACAGTCTACGCTTTGATCGTTCCCTGGAAGACCAGTAGTAGTTTCCTATGCACATCTGGAGGCATTCTGTATTCTGTGGTGCATCAGAGTGTTGATGAAACTAAGAAATTGCATCGGGATTGAATACAACAGTCACCATGCGCACTTTCCTCCATGGGAGTAACCCTGAAACAGTCTACGCTGTAATCGTTCCCTGGAAGACCAGTAGTAGTTACCGATGCACATCTGGCGGCATTCTGTAATCTGTGGACTATCAGAGTGTTGATGAAACACAGAAAATGCATCGGGATTGATTACAACAGTCTCCATGAGCAGTTTCCTCCATGGGAGTAGTGTCTCAAACAGTCTACGCTTTGATCGTTCCCTGGATACCAGTAGTAGTTTCCGATGCACATCCGGAGGCATTCTGTAATCTGTGGACTATCAGAGTGTTGATGAAACACAGAAATTGCATTGGGATGGGATACAACAGTCTCCATGAGCATATTCCTCCATAAAAGTAACGTCTCAAACAGTCTACGCTTTGATCGTTCCCTGGAAGACCAGTAGTAGTTTCCGATGCACATCTGGAGGATTTCTGTAATCTGTGGACTATCAGAGTGTTGATGAAACACAGAAAATGCATCGGGATTGAATACAACAGTCACCATGCGCACTTTCCTCCATGGGTGTAACGTCTCAAACAGTCTACGCTTTGATCGTTCCCTGGAAGACCAGTAGTAGTTTCCGATGCACATCTGGCGGCATTCTGTAATCTGTGGACTATCAGATTGTTGTGATACACAGAAAATGCATCGGGATTGAATGCAACAGTCACCATGAGCACTTTCCTCCTTAGGAGTAATGTCTCTAAGAGTCTACGCTTTGATCGTTCCCTGGAAGACCAGTAGTAGTTTCCGATGCACATCTGGATGCTTTCTGTAATCTGTGGACTTTCAGAGTGTTGATGAAACACAGAAAATGCATCGGGATTGAATACAACAGTCACCATGCGCACTTTCCTCCATGGGTGTAACGTCTCAAACAGTCTACGCTTTGATCGTTCCCTGGAAGACCAGTAGTAGTTTCCGATGCACATCTGGAGGCTTTCTGACTCTGTGGACTATCAGAGTGTTGATGAAACACAGATATTGCACCGGGATTGAATACAACAGTCACCATGCGCACTTTTCTCCATGGGAGTAACGTCTCAAACAGTCTACGCTTTGATCGTTCCCTGGAAGACCAGTAGTAGTTTCCTGTGCACATCTGGAGGCATTCTGTATTCTGTGGTGCATCAGAGTGTTGATGAAACTAAGAAATTGCATCGGGATTGAATACAACAGTCACCATGCGCACTTTCCTCCATGGGAGTAACCCTGAAACAGTCTACGCTGTAATCGTTCCCTGGAAGACCAGTAGTAGTTACCGATGCACATCTGGCGGCATTCTGTAATCTGTGGACTATCAGAGTGTTGATGAAACACAGAAAATGCATCGGGATTGATTACAACAGTCTCCATGAGCAGTTTCCTCCATGGGAGTAGTGTCTCAAACAGTCTACGCTTTGATCGTTCCCTGGATACCAGTAGTAGTTTCCGATGCACATCCGGAGGCATTCTGTAATCTGTGGACTATCAGAGTGTTGATGAAACACAGAAATTGCATTGGGATGGGATACAACAGTCTCCATGAGCATATTCCTCCATAAAAGTAACGTCTCAAACAGTCTACGCTTTGATCGTTCCCTGGAAGACCAGTAGTAGTTTCCGATGCACATCTGGAGGCATTCTGTAATCTGTGGACTATCAGAGTGTTGATGAAACACAGAAAATGCATCGGGATTGAATACAACAGTCACCATGCGCACTTTCCTCCATGGGTGTAACGTCTCAAACAGTCTACGCTTTGATCGTTCCCTGGAAGACCAGTAGTAGTTTCCGATGCACATCTGGCGGCATTCTGTAATCTGTGGACTATCAGATTGTTGTGATACACAGAAAATGCATCGGGATTGAATGCAACAGTCACCATGAGCACTTTCCTCCTTGGGAGTAATGTCTCTAAGAGTCTACGCTTTGATCGTTCCCTGGAAGACCAGTAGTAGTTTCCGATGCACATCTGGATGCTTTCTGTAATCTGTGGACTTTCAGAGTGTTGATGAAACACAGAAATTGCATCGGGATTGAATACAACAGTCTCCATGCGCAGTTTCCTCCATGGGAATAATGTCTCAAACAGTCTACGATTTGATCGTTTCCTGGAAGACCAGTAGTAGTTTCCGATGCACATCTGGTGGCATTCTGTAATATGTAGACTATCAGAGTGTTGATGAAACAAAGATATTGCATCGGGATTGAATACAACCGTCACCATGAACACTTTCAACCATGGGAGGAATGTCTCTAACAGCCTACGATTTGATCGTTCCCTGGAAGACCATAGTACTTTCTGATGCACATCTAGATGCTTTCTGTAATCTGTGGACTATCAGAGTGTTGATAAAACACAGAAATTGCATCGGGATTGAATACAACAGTCTCCATGAGCAGTTTCCTCCATGGGAGTAATGTCTCAAACAGTCTACGCTTTGATCGTTCCCTGGAAGACCAGTAGTAGTTTCCGATGCACATCTGGAGGCATTCTGTAATCTGTGGACTATCAGAGTGTTGGTGAAACACAGAAATTGCATCGGGATTGAATACCAATGTCACCATGCGCACTTTCCTCCATAAAAGTAATGTCTAAAACAGTCTACGCTTTGATCGTTCCCTGGAAGACCAGTAGTAGTTTCCGATGCACATCTGTTGGCATTCTGTATTCTGTGGTCTATCAGAGTGTTGATGAAACACAGAAATTGCATCGGGATTGAATACAACAGTCTCCATCCGCACTTTCCGCCATGGGAGTAACGTCTGAAACAGTCTACGCTTTGATCGTTCCCTGGAAGACCAGTAGTAGTTTCCGATGCACATCTGGTGGCATTCTGTAATCTGTGGACTATCAGAGTGTTGATGAAAAACACAGAAATTGCATCGGGATTGAATACAACAGTCACCATGCGCACTTTCCTCCATGGGTGTAACGTCTCAAACAGTCTACGCTTTGATCGTTCCCTGGAAGACAAGTAGTAGTTTCCGATGCACATCTGGAGGCATTCTGTAATCTGTGGACTATCAGAGTGTTGATGAAAAACACAGAAATTGTATCGGGATTGAATACAACAGTCACCATGCGCACTTTCCTCCATGGGTGTAACGTCTCAAACAGTCTACGCTTTGATCGTCCCTGGAAGACCAGTAGTAGTTTCCGATGCACATCTGGCGGCATTCTGTAATCTGTGGACTATCAGATTGTTGAAGAAACACAGAAAATGCATCGGGATTGAATGCAACAGTCACCATGAGCACTTTCCTCCATGGGAGTAATGTCTCAAATAGTCTATGCTTTGATCGTTCCCTGGAAGACCAGTAGTAGTTACCGATGCACATCTGGAGGCATTCTGTAATCTGTGGACTATCAAAGTGTTGATGAAACACAGAAATTGCATCTAGATTGAATACAACAGTCACCATCCGCACTTTCCTCCATGGGAGTAATGTCTGAAACAGTCTACGTTTTTGATCGTTCCATGGAAGACCAGTAGTAGTTTCCGGTGCACATCTGGTGGCATTCTGTAATCTGTGGTCTATCAGAGTGTTGATGAAACACAGAAATTTAATCGGAATTGAATACAACAGTCACCATGCGCACTTTCCTCCATGGGAGTAATGTCTCAAAGAGTCTACGCATTGATCGTTCCCTGGAAGACCACTAGAAGTTTAAGATGCACATCTGGTGGCATTCTGTAGTCTGTGGATTATCAGAGTGTTGATGAAACACAGACATTCCATCGGGATTTAATACAACAGTCACCATGCGCACTTACCTCCACAGAAGTAATGTCTCAAACAGTCTACGATTTGATCGTTCCCTGGAAGACCAGTAGTAGTTTCCGATGCACATCTGGTGGCATTCTGTAATCTGTGGAGTATCAGAGTGTTGATTAAACACAGAAATTGCATCGGGATTGAATACAACAGTCACCATGCGCACTTTACTCCACGGGAGGTATGTCTCAAAAGGTCTACGATTTGATCGTTCCCAGGAGGACCAGTAGTAGTTTCCGATGCATATCTGAAGGCATTCTGTAATCTGTGGACAATCAGAGTGTTGATGAATCACAGAAATTGCATCGGGATTGAATACAACAGACACCATGCGCACTTCCCCATATTGGAGTAATGTCTAAAAGAGTTTACGCTTTGATCGTTCCCTTGAAGACCAGTAGTAGTTTCCGATGCACATCTGGGCGCATTCTGTAATCTGTGAACTATCAGAGTGTTGATGAAACACAGAAATTGCATCGGGATTGAGTACAACAGTCACCATGCGCACTCTCCTCCATGGAAGTAATGTCTCTAACAGTCTACGCTTTGATCGTTCCCTGGAAGACCAGTAGTACTTTCCGTAGCACATCTGGAGGCTTTCTGTAATCTGTGGACTATCAGAGTGTTGATGAAACACAGAAATTGCATCGGGATTGAATACAACAGTCACCATGCGCACTTTCCTCCATGGGAGTAATGTCCCAAACAGTCTACTCTTTGATCGTTCCCTGGTAGACCATTAGTAGTTTCCGATACACATCTGGAGGCATTCTGTAATCTGTGGACTATCAGAGTGTTGATGAAACACAGAAAATGCATCGGGATTGATTACAACAGTCTCCATGAGCAGTTTCCTCCATGGGAGTAGTGTCTCAAACAGTCTACGCTTTGATCGTTCCCTGGATACCAGTAGTAGTTTCCGATGCACATCCGGAGGCATTCTGTAATCTGTGGTGCATCAGAGTGTTGATGAAACTAAGAAATTGCATCGGGATTGAATACAACAGTCACCATGTGTACTTTCCTCCATGGGAGTAACCCTGAAACAGTCTACGCTGTAATCGTTCCCTGGAAGACCAGTAGTAGTTACCGATGCACATCTGGAGGCATTCTGTAATCTGTGGACTATCAGAGTGTTGATGAAACACAGAAAATGCATCGGGATTGATTACAACAGTCTCCATGAGCAGTTTCCTCCATGGGAGTAGTGTCTCAAACAGTCTACGCTTTGATCGTTCCCTGGATACCAGTAGTAGTTTCCGATGCACATCCGGAGGCATTCTGTAATCTGTGGACTATCAGAGTGTTGATGAAACACAGAAATTGCATTGGGATGGGATACAACAGTCTCCATGAGCATATTCCTCCATAAAAGTAACGTCTCAAACAGTCTACGCTTTGATCGTTCCCTGGAAGACCAGTAGTAGTTTCCGATGCACATCTGGAGGCATTCTGTAATCTGTGGACTATCAGAGTGTGGATGAAACACAGAAAATGCATCGGGATTGAATACAACAGTCACCATGCGCACTTTCCTCCATGGGTGTAACGTCTCAAACAGTCTACGCTTTGATCGTTCCCTGGAAGACCAGTAGTAGTTTCCGATGCACATCTGGCGGCATTCTGTAATCTGTGGACTATCAGATTGTTGTGGTACACAGAAAATGCATCGGGATTGAATGCAACAGTCACCATGAGCACTTTCCTCCTTGGGAGTAATGTCTCTATGAGTCTACGCTTTGATCGTTCCCTGGAAGACCAGTAGTAGTTTCCGATGCACATCTGGATGCTTTCTGTAATCTGTGGACTTTCAGAGTGTTGATGAAACACAGAAATTGCATCGGGATTGAATACAACAGTCTCCATGCGCAGTTTCCTCCATGGGAATAATGTCTCAAACAGTCTACGATTTGATCGTTTCCTGGAAGACCAGTAGTAGTTTCCGATGCACATCTGGTGGCATTCTGTAATATGTAGACTATCAGAGTGTTGATGAAACAAAGATATTGCATCGGGATTGAATACAACCGTCACCATGAACACTTTCAACCATGGGAGTAATGTCTCTAACAGCCTACGATTTGATCGTTCCCTGGAAGACCATAGTACTTTCTGATGCACATCTAGATGCTTTCTGTAATCTGTGGACTATCAGAGTGTTGATAAAACACAGAAATTGCATCGGGATTGAATACAACAGTCTCCATGAGCAGTTTCCTCCATGGGAGTAATGTCTCAAACAGTCTACGCTTTGATCGTTCCCTGGAAGACCAGTAGTAGTTTCCGATGCACATCTGGAGGCATTCTGTAATCTGTGGACTATCAGAGTGTTGGTGAAACACAGAAATTGCATCGGGATTGAATACCAATGTCACCATGCGCACTTTCCTCCATAAAAGTAATGTCTAAAACAGTCTACGCTTTGATCGTTCCCTGGAAGACCAGTAGTAGTTTCCGATGCACATCTGTTGGCATTCTGTATTCTGTGGTCTATCAGAGTGTTGATGAAACACAGAAATTGCATCGGGATTGAATACAACAGTCTCCATCCGCACTTTCCGCCATGGGAGTAACGTCTGAAACAGTCTACGCTTTGATCGTTCCCTGGAAGACCAGTAGTAGTTTCCGATGCACATCTGGTGGCATTCTGTAATCTGTGGACTATCAGAGTGTTGATGAAAAACACAGAAATTGCATCGGGATTGAATACAACAGTCACCATGCGCACTTTCCTCCATGGGTGTAACGTCTCAAACAGTCTACGCTCTGATCGTTCCCTGGAAGACCAGTAGTAGTTTCCGATGCACATCTAGAGGCATTCTGTAATCTGTAGACTATCAGAGTGTTGATGAAACACAGAAATTGCATCGGGATTGAATACAACAGTCACCATGAGCACTTTCCTCCACAAAAGTAACGTCTCAAACAGTCTACGCTTTGATCGTTCCCGGGAAGACCAGTAGTAGTTTCCGATGCACATCTGGAGGCTTTCTGACTCTGTGGACTATCAGAGTGTTGATGAAACACAGATATTGCACCGGGATTGAATACAACAGTCACCATGCGCACTTTTCTCCATGGGAGTAACGTCTCAAACAGTCTACGCTTTGATCGTTCCCTGGAAGACCAGTAGTAGTTTCCTATGCACATCTGGAGGCATTCTGTATTCTGTGGTGCATCAGAGTGTTGATGAAACTAAGAAATTGCATCGGGATTGAATACAACAGTCACCATGCGCACTTTCCTCCATGGGAGTAACCCTGAAACAGTCTACGCTGTAATCGTTCCCTGGAAGACCAGTAGTAGTTACCGATGCACATGTGGCGGCATTCTGTAATCTGTGGACTATCAGAGTGTTGATGAAACACAGAAAATGCATCGGGATTGATTACAACAGTCTCCATGAGCAGTTTCCTCCATGGGAGTAGTGTCTCAAACAGTCTACGCTTTGATCGTTCCCTGGATACCAGTAGTAGTTTCCGATGCACATCCGGAGGCATTCTGTAATCTGTGGACTATCAGAGTGTTGATGAAACACAGAAATTGCATTGGGATGGGATACAACAGTCTCCATGAGCATATTCCTCCATAAAAGTAACGTCTCAAACAGTCTACGCTTTGATCGTTCCCTGGAAGACCAGTAGTAGTTTCCGATGCACATCTGGAGGCATTCTGTAATCTGTGGACTATCAGAGTGTTGATGAAACACAGAAAATGCATCGGGATTGAATACAACAGTCACCATGCGCACTTTCCTCCATGGGTGTAACGTCTCAAACAGTCTACGCTTTGATCGTTCCCTGGAAGACCAGTAGTAGTTTCCGATGCACATCTGGCGGCATTCTGTAATCTGTGGACTATCAGATTGTTGTGATACACAGAAAATGCATCGGGATTGAATGCAACAGTCACCATGAGCACTTTCCTCCTTGGGAGTAATGTCTCTAAGAGTCTACGCTTTGATCGTTCCCTGGAAGACCAGTAGTAGTTTCCGATGCACATCTGGATGCTTTCTGTAATCTGTGGACTTTCAGAGTGTTGATGAAACACAGAAAATGCATCGGGATTGAATACAACAGTCACCATGCGCACTTTCCTCCATGGGTGTAACGTCTCAAACAGTCTACGCTTTGATCGTTCCCTGGAAGACCAGTAGTAGTTTCCGATGCACATCTGGAGGCTTTCTGACTCTGTGGACTATCAGAGTGTTGATGAAACACAGATATTGCACCGGGATTGAATACAACAGTCACCATGCGCACTTTTCTCCATGGGAGTAACGTCTCAAACAGTCTACGCTTTGATCGTTCCCTGGAAGACCAGTAGTAGTTTCCTATGCACATCTGGAGGCATTCTGTATTCTGTGGTGCATCAGAGTGTTGATGAAACTAAGAAATTGCATCGGGATTGAATACAACATTCACCATGCGCACTTTCCTCCATGGGAGTAACCCTGAAACAGTCTACGCTGTAATCGTTCCCTGGAAGACCAGTAGTAGTTACCGATGCACATCTGGCGGCATTCTGTAATCTGTGGACTATCAGAGTGTTGATGAAACACAGAAAATGCATCGGGATTGATTACAACAGTCTCCATGAGCAGTTTCCTCCATGGGAGTAGTGTCTCAAACAGTCTACGCTTTGATCGTTCCCTGGATACCAGTAGTAGTTTCCGATGCACATCCGGAGGCATTCTGTAATCTGTGGACTATCAGAGTGTTGATGAAACACAGAAATTGCATTGGGATGGGATACAACAGTCTCCATGAGCATATTCCTCCATAAAAGTAACGTCTCAAACAGTCTACGCTTTGATCGTTCCCTGGAAGACCAGTAGTAGTTTCCGATGCACATCTGGAGGCATTCTGTAATCTGTGGACTATCAGAGTGTTGATGAAACACAGAAAATGCATCGGGATTGAATACAACAGTCACCATGCGCACTTTCCTCCATGGGTGTAACGTCTCAAACAGTCTACGCTTTGATCGTTCCCTGGAAGACCAGTAGTAGTTTCCGATGCACATCTGGCGGCATTCTGTAATCTGTGGACTATCAGATTGTTGTGATACACAGAAAATGCATCGGGATTGAATGCAACAGTCACCATGAGCACTTTCCTCCTTGGGAGTAATGTCTCTAAGAGTCTACGCTTTGATCGTTCCCTGGAAGACCAGTAGTAGTTTCCGATGCACATCTGGATGCTTTCTGTAATCTGTGGACTTTCAGAGTGTTGATGAAACACAGAAATTGCATCGGGATTGAATACAACAGTCTCCATGCGCAGTTTCCTCCATGGGAATAATGTCTCAAACAGTCTACGATTTGATCGTTTCCTGGAAGACCAGTAGTAGTTTCCGATGCACATCTGGTGGCATTCTGTAATATGTAGACTATCAGAGTGTTGATGAAACAAAGATATTGCATCGGGATTGAATACAACCGTCACCATGAACACTTTCAACCATGGGAGTAATGTCTCTAACAGCCTACGATTTGATCGTTCCCTGGAAGACCATAGTACTTTCTGATGCACATCTAGATGCTTTCTGTAATCTGTGGACTATCAGAGTGTTGATAAAACACAGAAATTGCATCGGGATTGAATACAACAGTCTCCATGAGCAGTTTCCTCCATGGGAGTAATGTCTCAAACAGTCTACGCTTTGATCGTTCCCTGGAAGACCAGTAGTAGTTTCCGATGCACATCTGGAGGCATTCTGTAATCTGTGGACTATCAGAGTGTTGGTGAAACACAGAAATTGCATCGGGATTGAATACCAATGTCACCATGCGCACTTTCCTCCATAAAAGTAATGTCTAAAACAGTCTACGCTTTGATCGTTCCCTGGAAGACCAGTAGTAGTTTCCGATGCACATCTGTTGGCATTCTGTATTCTGTGGTCTATCAGAGTGTTGATGAAACACAGAAATTGCATCGGGATTGAACACAACAGTCTCCATCCGCACTTTCCGCCATGGGAGTAACGTCTGAAACAGTCTACGCTTTGATCGTTCCCTGGAAGACCAGTAGTAGTTTCCGATGCACATCTGGTGGCATTCTGTAATCTGTGGACTATCAGAGTGTTGATGAAAAACACAGAAATTGCATCGGGATTGAATACAACAGTCACCATGCGCACTTTCCTCCATGGGTGTAACGTCTCAAACAGTCTACGCTTTGATCGTTCCCTGGAAGACAAGTAGTAGTTTCCGATGCACATCTGGAGGCATTCTGTAATCTGTGGACTATCAGAGTGTTGATGAAAAACACAGAAATTGTATCGGGATTGAATACAACAGTCACCATGCGCACTTTCCTCCATGGGTGTAACGTCTCAAACAGTCTACGCTTTGATCGTCCCTGGAAGACCAGTAGTAGTTTCCGATGCACATCTGGCGGCATTCTGTAATCTGTGGACTATCAGATTGTTGAAGAAACACAGAAAATGCATCGGGATTGAATGCAACAGTCACCATGAGCACTTTCCTCCATGGGAGTAATGTCTCAAATAGTCTATGCTTTGATCGTTCCCTGGAAGACCAGTAGTAGTTACCGATGCACATCTGGAGGCATTCTGTAATCTGTGGACTATCAAAGTGTTGATGAAACACAGAAATTGCATCTAGATTGAATACAACAGTCACCATCCGCACTTTCCTCCATGGGAGTAATGTCTGAAACAGTCTACGTTTTTGATCGTTCCATGGAAGACCAGTAGTAGTTTCCGGTGCACATCTGGTGGCATTCTGTAATCTGTGGTCTATCAGAGTGTTGATGAAACACAGAAATTTAATCGGAATTGAATACAACAGTCACCATGCGCACTTTCCTCCATGGGAGTAATGTCTCAAAGAGTCTACGCATTGATCGTTCCCTGGAAGACCACTAGAAGTTTAAGATGCACATCTGGTGGCATTCTGTAGTCTGTGGATTATCAGAGTGTTGATGAAACACAGACATTGCATCGGGATTTAATACAACAGTCACCATGCGCACTTACCTCCACAGAAGTAATGTCTCAAACAGTCTACGATTTGATCGTTCCCTGGAAGACCAGTAGTAGTTTCCGATGCACATCTGGTGGCATTCTGTAATCTGTGGAGTATCAGAGTGTTGATTAAACACAGAAATTGCATCGGGATTGAATACAACAGTCACCATGCGCACCTTACTCCACGGGGGGTATGTCTCAAAAGGTCTACGATTTGATCGTTCCCAGGAGGACCAGTAGTAGTTTCCGATGCATATCTGAAGGCATTCTGTAATCTGTGGACAATCAGAGTGTTGATGAATCACAGAAATTGCATCGGGATTGAATACAACAGACACCATGCGCACTTCCCCATATTGGAGTAATGTCTAAAAGAGTTTACGCTTTGATCGTTCCCTTGAAGACCAGTAGTAGTTTCCGATGCACATCTGGGCGCATTCTGTAATCTGTGAACTATCAGAGTGTTGATGAAACACAGAAATTGCATCGGGATTGAGTACAACAGTCACCATGCGCACTCTCCTCCATGGAAGTAATGTCTCTAACAGTCTACGCTTTGATCGTTCCCTGGAAGACCAGTAGTACTTTCCGTAGCACATCTGGAGGCTTTCTGTAATCTGTGGACTATCAGAGTGTTGATGAAAAACAGAAATTGCATCGGGATTGAATACAACAGTCACCATGCGCACTTTCCTCCATGGGAGTAATGTCCCAAACAGTCTACTCTTTGATCGTTCCCTGGTAGACCATTAGTAGTTTCCGATACACATCTGGAGGCATTCTGTAATCTGTGGACTATCAGAGTGTTGATGAAACACAGAAAATGCATCGGGATTGATTACAACAGTCTCCATGAGCAGTTTCCTCCATGGGAGTAGTGTCTCAAACAGTCTACGCTTTGATCGTTCCCTGGATACCAGTAGTAGTTTCCGATGCACATCCGGAGGCATTCTGTAATCTGTGGTGCATCAGAGTGTTGATGAAACTAAGAAATTGCATCGGGATTGAATACAACAGTCACCATGCGTACTTTCCTCCATGGGAGTAACCCTGAAACAGTCTACGCTGTAATCGTTCCCTGGAAGACCAGTAGTAGTTACCGATGCACATCTGGAGGCATTCTGTAATCTGTGGACTATCAGAGTGTTGATGAAACACAGAAAATGCATCGGGATTGATTACAACAGTCTCCATGAGCAGTTTCCTCCATGGGAGTAGTGTCTCAAACAGTCTACGCTTTGATTGTTCCCTGGATACCAGTAGTAGTTTCCGATGCACATCCGGAGGCATTCTGTAATCTGTGGACTATCAGAGTGTTGATGAAACACAGAAATTGCATTGGGATGGTATACAACAGTCTCCATGAGCATATTCCTCCATAAAAGTAACGTCTCAAACAGTCTACGCTTTGATCGTTCCCTGGAAGACCAGTAGTAGTTTCCGATGCACATCTGGAGGCATTCTGTAATCTGTGGACTATCAGAGTGTGGATGAAACACAGAAAATGCATCGGGATTGAATACAACAGTCACCATGCGCACTTTCCTCCATGGGTGTAACGTCTCAAACAGTCTACGCTTTGATCGTTCCCTGGAAGACCAGTAGTAGTTTCCGATGCACATCTGGCGGCATTCTGTAATCTGTGGACTATCAGATTGTTGTGATACACAGAAAATGCATCGGGATTGAATGCAACAGTCACCATGAGCACTTTCCTCCTTGGGAGTAATGTCTCTAAGAGTCTACGCTTTGATCGTTCCCTGGAAGACCAGTAGTAGTTTCCGATGCACATCTGGATGCTTTCTGTAATCTGTGGACTTTCAGAGTGTTGATGAAACACAGAAATTGCATCGGGATTGAATACAACAGTCTCCATGCGCAGTTTCCTCCATGGGAATAATGTCTCAAACAGTCTACGATTTGATCGTTTCCTGGAAGACCAGTAGTAGTTTCCGATGCACATCTGGTGGCATTCTGTAATATGTAGACAATCAGAGTGTTGATGAAACAAAGATATTGCATCGGGATTGAATACAACCGTCACCATGAACACTTTCAACCATGGGAGTAATGTCTCTAACAGCCTACGATTTGATCGTTCCCTGGAAGACCATAGTACTTTCTGATGCACATCTAGATGCTTTCTGTAATCTGTGGACTATCAGAGTGTTGATAAAACACAGAAATTGCATCGGGATTGAATACAACAGTCTCCATGAGCAGTTTCCTCCATGGGAGTAATGTCTCAAACAGTCTACGCTTTGATCGTTCCCTGGAAGACCAGTAGTAGTTTCCGATGCACATCTGGTGGCATTCTGTAATCTGTGGACTATCAGAGTGTTGGTGAAACACAGAAATTGCATCGGGATTGAATACCAATGTCACCATGCGCACTTTCCTCCATAAAAGTAATGTCTAAAACAGTCTACGCTTTGATCGTTCCCTGGAAGACCAGTAGTAGTTTCCGATGCACATCTGTTGGCATTCTGTATTCTGTGGTCTATCAGAGTGTTGATGAAACACAGAAATTGCATCGGGATTGAATACAACAGTCTCCATCCGCACTTTCCGCCATGGGAGTAACGTCTGAAACAGTCTACGCTTTGATCGTTCCCTGGAAGACCAGTAGTAGTTTCCGATGCACATCTGGTGGCATTCTGTAATCTGTGGACTATCAGAGTGTTGATGAAAAAAACAGAAATTGCATCGGGATTGAATACAACAGTCACCATGCGCACTTTCCTCCATGGGTGTAACGTCTCAAACAGTCTACGCTTTGATCGTTCCCTGGAAGACCAGTAGTAGTTTCCGATGCACATCTGGAGGCATTCTGTAATCTGTGGACTATCAGAGTGTTGATGAAAAACACAGAAATTGTATCGGGATTGAATACAACAGTCACCATGCGCACTTTCCTCCATGGGTGTAACGTCTCAAACAGTCTACGCTTTGATCGTCCCTGGAAGACCAGTAGTAGTTTCCGATGCACATCTGGCGGCATTCTGTAATCTGAGGACTATCAGATTGTTGAAGAAACACAGAAAATGCATCGGGATTGAATGCAACAGTCACCATGAGCACTTTCCTCCATGGGAGTAATGTCTCAAATAGTCTATGCTTTGATCGTTCCCTGGAAGACCAGTAGTAGTTACCGATGCACATCTGGAGGCATTCTGTAATCTGTGGACTATCAAAGTGTTGATGAAACACAGAAATTGCATCTAGATTGAATACAACAGTCACCATCCGCACTTTCCTCCATGGGAGTAATGTCTGAAACAGTCTACGTTTTTGATCGTTCCATGGAAGACCAGTAGTAGTTTCCGGTGCACATCTGGTGGCATTCTGTAATCTGTGGTCTATCAGAGTGTTGATGAAACACAGAAATTTAATCGGAATTGAATACAACAGTCACCATGCGCACTTTCCTCCGTGGGAGTAACGTCTCAAAGAGTCCACGCATTGATCGTTCCCTGGAAGACCACTAGAAGTTTAAGATGCACATCTGGTGGCATTCTGTAGTCTGTGGATTATCAGAGTGTTGATGAAACACAGACATTGCATCGGGATTGAATACAACAGTCTTCATGCGCACTTACCTCCACAGAAGTAATGTCTCAAACAGTCTACGATTTGATCGTTCCCTGGAAGACCAGTAGTAGTTTCCGATGCACATCTGGTGGCATTCTGTAATCTGTGGAGTATCAGAGTGTTGATTAAACACAGAAATTGCATCGGGATTGAATACAACAGTCACCATGCGCACTTTACTCCACGGGAGGTATGTCTCAAAAGGTCTACGATTTGATCGTTCCCAGGAAGACCAGTAGTAGTTTCCGATGCATATCTGAAGGCCTTCTGTAATCTGTGGACAATCAGAGTGTTGATGAATCACAGAAATTGCATCGGGATTGAATACAACAGTCACCATGCGCACTTCCCCATATTGGAGTAATGTCTAAAAGAGTTTACGCTTTGATCGTTCCCTTGAAGACCAGTAGTAGTTTCCGATGCACATCTGGGCGCATTCTGTAATCTGTGAACCATCAGAGTGTTGATGAAACACAGAAATTGCATCGGGATTGAGTACAACAGTCACCATGCGCACTCTCCTCACTGGAAGTAATGTCTCTAACAGTCTACGCTTTGATCGTTCCCTGGAAGACCAGTAGTACTTTCCGTAGCACATCTGGAGGCTTTCTGTAATCTGTGGACTATCAGAGTGTTGATGAAACACAGAAATTGCATCGGGATTGAATACAACAGTCACCATGCGCACTTTCCTCCATGGGAGTAATGTCCCAAACAGTCTACTCTTTGATCGTTCCCTGGTAGACCATTAGTAGTTTCCGATACACATCTGGAGGCATTCTGTAATCTGTTGACTATCAGAGTGTTGATGAAACACAGAAATTGGATCGGGATTGAATACAACAGTCACCATGCTCACTTTCGTTCATGGGAGTAATGTCTCTAACAGTCTACGCTTTGACCATAACCTGGAAGACCAGTAGTAGTTACCGATGCACATCTGGAGGCATTCTGTAATCTGTGGACTATCAGAGTGTTGATGAAACACAGAAATTGCATCGGGATACAACAGTCGCCAATCGTACTTTCTTTCATGGGAGTAATGTCTCAAACAGTCTACGATTTGATCGTCCCCTGGAAGACCAGTAGTAGTTTCCGATGCACATCTGGAGGCATTCTGTAATCCGTGGAGTATCAGAGTGTTGACGAAACCCAGAAATTGCATCGGGATTGAGTACAACAGTCACCATGCGAACTATCCTCCATGGGAGTAATTCTCAAACAGTCTACGCTTTGATCGTTCCCTGGAAGACCAGTAGTAGTTTCCGATGCACATCTGGTGGCATTCTGTAATCAGTGGACTATCAGAGTGTTGGTGAAACACAGAAATTGCATCGGGATTGAATACAACAGTCACAATGCGCACTTTCCTCCATGGGAGTAATGTCTCTAACAGTCTACGCTTTGATCGCTCCCTGGAAGACCAGTAGTAGTTTCCGATGCACATCTGGAGGCATTCTGTAATTTGTGGACTATCAGAGTGTTGATGAAACACAGAAATTGCATCGGGATTGAATACAACAGTCACCATGCGCACTTTCCTCCATGGGTGTCTCAAACAGTCTACGCTTTGATCGTTCCCTGGAAGACCAGTAGTAGTTTCCGATGCACATCTGGAGGCATTCTGTAATCTGTGGACTATCAGAGTGTTGATGAAAAACACAGAAATTGTATCGGGATTGAATACAACAGTCACCATGCGCACTTTCCTCCATGGGTGTAACGTCTTAAACAGTCTACGCTTTGATCGTTCCCTGGAAGACCAGTAGTACTTTCCGTAGCACATCTTGCGGCATTCTGTAATCTGTGGACTATCAGAATGTTGAAGAAACACAGAAAATGCATCGGGATTGAATGCAACAGTCACCATGAGCACTTTCCTCCATGGGAGTAATGTCTCAAATAGTCTATGCTTTGATCGTTCCCTGGAAGACCAGTAGTAGTTACCGATGCACATCTGGAGGCATTCTGTAATCTGTGGACTATCAAAGTGTTGATGAAACACAGAAATTGCATCTAGATTGAATACAACAGTCACCATCCGCACTTTCCTCCATGGGAGTAATGTCTGAAACAGTCTACGTTTTGATCGTTCCATGGAAGACCAGTAGTAGTTTCCGGTGCACATCTGGTGGCATTCTGTAATCTGTGGACTATCAAAGTGTTGATGAAACACAGAAATTGCATCTAGATTGAATACAACAGTCACCATGCGCACTTTCCTCCACAGGAGTAATGTCTCAAACAGTCTACGATTTGATCGTTCCCTGGAAGACCAGTAGTAGTTTCCGATGCACATCTGGTGGCATTCTGTAATCTGTGGAGTATCAGAGTGTTGACTAAACACAGAAATTGCATCGGGATTGAATACAACAGTCACCATGCGCACTTTACTCCACGGGAGGTATGTCTCAAACAGTCTACGATTTAATCGTTCCCAGGAAGACCAGTAGTATTTTCCGATGCACATCTGAAGGCATTCTGTAATCTGTGGACAATCAGAGTGTTGATGAATCACAGAAATTGCATCGGGATTGAATACAACAGTCACCATGCGCACTTCCCCAAATTGGAGTAATGTCTAAAAGAGTTTACGCTTTGATCGTTCCCTTGAAGACCAGTAGTAGTTTCCGATGCACATCTGGGCGCATTCTGTAATCTGTGGACTATCAGAGTGTTGATGAAACACAGAAATTTCATCGGGATTGAGTACAACAGTCACCATGCGCACTCTCCTCCATGGGAGTAATGTCTCTAACAAATTTACGCTTTGATCGTTCCCTGGAAGACCAGTAGTACTTTCCGTAGCACATCTGGAGGCTTTCTGTAATCTGTGGACTATCAGAGTGTTGATGAAACACAGAAATTGCATCGGGATTGAATACAACAGTCACCATGCGCACTTTCCTCCATGGGAGTAATGTCTCAAACAGTCTACTTTTTGATCGTTCCCTGGAAGACCATTAGTAGTTTCCGATACACATCTGGAGGCATTCTGTAATCTGTTGACTATCAGAGTGTTGATGAAACACAGAAATTGGATCGGGATTGAATACAACAGACACCATGCTCACTTTCGTTCATGGGAGTAATGTCTCAAACACTCTACGCTTTGATCGTTACCTGGAATACCTGTAGTAGTTTCCGATGCACATCATGAGGCATTCTGTAATCCGTGGACTATCAGAGTGTTGATGAATCACAGAAATTGCATCGGGATTGAATACAACAGTCACCATGCGCATTTTCTTCCATGGAAGTAATGTCTCAAACAGTCTACGATTTGATCGTCCCCTGGAAGACCAGTAGTAGTTTCCGATGCACATCTGGAGGCATTTTGTAATCTGTGGAGTATCAGAGTGTTAATGAAACACAGAAATTGCATCGGAATTGAATACAACAGTCACCATGCGAACTTTACTCCATTGGAGTAATTCTCAAACAGTCTCCGCTTTGATCGTTTCCTGGAAGACCAGTGGTAGTTTCCGATGCACATCTGGTGCCATTCTGTAATCTGTGGACTATCAGAGCGTTGAAGAAACACAGAAATTGCATCGGGATTGAATACAACAGTCACAATGCGCACTTACCTCCACCATAGTAATGTCACAAACAGTCTACGCTTTGATCGTTCCCTGGAAGACTAGTAGTAGTTACCGATGCACATCTGGAGGCATTCTGTAATCTGTGGACTATCAAAGTGTTGATGAGACACAGAAATTGCATCTAGATTGAATACAACAGTCACCATGCGCACTTTCCTCCACAGGAGTAATGTCTCAAACAGTCTACGATTTGATCGTTCCCTGGAAGACCAGTAGTAGTTTCCGATGCACATCTGGTGGCATTCTGTAATCTGTGGAGTATCAGAGTGTTGATTAAACACAGAAATTGCATCGGGATTGAATACAACAGTCACCATGCGCACTTTACTCCACGGGAGGTATGTCTCAAACAGTCTACGATTTAATCGTTCCCAGGAAGACCAGTAGTATTTTCCGATGCACATCTGAAGGCATTCTGTAATCTGTGGACAATCACAGTGTTGATGAATCACAGAAATTGCATCGGGATTGAATACAACAGTCACCATGCGCACTCTCCTCCATGGAAGTAATGTATCTAACAGTCTACGCTTTGATCGTTCCCTGGAAGACCAGTAGTACTTTCCGTAGCACATCTGGAGGCTTTCTGTAATCTGTGGACTATCAGAGTGTTGATGAAACACAGAAATTGCATCGGGATTGAATACAACAGTCACCATGCGCACTTTCCTCCATGGGAGTAATGTCCCAAACAGTCTACTCTTTGATCGTTCCCTGGTAGACCATTAGTAGTTTCCGATACACATCTGGAGGCATTCTGTAATCTGTTGACTATCAGAGTGTTGATGAAACACAGAAATTGGATCGGGATTGAATACAACAGTCACCATGCTCACTTTCGTTCATGGGAGTAATGTCTCTAACAGTCTACGCTTTGACCATAACCTGGAAGACCAGTAGTAGTTACCGATGCACATCTGGAGGCATTCTGTAATCTGTGGACTATCAGAGTGTTGATGAAACACAGAAATTGCATCGGGATACAACAGTCGCCAATCGTACTTTCTTTCATGGGAGTAATGTCTCAAACAGTCTAGGATTTGATCGTCCCCTGGAAGACCAGTAGTAGTTTCCGATGCACATCTGGAGGCATTCTGTAATCCGTGGAGTATCAGAGTGTTGACGAAACCCAGAAATTGCATCGGGATTGAGTACAACAGTCACCATGCGAACTATCCTCCATGGGAGTAATTCTCAAACAGTCTACGCTTTGATCGTTCCCTGGAAGACCAGTAGTAGTTTCCGATGCACATCTGGTGGCATTCTGTAATTTGTGGACTATCAGAGTGTTGATGAAACACAGATATTGCATCGGGATTGAATACAACAGTAACCATGCGCACTTTCCTCCATGGGAGTAATGTGCTAAACAGTCTACGCTTTGATCGTTCCCTGGAAGACCAGTAGTAGTTTCCGATGCACATCTGGTGGCACTCTGTAATCAGTGGACTATCAGAGTGTTGATGAAACACAGAAATTGCATCGGGATTGAATACAACAGTCACAATGCGCACTTTCCTCCATGGGAGTAATGTCTCTAACAGTCTACGCGTTGATCGCTCCCTGGAAGACCAGTAGTAGTTTCCGATGCACATCTGGAGGCATTCTGTAATTTGTGGACTATCAGAGTGTTGATGAAACACAGAAATTGCATCGGGATTGAATACAACAGTCACCATGCGCACTTTCCTCCATGGGTGTAACGTCTCAAACAGTCTACGCTTTGATCGTTCCCTGGAAGACCAGTAGTAGTTTCCGATGCACATCTGGAGGCATTCTGTAATCTGTGGACTATCAGAGTGTTGATGAAAAACACAGAAATTGTATCGGGATTGAATACAACAGTCACCATGCGCACTTTCCTCCATGGGTGTAACGTCTTAAACAGTCTACGCTTTGATCGTTCCCTGGAAGACCAGTAGTAGTTTCCGATGCACATCTTGCGGCATTCTGTAATCTGTGGACTATCAGAATGTTGAAGAAACAGAGAAATTGCATCGGGATTGAATACAACAGTCACCATGCGCACTTTACTCCACGGGAGGTATGTCTCAAACAGTCTACGATTTAATCGTTCCCAGTATGACCAGTAGTAGTTTCCGATGCACATCTGAAGGCATTCTGTAATCTGTGGACAATCAGAGTGTTGATGAATCACAGAAATTGCATTGGGATTGAATACAACAGTCACCATGCGCACTTCCCCATATTGGAGTAATGTCTAAAAGAGTTTACGCTTTGATCGTTCCCTTGAAGACCAGTAGTAGTTTCCGATGCACATCTGGGCGCATTCTGTAATCTGTGGACTATCAGAGTGTTGATGAAACACAGAAATTTCATCGGGATTGAGTACAACAGTCACCATGCGCACTCTCCTCCATGGGAGTAATGTCTCTAACAGTCTACGCTTTGATCGTTCCCTGGTAGACCATTAGTAGTTTCCGATACACATCTGGAGGCATTCTGTAATCTGTTGACTATCAGAGTGTTGATGAAACACAGAAATTGGATCGGGATTGAATACAACAGTCACCATGCTCACTTTCGTTCATGGGAGTAATGTCTCTAACAGTCTACGCTTTGACCATAACCTGGAAGACCAGTAGTAGTTACCGATGCACATCTGGAGGCATTCTGTAATCTGTGGACTATCAGAGTGTTGATGAAACACAGAAATTGCATCGGGATTGAATACAACAGTCACCATGCGAACTTTACTCCATTGGAGTAATTCTCAAACAGTCTCCGCTTTGATCGTTCCCTGGAAGACCAGTGGTAGTTTCCGATGCACATCTGGTGGCATTCTGTAATCTGTGGACTATCAGAGCGTTGAAGAAACACAGAAATTGCATCGGGATTGAATACAACAGTCACAATGCGCACTTACCTCCACCGGAGTAATGTCACAAACAGTCTACGCTTTGATCGTTCCCTGGAAGACTAGTAGTAGTTACCGATGCACATCTGGAGGCATTCTGTAATCTGTGGACTATCAAAGTGTTGATGAAACACAGAAATTGCATCTAGATTGAATACAACAGTCACCATCCGCACTTTCCTCCATGGGAGTAATGTCTGAAACAGTCTACGTTTTGATCGTTCCATGGAAGACCAGTAGTAGTTTCCGGTGCACATCTGGTGGCATTCTGTAATCTGTGGACTATCAAAGTGTTGATGAAACACAGAAATTGCATCTAGATTGAATACAACAGTCACCATGCGCACTTTCCTCCACAGGAGTAATGTCTCAAACAGTCTACGATTTGATCGTTCCCTGGAAGACCAGTAGTAGTTTCCGATGCACATCTGGTGGCATTCTGTAATCTGTGGAGTATCAGAGTGTTGATTAATCACAGAAATTGCATCGGGATTGAATACAACAGTCACCATGCGCACTTTACTCCACGGGAGGTATGTCTCAAACAGTCTACGATTTAATCGTTCCCAGGAAGACCAGTAGTAGTTTCCGATGCACATCTGAAGGCATTCTGTAATCTGTGGACATTCAGAGTGTTGATGAATCACAGAAATTGCATCGGGATTGAATACAACAGTCACCATGCGCACTTCCCCATATTGGAGTAATGTCTAAAAGAGTTTACGCTTTGATCGTTCCCTTGAAGACCAGTAGTAGTTTCCGATGCACATCTGGGCGCATTCTGTAATCTGTGGACTATCAGAGTGTTGATGAAACACAGAAATTTCATCGGGATTGAGTACAACAGTCACCATGCGCACTCTCCTCCATGGGAGTAATGTCTCTAACAGTCTACGCTTTGATCGTTCCCTGGAAGACAAGTAGTACTTTCCGTAGCACATCTGGAGGCCTTCTGTAATCTGTGGACTATCAGAGTGTTGATGAAACACAGAAATTGCATCGGGATTGAATACAACAGTCACCATGCGCACTTTCCTCCATGGGAGTAATGTCTCAAACAGTCTACTCTTTGATCGTTCCCTGGAAGACCATTAGTAGTTTGCGATGCACATCTGGAGGCATTCTGTAATCTGTTGACTATCAGAGTGTTGATGAAACACAGAAATTGCATCGGGATTGAATACAACAGTCACCATGCGCAGTTTCCTTCATGGGAGTAATGTCTCAAACAGTCTACGCTTTGATCGTTCCCTGGAAGACCAGTAGTACTTTCCGATGCACATTGGAGCTTTCCGTAATCTGTTGACTATCAGAGTGTTGATGAAACACAGAAATTGCATCGAAATTGAATACCACAGTCACCATGCGCACTTTCCTCCATGGGAGTAATGTCTCAAACAGTCTACGCTTTGACCATAACCTGGAAGACCAGTAGTAGTTACCGATGCACATCTGGAGGCATTCTGTTGAAACCTTCCTGTCTAATATTGGATGAACGTTTGCTTGCTGACTGAACGCTGCGTCTCTTAAAATCTTTTAACTACTGCTCTGTCAACACCACCTGCTGATTATTACGACGAAACATAAAATGTGTTGTCGCCGTGGCCCTCAGTCGTTACCTGAAATTATTAAGACTGATTCTTACCTTTAATTATTTATACTGGATCGCCATCTGACTGCTACAGCAAACTGTGGAATGAATATACTTACTTCTCTTTAACATAGTTATAGGCTGCTGGTGGAGTTTTATAATACTTTGTGACTGGAATTCTTTAAGTTGAAGTTAATTTAGATTTGATAAAAGCTGAAGCTCAGTTTAGACTTTTCTTTTAAGATAACGATAAATTCCGTAAATCATTTACGTGAATGATTTTGGGATAGAAAATTCTTAAGGCATTTAATCTGGTAGAAGTTAACTATATTCTGAGAACGATCTTGACAAACAATTACAAGGGGTATAGTTCTTTACAAAAATTCTTAAAAAGTAGCGTTGCGCTACATACCTAATTTTCCATCAAAATTACATAACTATATTCTGAGAACGATCTTGACAAACAATTACAAGGGGCATAGTTCTTTACAAAAATTCTTAAAATATAGCGTAGCGCTACATACCTAATTTTCCATCAAAATTACATAACTATATTCTGAGAACGATCTTGACAAACAATTACAAGGGGCATAGTTCTTTACAAAAATTCTTAAAAACTAGCATTGCGCTACATATAGCGAGTGGCTGGCGAGCACACCGCTTCTTTCAAAGTGTTAATTCATACCTCGCTTACAGCGACCTCCTCTCATGTCTCGCTAGCTACGACTGCCTCGTCTCACATCTTACTCGCAACTGCTCGCTTCCAACGCTCAATGCTACAAAAGTGCGGTCTCGCCGCCAACAATGGTTTTTGGTGCAGACAATCCCTGCTACCATTACAGATGTATTACTGCGCGCTGTTTCCCGCTCTTTCTCAAAATGTATCTATGCGCGGTTTCCCGCTCTTTCTCAATAATACACAATGCAATTTAATTAACAAAACAATTTAAATAAGAAACAGTTCAGATAATTACATGCTAAAACAGTTTAAATACGCCTATTACATAATTACATATGCCGCTACTCAGCTTTCTTAAAATTTTACTACGGTATTGAGTCATATGGACTCAACATAAGTATAAAATTTGATTATAGAAAATAGTTTGAACAAAGTGTATATACAAATGCTGTCATACGAAATGATTTGTCTATCTCTAATAAAGAGAATATGTAAATAGAAAGGGTTTTAGTAGGAATTGTACATCAAGTAAAATTTGGTTCCCTTAAATTTAACAACAAGAATAAGAGTAAATGTGAAAATCAATATACAGATCATATGAAGCAATTGAAAGTTTACATTATGAAACATTTAATTCAAATTGGCATCTCTTAGTACTACAATTAAGGAAGGTACAAAAGGAATTGGATAGCATGGTCAAAGCACTGGCAACTGTCTGTGAATGCACTCAAAAGTCTGTTCCTTTCCCTCACATCGCACAACACCAGGTTTCGCCATGTGGTTCCATCATCGCCTTGCTCCATAGTTTTAGTGTACCCAAACACTAAGTACGTCGTCGAGTAGCCTGAGTTGCCGCAGCCACATCAGGATTAAGTTCCATCTCCAATGGTCCATTAAGGTTGGTGGTGTGCATCTTGGTATGCAAACACCTATTGTCGTACATCATACTGTGGTGTGTATCTAGGTAGGCAGGCACCAATTGACATACATCGGGCTGTGGTGTGCATCTAGGTATGCAAACACCTCGTCGAGAACATCATTGGTTGAAGTCACGTGTTTCACAATTCACTGATTCTGTGCTCAATAACCATGGGGATGCACAGGAATTAAGGTACGGGTAAAATTGTTTTGGCAATGGGTTCACGGACATTGTTGGTACCATAATTTGACTACCAAATAATTTTCCCTATGACAAAATATGTTGTGTCGTAATTTGTAACAATATGTAGTTTTAATTTAAGAATTCTTCCAGAAAATTATTCTCATATATAAAACACATAAAAGTTCCTACTTATTCAGTATTTGATAGTATACAGATTTGTTATAGACAAGTACATTATTACTTATTCTGTATTTACATATCTTAGTTTCTTACATCATTAATTATAAATTTTGTTGACAATGCATTTCTTGACTTACTGTCCTAAAATTTTATCTTCCATTCAGGGGTGTAGTCGTCAGTTATGAGTCGTCAAATGTCAGGTCATAATATACAATAAAATTACTGTCATAAAATTATTTAAAGTATTTTTTTGCAGCTGAAAATTAAGGTAAACATTATTCTGGTTAGACATTGTAATGTGTGGTCCCCATCCATAGTGTTGCAATGTGTCACATGCTAGCAAAATTATTTCTTAACATCATACATTTCTTATATACTAACATAACATACACATTCCTCTTCTGCATCTGTGTCAACTCTCTGCATAACCTGTTATAAACATTCAGCATAATTAACGTCAGCCCACGGCATGACTTATTATAAAACATTCAGTATTAATTATCGTCAGTGCACGGCATGACTTCAATAAACATCTTCTGTTACTTCTCGTCCGCTCCTTGCATGACCTATAAAACACTTTATCATAATATTAACTGCTGCAAAATCACGTCAGCTCTCGGCATGACCTATAAAATTTCTGTAATAACAATTAGCGTCAGCTATCTGCGTGACCTAAAGATTCACATCCTTATTCTAACTAAAACTACGTTTCATTTTGATGACGTGTGACAACAATGCTGCATTCTGGAATAAAGAGTACATGTTAATGTTACCACTAAAATAATTGATTAATGAACGATCTATATTATCAGTTTAGCTATTGCAAAAATCGACATTTTCTTAAGTAATTATGTCACGTTATAAAAAAAATTTCTTTCATTTATGAGCTCTCAGTGCACAAATTCATACGTCGTGTCGTTGTCTGCATGTTCTCTTTAAGTTAGGAAATGTTTCTCGTGTTTTTATTTGTCTTGGCTGGCGTAGCATCATTAAGTACTGCTGTGTTCTTTAAGGTACGGTGAAATATTAGCGGCCCGCTGCGTGTTGCGGCTTTGTTTGTTACTGTAGCGCGCTGAAACTACCATTGTTGCATACTTACGTGTCACGCCGTCCTTTCGTCAGCTGAAATGCAAAAATTTAAGTCAAGAAATGTTTCACGTTGGATACATGATGATTCCCTAATGATTTCTTCTTACGTAGCGTTTCCACATGCACTACATTAGCGTGTGGAATATTACGAACTCTGTAAGGGCCTGCATACAGAAGTTCGAATTTACGGCATCTGTGCTTACCTTTGTTGGAAAGAAAATAAGTGCGAATCAGTACTTTGTCGCCAATCTCGTACTTCTGTAGTCGACTTACCTGCTTCTGTTGTTTCGTCCTCCGATCTGCAGCTCTTTTAGTGTTTGCTAATGCTGTGTCTATTATTTCACAATGTCGAAGCCTACGCGTCTTAGGAAAAGTAATTAGTTCGGTAATTTTGTTCGGTGGGTGTTTGTTTGTCAGTATTACGGTTGGTGATAGCATCGTAGATTCATTGGGTATTGCATTTATCACTTCTTGAAACTGTAAAATATATTTATCCCATGTTGTATGTCTTTTATGACAATAAATTCTGCATAACTTCCCGATCTCTTTCATTATTCTTTCTGATGGGTTGGAAGAACTGTGATATCTTGATATGTAAATAGGTGTTATGTTCTTACTTTCTAACATTTTCTTCCATACGTCTGACCTAAACTGCGGACCGTTATCTGAAATAACCTTCTGTACACGTCCTACTACTGATAGAAAATCTCTTACAAACGCTCTTGATACTGTTCTTGCTGTTGCTTTCCTTAGTGGAGAAAATGTTACAAATTTGGATGTTAGTTCTACAGCTACAAAAATATAACTATAACCATTATTTGTTCTGGGGATTGGACCGAAAAGATCCACTGCTGCCATGTGTCTTAACTTAACCGGTATGATGGGATACAATGGTGGAATGTGTGACACTGTTGATGATTTAGCTTTTTGACATATCTTGCATGATGCTATTACTTTTCTTATGTGTTTTTCCATGTTATTAAAGTGGCAATTTTGTCGCAGAATCAGAAAGCATTTCCTCGCTCCGTAGTGTCCATAACTTAGATGTGTATACCATATCAGTTTATTTACGATCCCTTCCGGAATGCATAAAAGCCAATTATTACCGTCTCGGTATGATCGAATAAAGAGTATATTTTGATGTACAGTGTAATGAAGTCTGACTTTAGCGTTACTTCTGTCTTTCCAAAGCGTTACAATCTCTTTCAGTGTTTCATCTTTCTGCTGTTCTCTCTCTATATCCTGTAATGCTGCTGATATAAAGTTTTCGAAAGCTACTTGTTTAATATACATAATACTATGGTTGTTGTAGCAAAAGGTATTTTCTTTCTCCATGCGTTTATTGTGAATGGACCTCGACAATGCGTCGGCAACAGTATTCTGCGTGCCTGGAATGTGTATTATGGTAAAATCAAACTCTTGTAAGTATAATTTCCAGCGGCTTAATCTATCGTGCGTAAGTTTTGCTGACAATAAAAACTGGATTGCTCGGTGATCGGTATATATTGTTGTATGTCGGCCATATAGAAAATGACGGAATCGCTTAAAAGCGTAAATTACACATAGTGTCTCTAATTCTGTTACAGAATAATTGCGCTCTGCTGGAGAAAGTATCCTGCTTGCAAAAGCAATGTGTTTCACGACTGTCTTATCTTCTTCCTTTATTTCTTGGAAAATCTGTACTCCTAGTGCTGTGGTTGAACTATCTGTTGCAACGGAAAAGTTTTGTGTTGGGTCAGGGTGTGATAACAAAGGTGCTTTTAATAACGCTTCTTTCAAGTTCTCGAATTCAGCTTCAACGTCTTCATTCCATGACCAAAGTGTGTTTTTACTTGTAAGCTGGTATAGCAAGGGCGTGTCTAATGCTTTGTAGTGGATAAATTTTCTAAAATAATTGATAAGACCGAAAAAGCTCCGAAGTTCCTTTTTGTTTGTTGGCACGTCGATGTCTTTCAGTGCTTGCAATTTGTCAGGGTCTGGTGCGATACCTGTTTGTGAGATAATGTGCCCTAGAAATTTTATTGACGCTTTACCAAATTCAGATTTACGCAAGTTTATAGTTATACCATTCTGCTCGAATGTATTCAGTAATTGTTGAAGAGTATGATTGTGTTGTTCCCAGTTTTCTGCTGCAATTAAAATGTCATCGACATATGTAGTAATTTTGTTTTTCAGATCTTGTGGTAGAATAGTATTCATGCCTCGTATAAAGGCGGAAGTTTACAAAATTGATAGCATTCCCCAAAGCAAAGGAATGCCGTATATTTTCGGCAATTTGGGTGTAGTTGGATTTGCCAAAACCCTGATTTGAGGTCGAGTGTAGTATAAATGGAGGTGCCATGAAATTTTTGCAGTAACTCTTCTAACGTCTGTGGTCGGTCGGTTTCTGTAATGATTATTTTATTAACTTGACGTGAATCTAAAACTAAACGTAGTGATCCATCCTTCTTTTCAACAATGTGTAGTGGATTTATATATTGGCTGGCTGTTGGTTCTATTATTCCTTGATCGATCATTGCTCGTAATTCTTTCTTAACTGCTTCTGTGTGTATGTGTGGGATTGGATAATGCTTTGCTTTGAAGGTCTCGTGTGGTTTCACCTGAAATTCGTACATAAATCCTGTCATTGTTCCTGGAACATTGGCAAAAACTGCTCTGTGTTGTACCAGAATATTTTCAAGTTCTGTGCGTTCTGCGTCGCATTTTGCTACACTATTGTCTACCTTGCGTGTAATTGTCTCGAAAATATTGTACTCCTGTTCCTCTACCAAGTCATTATTAAGTGTGTTCGTGTATAGTGCGATATAACAATCGTTATCTTGAGAATCAGTAATAATCTCGATCCTGTGCATATTTTGTTCTTCGGAGGATACTGTGTTTTGAAATCTTACGATCACTTCCCTGTTTTTCTTTTGTAGTGTGAGGTATGACGATTTGAAGTCAATCTTCGCATCGTACTGAACAAGAAAATTTATTCCTAATATCATGTCTGTTGTTAAATTCGGAACTATCCAACAATCACTGTGGAACGTTTCCCCTGCAAAAACAAATGTTAATTGTGTCTGTCTTTTAACTTCAATGCCTTTTCCTGCAAAAGCTCCCTTGACCTTCGTTCTGTTTAATGGAAATACTGGGTAATCATTATTGCTATTGCATCTGTTAAATGTGTCTTCGTTAATTACGCACATAGGTGAACCTGAATCAATTATCGCTAAAATATTGTGCGACTGTAAATTTATCTCTATTATTGGGTGATATATTGTTTTCTGTAGGATTGGTTTTTCCTGTAACAATGTGTCTCTCACGTCGTCAAATGTAATGGCATTTTCGGTCGTTATGTTTCCTCTGTGTGATTTCATAGTATCGACATTAAGAGATTCATTGCAGGTTTCCTCTAGTCATAATTCTTCCGATATGTGATTTTCAGCTTGAGAGTTTGGTATGTGTTCTATCAACTGTACAGTTCTGCCGTTTTGATTATTAGCAGTGTCTGGTGGATGATATCTGGTGTCTGGTACATTCATACGGTAACGCAGCTGTTGGGCCCTGTTGTAGTTTCCGTTAAAATTGTCATTGTGGAACGTCCTCGGCGGTCTGTGTTCGTTTTCTTTTCTCCTGTCGTTATAACTGTGACTGTACGGCAGCCCACCTGCACCTCGTAGAAACGTTTGTTTTTGTTCATTTTGCGGTCGACCCGCGTAATGGGCTTCCCCGGTCGCATTATCTGAGCGATGATTCATATGGAAATTTGACCTATTCGGTTGCGTGTTAAGTCTCAGATTCTGTTGAAGTCCTGAATATAAATTTACCGTGTCAGTATAATGTTTTTCATTACTCCTGTTTTCGTTGTCATTTTCGCTGCGAAAGCGTTTACTCGGATTGTTATTACCAAATCGTGTTTGTTCAAAAGTAGCTGAGTTTGTTTGTTTTCCGTTCTGTCGTGAAAAATTTTTGTTAACAAATGCGTAGTCTGCCTGGTGTGCTTCTAATAGTTGTAAGATGTCTCTAAAAGCGGATACATTGTCCTTTTGTTGCCCTGTCAGTAATGACACTTTCAAAGCTCTGGGCAGTTTTGAAATGCAAAGCTGTATTAATGCCGATTGACTGTATGGCTCGTTGAGGTACTGGTTCTGTTCCACCATGTACTCGAAAAATTGTGTGATTGTTGGAAAGGTAGAATTTTCAAAGTTTGGCAAACTAAGTAGCCGATCTTTGATGCTGTTTTGTGTAGTGTCAGACCAATATGCTGATAAAAATGCTTCCTCAAATGCTTCTACGGAAAAACATTGTCTAGCAATTGGTCGCATTCGTCGTGCTGGTTCTCCTTCAAGAAAACTGACAATAAATTCTAACTTATGTTGTACTGGCCGTGATAGTGGAAGTGCTCCCCTGAACTGTTGGATAAAATCCAACGGATGTATTTGCGCCCTGTCGTTTTTAAATGTTTTAAACTTTCTAACTGAAAGAAAATGTTTGTGATCAAAACTGTCATGTCTGTGTGTGTAAGTGTTGTCGTATTGTCTTGAATATGGATTCGGGTGTCTTTCTTCCTGGGTAAAATCTCTTACTCTCTGAAGTCTACCAACATTATATGTATTATGGATCTGAGGCATTTCGTAACGGTGTGTGTTCTGTTGAAAATGATTATGTGCGGCGGTTTCTTGTGCGTCCGCTATCTCTTGCTGTAGAGAATTTATTTGCTGATGCAATGAATCATTACGCGATTTTAGATCTGTGATACTTTGTTGTATATTTGTCAATGGCGTGTTATTAGTATTAGAGTTCTGTTGCACTGGGACTGGTGCAGTGTCGTCTGATCTCTCGTCATTGTTAGTATCTAAAAGATCTATTCTTGTAGTGAGTTCATTGATCTTTTCTGTCAGTTCGTTTCGTAATTTACGGTTGCTTTTGGTGACTTTCTTAAAATCTGCCTTTAAATTTTCTGTGTCATGGTTAATTTCTATGTGTTCTATTTTGTCAGTTAGTGTCTGAACGTCCTCTGTTAATTTATCTTCAACATTCTGGATTTCATTGTCTGTAGAAGTTTTCACATCGATTGTCTGTGTTTGGATTTCTGTAAGCCTGTCTTGTATTTGATTATTTGTTTCTTTGACCGTTTAGATTTCTTCCGAGATCGACTGTATGTGATTGTCTACATATGTTTTGCCCTGGGCAAACACTTTCTTTTTGTCGTCCTGACGCTGTTTAGTGATTGTTTGTAGTAATTCTTTTCGTTCTTTATCCTGCGATCGCACCAGTTTACGGTGACGTATCTAACAGTTTTCTGTGTGATTGTTAAAACGTTCATCAATCTGAGCGTTTTGTTTAGCAAAGTTTTCTGTCATTGTTTCCCGTATACTAACTGCAAATGTTGCTTGGTTATCGGATATTTCTTGAATTTTGTCGCGTAATTCTTGTGTTGATTGTGAACATTTTTCAGCGACTGTTTGAATTTCTACTTTGATTTCGTGTTTTAGATTTTGGTACATGTTGTCTAATTTCTGATCTGTGTGTGCGTGTTCTGCCTTAATTTCGTTTTTTAGATCTTGTGACATTTTTTCTAATTCTTGTGACCCTCTGTTAAAGTTTTGATTCATGTCTTGTCTCATTTGTAGCAAAAATGCCATTATTGGATCCGTTTCAGATTGACTTCTGTGTGTATTTGTATTCGTTGTTAAAGGCTGTAGATCTGTGTTCATTTGAACATCCTCAGATGATTGTGACTGCGTCACGTTTTCCGTAATTTCGGAATTTTGGTCATGAGAACTGTTGGATCTGCTACGCAGGTTGTGTAGCTGTGTACCATTTGAATCTAAATCAGTGCTTAATGGAGTCTCTCTGTCTGACTTCATTGTAGTGGTTTCGTTACTGAAACTGTTATGCCTACTATGCGGAATTTGTGACTGTGTACCGTCTGTTGCATTTAATGCCAAATTATTTTGCACTACCGTTTCATTGTCTGTGGGCATTTCTGAAGTTACTTGTTCGTTAAACGCTTCCATATTGTTACAGTTATTAAATGTCTGTTCACCTACCGTTTCAGAATCAGGGTTTTCACACGTATTATTACTTCCTATTCCAGAAAAGAATCTCTCGTCAGTATTTTTACAGTTTTATCAGTTTGAGAACGAGTAATTATTCTGCGGGACATTGTCTATAATCATCACACGCAACAAAAAGTTTTATCAGTTTGAGAACGAGTAATTATTCTGCGGGACATTGTCTATAATCATCACACGCAACAAAATATATCACTGTTCAAAGCGGATTCAACACTGAACAAACACTTTTCCACGCCGAATCAATAAAGCAAACAGAATTGCCGAAGACCTGTGGATAAAAGTTATACACTTTAGTATATGCGTTGCGCCACTTAACAGTAACTTATTCACACTATTATCAAAGTCAGTATATTCATATCCACAGTAGATTCACTAAAATGTCGTACTGAATGGATATCGCCAAGTGAAACCTTCCCGTCTAATATTGGATGAACGTTTTCTTGCTGACTGAACGCTGCGTCTCTTAAAATCTTTTAACTGCTGCTCTGTCAAGACTACCTGCTGATTATTACGACGAAACATAATATGTGTTGTCGCCGTGGCCCTCAGTCGTTACCTGAAATTATTAAGACTGATTCTTACCTTTAATTATTTATACTGGATCGCCATCTGACTGCTACAGCAAACTGTGGAATGAATATACTTACTTCTCTTTAACATAATTATAAGCTGCTGGTGGAGTTTCATAATACTTTGTGACTGGAATTCTTTAAGTTGAAGTTAATTTAGATTTGATAAAAGCTGAAGCTCAGTTTAGACTTTTCTTTTAAGATAACAATAAATTCCGTAAAGCATTTACGTGAATGATTTTGGGATAGAAAATTCTTAATGCATTTAATCTGGTAGAAGTTAACTATATTCTGAGAACGATCTTGACAAACAATTACAAAGGGTATAGTTCTTTACAAAGATTCTTAAAAAGTAGCGTTGCGCTACATACCTAATTTTCCATCAAAATTACATAACTATATTCTGAGAACGATCTTGACAAACAATTACAAGGGGCATAGTTCTTTACAAAAATTCTTAAAAAGTAGCGTAGCGCTACGTACCTAATTTTCCATCAAAATTACATAACTATATTCTGAGAACGATCTTGACAAACAATTACAAGGGGCATAGTTCTTTACAAAAATTCATAAAAACTAGCATTGCGCTACATATAGCGAGTGGCTGGCGAGCACACCGCTTCTTTCAAAGTGTTAATTCATACCTCGCTTACAGCGACCTCCTCCCATGTCTCGCTAGCTACGACTGCCTCGTCTCACATCTTACTCGCAACTGCTCGCTTCCAACGCTCAATGCTACAAAAGTGCGGTATCGCCGCCTACAATGGTTTTTGGTGCAGACAATCCCTGCTACCATTACAGATGTATTACTGCGCGCTGTATCCCGCTCTTTCTCAAAATGTATCTATGCGCGGTTTCCCGCTCTTTCTCAATAATACACAATGCAATTTAATTAACAAAACAATTTAAATAAGAAACAGTTCAGATAATTACATGCTAAAACAGTTTAAATACGCCTATTACATAATTACACTGTAATCTGTGGGCTATCAGAGTGTTGATGAAACACAGAAATTGCATCGGGATTAAATACATCAGTCACCATGCGCACTTTCCTCCATAGGAGTAATGTCTCTAACAGTCTACGCTTTGATCATTCCCTGGAAGACCAGTAGTAGTTTCCGATGCACATCTGGTGCCATTCTGTAATCTGTGGACTATCAGATTGTTCATGAAACACAGAAATTGCATCGGGTTGATTACAACAGTCAAGATGCGCACTTTCCTCCACGGGAGGTATGTTTCAAACAGTCTACGATTCGATCGTTCGCTGGAAGACCAGTAGTAGTTTCCGATGCACATCTGGTGGCATTCTGTAATCTGTGGACTATCAGAATGTTGATGAAACACAGAAATTGCATCGGGATTGAATACAACAGTCGCCATGCGCACTTTCTTTCATAGGAGTAAAGTCTCAAACAGTCTACGATTTGATCGTCCCCTGGAAGACCAGAAGTAGTTTCCGATGCACATCTGGAGGCATTCTGTAATCTGTGGAGTATCAGATTGTTGATGAAACACAGAAATTGCATCGGTATTGAATACAACAGTCACCATGCGCAGTTTCCTTCATGGGAGTAATGTCTCAAACAGTCTACGCTTTGATCGTTCCCTGGAAGACCAGTAGTAGTTTCCGATGCACATCTGGTGGCATTCTGTAATGTGTGGACTATCAGAGTGTTGATGAAACACAGAAAATGTATCGGGATTGAATACAACAGTCACCATGCGCACTTTCCTCCATGGGAGTAATGTCTCAAAGAGTTTACGCTTTGATCGTTCCCTGGAAGACCAGTAGTAGTTTCCGATGCACATCTGGAGGCATTCTGTAATCTGTGGACTATCAGAGTGTTGATGAAACACAGAAATTGCATCGGGATAGAATACAACAGTCACCATGCGCACTTTCCTCCATAGGAGTATGTCTCTAACAGTCTACGCTTTGATCATTCCCTGGAAGACCAGTAGTAGTTTCCGATGCACATCTGGTGCCATTCTGTAATCTGTGGTCTATCAGATTGTTCATGAAACGCAGAAATTGCATCGGGATTGATTACAACAGTCAACATGCGCACTTTTCTCCACGGGAGGTATGTTTCAAACAGTCTACGATTCGATCGTTCCCTGGAAGACCAGTAGTAGTTTCCGATGCACATCTGGTGGCATTCTGTAATCTGTGGACTATCAGAATGTTGATGAAACACAGAAATTGCATCGGGACTGAATACAACAGTCGCCATGCGCTCTTTCTTACATGGGAGTAATGTCTCAAACAGTCTACGATTTGATCGTCCCCTGGAAGACCAGTAGTAGTTTCCGATGCACATCTGGAAGCATTCTGTAATCTGGTGGAGTATCAGAGTCTTGACGAAACACAGAAATTGCATCGGGATTGAATACAACAGTCACGATGCGAACTATCCTCCATGGGAGTAATTCTCAAACAGTCTACGCTTTGATCGGTCCCTGGAAGACCAGTAGTAGTCTCCGATGCACATCTGGTGGCATTCTGTAATTTGTGGACTATCAGAGTGTTGATGAAACACAGAAATTGCATCGGGATTGAATACAACAGTCTCCATGCGTACTTTCCTCCATGGGAGTAATGTCTCAAACAGTGTACGCTTTGATCGTTCCCTGGAAGACCAGTAGTGGTTTCCGATGCACATCTGGAGGCATTCTGTAATCTGTGGACTATCAGAGTGTTGATGAAACACAGAAATTGCATCGGTATTGAATACAACAGTCACCATGCGCAGTTTCCTTCATGGGAGTAATGTCTCAAACAGTCTACGCTTTGATCGTTCCCTGGAAGACCAGTAGTAGCTTCCGAAGAACATCTGTAGGCATTCTGTAATCTGTGGACTATCAGAGTGTTGATGAAACACAGAAATTGCATCGGTATTGAATACAACAGTCACCATGCGCAGTTTCCTTCATGGGAGTAATGTCTCAAACAGTCTACGATTTGATCGTTCCCTGGAAGACCAGTAGTAGTTTCCGATGCACATCTGGTGGCATTCTGTAATGTGTGGACTATCAGAGTGTTGATGAAACACAGAAAATGTATCGGGATTGAATACAACAGTCACCATGCGCACTTTCCTCCATGGGAGTAATGTCTCAAAGAGTTTACGCTTTGATCGTTCCCTGGAAGACCAGTAGTAGTTTCCGATGCACATCTGGAGGCATTCTGTAATCTGTGGACTATCAGAGTGCTGATGAAACACAGAAATTGCATAGGGATAGAATGCAACAGTCACCATGCGCAATTTCCTCCATAGGAGTAATGTCTCTAACAGTCTACGCTTTGATCATTCCCTGGAAGACCAGTAGTAGTTTCCGATGCACATCTGGTGCCATTCTGTAATCTGTGGACTATCAGATTGTTCATGAAACACAGAAATTGCATCGGGATTGAATACAACAGTCGCCATGCGCACTTTCTTTCATAGGAGTAAAGTCTCAAACAGTCTACGATTTGATCGTCCCCTGGAAGACCAGAAGTAGTTTCCGATGCACATCTGGAGGCATTCTGTAATCTGTGGAGTATCAGATTGTTGATGAAACACAGAAATTGCATCGGTATTGAATACAACAGTCACCATGCGCAGTTTCCTTCATGGGAGTAATGTCTCAAACAGTCTACGCTTTGATCGTTCCCTGGAAGACCAGTAGTAGTTTCCGATGCACATCTGGTGGCATTCTGTAATGTGTGGACTATCAGAGTGTTGATGAAACACAGAAAATGTATCGGGATTGAATACAACAGTCACCATGCGCACTTTCCTCCATGGGAGTAATGTCTCAAAGAGTTTACGCTTTGATCGTTCCCTGGAAGACCAGTAGTAGTTTCCGATGCACATCTGGAGGCATTCTGTAATCTGTGGACTATCAGAGTGTTGATGAAACACAGAAATTGCATCGGGATAGAATACAACAGTCACCATGCGCACTTTCCTCCATAGGAGTATGTCTCTAACAGTCTACGCTTTGATCATTCCCTGGAAGACCAGTAGTAGTTTCCGATGCACATCTGGTGCCATTCTGTAATCTGTGGTCTATCAGATTGTTCATGAAACGCAGAAATTGCATCGGGATTGATTACAACAGTCAACATGCGCACTTTTCTCCACGGGAGGTATGTTTCAAACAGTCTACGATTCGATCGTTCCCTGGAAGACCAGTAGTAGTTTCCGATGCACATCTGGTGGCATTCTGTAATCTGTGGACTATCAGAATGTTGATGAAACACAGAAATTGCATCGGGACTGAATACAACAGTCGCCATGCGCTCTTTCTTACATGGGAGTAATGTCTCAAACAGTCTACGATTTGATCGTCCCCTGGAAGACCAGTAGTAGTTTCCGATGCACATCTGGAAGCATTCTGTAATCTGGTGGAGTATCAGAGTCTTGACGAAACACAGAAATTGCATCGGGATTGAATACAACAGTCACGATGCGAATTATCCTCCATGGGAGTAATTCTCAAACAGTCTACGCTTTGATCGTTCCCTGGAAGACCAGTAGTAGTCTCCGATGCACATCTGGTGGCATTCTGTAATTTGTGGACTATCAGAGTGTTGATGAAACACAGAAATTGCATCGGGATTGAATACAACAGTCTCCATGCGTACTTTCCTCCATGGGAGTAATGTCTCAAACAGTCTACGCTTTGATCGTTCCCTGGAAGACCAGTAGTGGTTTCCGATGCACATCTGGAGGCATTCTGTAATCTGTGGACTATCAGAGTGTTGATGAAACACAGAAATTGCATCGGTATTGAATACAACAGTCACCATGCGCAGTTTCCTTCATGGGAGTAATGTCTCAAACAGTCTACGCTTTGATCGTTCCCTGGAAGACCAGTAGTAGCTTCCGAAGAACATCTGTAGGCATTCTGTAATCTGTGGACTATCAGAGTGTTGATGAAACACAGAAATTGCATCGGTATTGAATACAACAGTCACCATGCGCAGTTTCCTTCATGGGAGTAATGTCTCAAACAGTCTACGATTTGATCGTTCCCTGGAAGACCAGTAGTAGTTTCCGATGCACATCTGGTGGCATTCTGTAATGTGTGGACTATCAGAGTGTTGATGAAACACAGAAAATGTATCGGGATTGAATACAACAGTCACCATGCGCACTTTCCTCCATGGGAGTAATGTCTCAAAGAGTTTACGCTTTGATCGTTCCCTGGAAGACCAGTAGTAGTTTCCGATGCACATCTGGAGGCATTCTGTAATCTGTGGACTATCAGAGTGCTGATGAAACACAGAAATTGCATAGGGATAGAATGCAACAGTCACCATGCGCAATTTCCTCCATAGGAGTAATGTCTCTAACAGTCTACGCTTTGATCATTCCCTGGAAGACCAGTAGTAGTTTCCGATGCACATCTGGTGCCATTCTGTAATCTGTGGACTATCAGATTGTTCATGAAACACAGAAATTGCATCGGGATTGATTACAACAGTCATGATGCGCACTTTCCTCCACGGGAGGTATGTTTCAAACAGTCTACGGTTCGATCGTTCCCTGGAAGACCAGTAGTAGTTTCCGATGCACATCTGGTGGCATTCTGTAATCTGTGGACTATCAGAATGTTGATGAAACACAGAAATTGCATCGGGATTGAATACAACAGTCGCCATGCGCACTTTCTTTCATGGGAGTAATGTTTCAAACAGTCTACGATTTGATCGTCCCCTGGAAGACCAGTAGTAGTTTCCGATGCACATCTGGAGGCATTCTGTAATCTGTGGAGTATCAGAGTGTTGACGAAACACAGAAATTGCATCGGGATTGAATACAACAGTCACCATGCGAACTATCCTCCATGGGAGTAATTCTCAAACAGTCTACGCTTTGATCGTTCCCTGGAAGACCGGTAGTAGTTTACGATGCACATCTGGTGGCATTCTGTAATTTGTGGACTATCAGAGTGTTGATGAAGCACAGAAATTGTATCGGGATTGAATACAACAGTCACCATGCGCACTTTACTCCATGGGAGTAATGTCTCAAACAGTCTACGCTTTGATCGTTCCCTGGAAGACCAGTAGTGGTTTCCGATGCACATCTGGAGGCATTCTGTAATCTGTGGACTATCAGAGTGTTGATGAAACACAGAAATTGCATCGGTATTGAATACAACAGTCACCATGCGCACTTTCCTTCATGGGAGTAATGTCTCAAACAGTCTAAGCTTTGATCGTTCCCTGGAAGACCAGTAGTAGTTTCCGATGCACATCTGGTGGCATTCTGTAATGTGTGGACTATCAGAGTGTTGATGAAACACAGAAAAAGTATCGGGATTGAATACAACAGTCACCATGCGCACTTTCCTCCATGGGAGTAATGTCTCAAAGAGTTTACGCTTTGATCGTTCCCTGGAAGACCAGTAGTAGTTTCCGATGGACATCTGGAGGCATTCTGTAATCTGTGGACTATCAGAGTGTTGATGAAACACAGAAATTGCATCGGGATAGAATACAACAGTCACCATGCGCACTTTCCTCCATAGGAGTAATGTCTCTAACAGTCTACGCTTTGATCATTCCCTGGAAGACCAGTAGTAGTTTCCGATGCACATCTGGTGCCATTCTGTAATCTGTGGTCTATCAGATTGTTCATGAAACACAGAAATTGCATCGAGATTGATTACAACAGTCAAGATGCGCATTTTTCTCCACGGGAGGTATGTTTCAAACAGTCTACGATTCGATGGTTCCCTGGAAGACCAGTAGTAGTTTTCGATGCACATCTGGTGGCATTCTGTAATCTGTGGACTATCAGAATGTTGATGAAACACAGAAATTGCATCGGGACTGAATACAACAGTCGCCATGCGCACTTTCTTTCATGGGAGTAATGTCTCAAACTGTCTACGATTTGATCGTCCCCTGGAAGACCAGTAATAGTTTCCGATGCACATCTGGAAGCATTCTGTAATCTGTGGAGTATCAGAGTGTTGACGAAACACAGAAATTGCATCGGGATTGAATACAACAGTCACGATGCGAACTATCCTCCATGGGAGTAATTCTCAAACAGTCTACGCTTTGATCGTTCCCTGGAAGACCAGTAGTAGTTTCCGATGCACATCTTTAGGCATTCTGTAATGTGTGGACTATCAGAGTGTTGATGAAACACAGAAATTGCATCGGGATTGAATACAACAGTCACCATGCGCACTTTCCTCCATGGGAGTAATGCCTCAAACAGTCTACGCTTTGATCGTTCCCTGGAAGACCAGTAGTGGTTTCCGATGCACATCTTTAGGCATTCTGTAATCTGTGGACTATCAGGGTGTTGATGAGACACAGAAATTGCATCGGTATTGAATACAACAGTCACCATGCGCAGTTTCCTTCATGGGAGTAATGTCTCAAACAGTCTACGCTTTGATCGTTCCCTGGAAGACCAGTAGTAGCTTCCGAAGAACATCTGGAGGCATTCTGTAATCTGTGGACTATCAGAGTGTTGATGAAACACAGAAATTGCATCGGGATTGAATACTACAGTCACCATGCGCACTTTGCTATACGGGAGTAATGTCTCAAACAGTCTACGCTTTGATCGTTCCCTGGAAGACCAGTAGTAGTTTCCGATGCACATCTGGTGGCATTCTGTAATCTGTGGGCTATCAGAGTGTTGGTGAAACACAGAAATTGCATCGGGATTGAATACATCAGTCACCATGCGCACTTTCCTCCATAGGAGTAATGCCTCTAACAGTCTACGCTTTGATCATTCCCTGGAAGACCAGTAGTAGTTTCCGATGCACATCTGGTGGCATTCTGTAATCTGTGGACTATCAGAATGTTGATGAAACACAGAAATTGCATCGGGATTGAATACAACAGTCGCCATGCGCACTTTCTTTCATGGGAGTAATGTCTCAAACAGTCTACGATTTGATCGTCCCCTGGAAGACCAGTAGTAGTTTCCGATGCACATCTGGAGGCATTCTGTAATCTGTGGAGTATCAGAGTGTTGACGAAACACAGAAATTGCATCGGGATTGAATACAACAGTCACCATGCGAACTATCCTCCATGGGAGTAATTCTCAAACAGTCTACGCTTTGATCGTTCCCTGGAAGACCAGTAGTAGTTTCCGATGCACATCTGGTGGCATTCTGTAATTTGTGGACTATCAGGTTGTTGATGAAACACAGAAATTGCAACGGGATTGAATTCAACAGTCACCATGCGCACATTCCTCCATGGGAGTAATGTCTCAAACAGTCTACGCTTTGATCGTTCCCTGGAAGACCAGTAGTGGTTTCCGATGCACATCTGGAGGCACTCTGTAAATTGTGGACTATTAGAGTGTTGATGAAACACAGAAATTGCATCGGTATTGAATACAACAGTCACCATGCGCAGTTTCCTTCATGGGAGTAATGTCTCAAACAGTCTACGCTTTGATCGTTCCCTGGAAGACCAGTAGTAGTTTCCGATGCACATCTGGTGGCATTCTGTAATATGTGGACTATCAGAGTGTTGATGAAACACAGAAAATGTATCGGGATTGAATACAACAGTCACCATGCGCACTTTCCTCCATGGGAGTAATGTCTCAAAGAGTTTACGCTTTGATCGTTCCCTGGAAGACCAGTAGTAGTTTCCGATGCACATCTGGAGGCATTCTGTAATCTGTGGACTATCAGAGTGTTGATGAAACACAGAAATTGCATCGGGATAGAATACAACAGTCACCATGCGCACTTTCCTCCATAGGAGTAATGTCTCTAACAGTCTACGCTTTGATCATTCCCTGGAAGACCAGTAGTAGTTTCCGATGCACATCTGGTGCCATTCTGTAATCTGTGGACTATCAGATTGTTCATGAAACACAGAAATTCCAATCGGGATTGATTACAACAGTCATGATGAGCACTTTCCTCCACGGGAGGTATGTTTCAAACAGTCTACGATTCGATCGTTCCCTGGAAGACCAGTAGTAGTTTCCGATGCACATCTGGAGGCATTCTGTAATCTGTGGAGTATCAGAGTGTTGACGAAACACAGAAATTGCATCGGGATTGAATACAACAGTCACCATGCGAACTATCCTCCATGGGAGTAATTCTCAAACAGTCTACGCTTTGATCGTTCCCTGGAAGACCGGTAGTAGTTTACGATGCACATCTGGTGGCATTCTGTAATTTGTGGACTATCAGAGTGTTGATGAAGCACAGAAATTGTATCGGGATTGAATACAACAGTCACCATGCGCACTTTACTCCATGGGAGTAATGTCTCAAACAGTCTACGCTTTGATCGTTCCCTGGAAGACCAGTAGTGGTTTCCGATGCACATCTGGAGGCATTCTGTAATCTGTGGACTATCAGAGTGTTGATGAAACACAGAAATTGCATCGGTATTGAATACAACAGTCACCATGCGCACTTTCCTTCATGGGAGTAATGTCTCAAACAGTCTAAGCTTTGATCGTTCCCTGGAAGACCAGTAGTAGTTTCCGATGCACATCTGGTGGCATTTTGTAATGTGTGGACTATCAGAGTGTTGATGAAACACAGAAAAAGTATCGGGATTGAATACAACAGTCACCATGCGCACTTTCCTCCATGGGAGTAATGTCTCAAAGAGTTTACGCTTTGATCGTTCCCTGGAAGACCAGTAGTAGTTTCCGATGGACATCTGGAGGCATTCTGTAATCTGTGGACTATCAGAGTGTTGATGAAACACAGAAATTGCATCGGGATAGAATACAACAGTCACCATGCGCACTTTCCTCCATAGGAGTAATGTCTCTAACAGTCTACGCTTTGATCATTCCCTGGAAGACCAGTAGTAGTTTCCGATGCACATCTGGTGCCATTCTGTAATCTGTGGTCTATCAGATTGTTCATGAAACACAGAAATTGCATCGAGATTGATTACAACAGTCAAGATGCGCATTTTTCTCCACGGGAGGTATGTTTCAAACAGTCTACGATTCGATGGTTCCCTGGAAGACCAGTAGTAGTTTTCGATGCACATCTGGTGGCATTCTGTAATCTGTGGACTATCAGAATGTTGATGAAACACAGAAATTGCATCGGGACTGAATACAACAGTCGCCATGCGCACTTTCTTTCATGGGAGTAATGTCTCAAACTGTCTACGATTTGATCGTCCCCTGGAAGACCAGTAATAGTTTCCGATGCACATCTGGAAGCATTCTGTAATCTGTGGAGTATCAGAGTGTTGACGAAACACAGAAATTGCATCGGGATTGAATACAACAGTCACGATGCGAACTATCCTCCATGGGAGTAATTCTCAAACAGTCTACGCTTTGATCGTTCCCTGGAAGACCAGTAGTAGTTTCCGATGCACATCTTTAGGCATTCTGTAATGTGTGGACTATCAGAGTGTTGATGAAACACAGAAATTGCATCGGGATTGAATACAACAGTCACCATGCGCACTTTCCTCCATGGGAGTAATGTCTCAAACAGTCTACGCTTTGATCGTTCCCTGGAAGACCAGTAGTGGTTTCCGATGCACATCTTTAGGCATTCTGTAATCTGTGGACTATCAGGGTGTTGATGAGACACAGAAATTGCATCGGTATTGAATACAACAGTCACCATGCGCAGTTTCCTTCATGGGAGTAATGTCTCAAACAGTCTACGCTTTGATCGTTCCCTGGAAGACCAGTAGTAGCTTCCGAAGAACATCTGGAGGCATTCTGTAATCTGTGGACTATCAGAGTGTTGATGAAACACAGAAATTGCATCGGGATTGAATACTACAGTCACCATGCGCACTTTGCTATACGGGAGTAATGTCTCAAACAGTCTACGCTTTGATCGTTCCCTGGAAGACCAGTAGTAGTATCCGATGAACATCTGGAGGCATTCTGTAATCTGTGGGCTATCAGAGTGTTGGTGAAACACAGAAATTGCATCGGGATTGAATACATCAGTCACCATGCGCACTTTCCTCCATAGGAGTAATGCCTCTAACAGTCTACGCTTTGATCATTCCCTGGAAGACCAGTAGTAGTTTCCGATGCACATCTGGTGGCATTCTGTAATCTGTGGACTATCAGAATGTTGATGAAACACAGAAATTGCATCGGGATTGAATACAACAGTCGCCATGCGCACTTTCTTTCATGGGAGTAATGTCTCAAACAGTCTACGATTTGATCGTCCCCTGGAAGACCAGTAGTAGTTTCCGATGCACATCTGGAGGCATTCTGTAATCTGTGGAGTATCAGAGTGTTGACGAAACACAGAAATTGCATCGGGATTGAATACAACAGTCACCATGCGAACTATCCTCCATGGGAGTAATTCTCAAACAGTCTACGCTTTGATCGTTCCCTGGAAGACCAGTAGTAGTTTCCGATGCACATCTGGTGGCATTCTGTAATTTGTGGACTATCAGGTTGTTGATGAAACACAGAAATTGCAACGGGATTGAATTCAACAGTCACCATGCGCACATTCCTCCATGGGAGTAATGTCTCAAACAGTCTACGCTTTGATCGTTCCCTGGAAGACCAGTAGTGGTTTCCGATGCACATCTGGAGGCACTCTGTAAATTGTGGACTATTAGAGTGTTGATGAAACACAGAAATTGCATCGGTATTGAATACAACAGTCACCATGCGCAGTTTCCTTCATGGGAGTAATGTCTCAAACAGTCTACGCTTTGATCGTTCCCTGGAAGACCAGTAGTAGTTTCCGATGCACATCTGGTGGCATTCTGTAATATGTGGACTATCAGAGTGTTGATGAAACACAGAAAATGTATCGGGATTGAATACAACAGTCACCATGCGCACTTTCCTCCATGGGAGTAATGTCTCAAAGAGTTTACGCTTTGATCGTTCCCTGGAAGACCAGTAGTAGTTTCCGATGCACATCTGGAGGCATTCTGTAATCTGTGGACTATCAGAGTGTTGATGAAACACAGAAATTGCATCGGGATAGAATACAACAGTCACCATGCGCACTTTCCTCCATAGGAGTAATGTCTCTAACAGTCTACGCTTTGATCATTCCCTGGAAGACCAGTAGTAGTTTCCGATGCACATCTGGTGCCATTCTGTAATCTGTGGACTATCAGATTGTTCATGAAACACAGAAATTCCAATCGGGATTGATTACAACAGTCATGATGAGCACTTTCCTCCACGGGAGGTATGTTTCAAACAGTCTACGATTCGATCGTTCCCTGGAAGACCAGTAGTAGTTTCCGATGCACATCTGGTGGCATTCTGTAATCTGTGGACTATCAGAATGTTGATGAAACACAGAAATTGCGTCGGGATTGAATACAACAGTCGCCATTCGCACTTTCTTTCATGTGAGTAATGTCTCAAACAGTCTACGATTTGATCGTCCCCTGGAAGACCAGTAGTAGTTTCCGATGCACATCTGGAGGCAATCTGTAATCTGTGGAGTATCAGAGTGTTGACGAAACACAGAAATTGCATCGGGATTGAATACAACAGTCACCATGCGAACTATCCTCCATGGGAGTAATTCTCAAACAGTCTACGCTTTGATCGTTCCCTGGAAGACCAGTAGTAGTTTCCGATGCACATCTGGTGGCATTCTGTAATTTGTGGACTATCAGAGTGTTGATGAAACACTGAAATTGCATCGGGATTGAATACAACAGTCACCATGCACACTTTCCTCCATGGGAGTAATGTCTCAAACAGTCTACGCTTTGATCGTTCCCTGGAAGACCAGTAGTGGTTTCCGATGCACATCTGGAGGCATTCTGTAAATTGCGGACTATCAGAGTGTTGATGAAACACAGAATTTGCATCGGTATTGAATATAACAGTCACCATGCGCAGTTTCCTTCATGGGAGTAATGTCTCAAACAGTCTACGCTTTGATCGTTCCCTGGAAGACCAGTAGTAGTTTCCGATGCACATCTGGTGCCATTCTGTAATCTGTGGACTATCAGATTGTTCATGAAACACAGAAATGGCATCGGGATTGATTACTACAGTCAAGATGCGCACTTTCCTCCACGGGAGGTATGTTTCAAACAGTCTACGATTCGATCGTTCCCTGGAAGACCAGTAGTAGTTTCCGATGCACATTTGGTGGCATTCTGTAATCTGTGGACTATCAGAATGTTGATGAAACACAGAAATTGCATCGGGATTGAATACAACAGTCGCCATGCGCACTTTCTTTCATGTGAGTAATGTCTCAAACAGTCTACGATTTGATCGTCCCCTGGAAGACCAGTAGTAGTTTCCGATGCACATCTGGAGGCATTCTGTAATCTGTGGAGTATCAGAGTGTTGACGAAACACAGAAATTGCATCGGGATTGAATACAACAGTCACGATGCGAACTATCCTCCATGGGAGTAATTCTCAAACAGTCTACGCTTTGATTGTCCCTGGAAGACCAGTAGTAGTTTCCGATGCACATCTAGTGGCATTCTGTAATTTGTGGACTATCAGATTGTTCATGAAACACAGAAATTGCATCGGGATTGATTACAACAGTCAAGATGCGCACTTTCCTCCACGGGAGGTATGTTTCAAACAGTCTACGATTCGATCGTTCCCTGGAAGACCAGTAGTAGTTTCCGATGCACATCTGGTGGCATTCTGTAATCTGTGGACTATCAGAAAGTTGATGAAACACCGAAATTCCATCGGGATTGAATACAACAGTCGCCATGCGCACTTTCTTTCATGGGAGTAATGTCTCAAACAGTCTACGATTTGATCGTCCCCTGGAAGACCAGTAGTAGTTTCGATGCACATCTGGAGGCATTCTGTAATCTGTGGAGTATCAGAGTGTTGACGAAACTCAGAAATTGCATCGGGATTGAATACAACAGTCACCATGCGAACTATCCTCCATGGGAGTAATTCTCAAACAGTCTACGCCTTGATCGTTCCCTGGAAGACCAGTAGTGGTTTCCGATGCACAGCTGGAGGCATTCTGTAATCTGTGGACTATCAGAGTGTTGATGAAACACAGAAATTGCATCGGTATTGAATACAACAGTCACCATGTGCAGTTCCCTTCATGGGAGTAATGTCTCAAACAGTCTACGCTTTGATCGTTCCCTGGAAGACCAGTAGTAGTTTCCAATGCACATCTGGTGCCATTCTGTAATCTGTGGACTATCAGATTGTTCATGAGACACAGAAATATCATCGGGATTGATTACAACAGTCAAGATGCGCACTTTCCTCCACGGGAGGTATGTTTCAAACAGTCTACGATTCGATCGTTCCCTGGAAGACCAGTAGAAGTTTCCGATGCACATCTGGTGGCATTCTGTAATTTGTGGACTATCAGAGTGTTGATGAAACACAGAAATTGCATCGGGATTGAATACAACAGTCACCATGCGCACTTTCCTCCATGGGAGTAATGTCTCAAACAGTCTACGCTTTGATCGTTCCCTGGAAGACCAGTAGTGGTTTCCGATGCACATGTGGAGGCATTCTGTAATCTGTGGACTATCAGAGTGTTGATGAAACACAGAAATTGCAACGGGATTGAATACAACAGTCACCATGCGCACTTTCCTCCATGGGAGTAATGTCTCAAACAGTCTACGCTTTGATCGTTCCCTGGAAGACCAGTAGTGGTTTCCGATGCACATCTGGAGGCATTCTGTAATCTGTGGACTATCAGAGTGTTGACGAAACACAGAAATTGCATCGGGATTGAATACAACAGACACCATGAGAACTATCCTCCATGGGAGTAATTCTCAAACAGTCTACGCTTTGATCGTTCCCTGGAAGACCAGTAGTAGTTTCCGATGCACATCTGGTGGCATTCTGTAATTTGTGGACTATCAGAGTGTTGATGAAACACAGAAATTGCAACGGGATTGAATACAACAGTCACCATGCGCACTTTCCTCCATGGGAGTAATGTCTCAAACAGTCTACGCTTTGATCGTTCCCTGGAAGACCAGTAGTGGTTTCCGATGCACATCTGGAGGCATTCTGTAATCTGTGGACTATCAGAGTGTTGATGAAACACAGAAATTGCATCGGTATTGAATACAACAGTCACCATGCGCAGTTTCCTTCATGGGAGTAATGTCTCAAACAGTCTACGCTTTGATGGTTCCCTGGAAGACCAGTAGTAGTTTCAGATGCACATCTGTTGGCATTCTGTAATGTGTGGACTATCAGAGTGTTGATGAAACACAGAAAATGTATCGGGATTGAATACAACAGTCACCATGCGCACTTTCCTCCATGGGAGTAATGTCTCAAAGAGTTTACGCTTTGATCGTTCCCTGGAAGACCAGTAATAGTTTCCGATGCACATCTGGAGGCATTCTGTAATCTGTGGACTATCAGAGTGTTGATGAAACACTGAAATTGCATCGGGATAGAATACAACAGTCACCATGCGCACTTTCCCCCATAGGAGTAATGTCTCTAACAGTCTACGCTTTGATCATTCCCTGGAAGACCAGTAGTAGTTTCCGATGCACATCTGGTGCCATTCTGTAATCTGTGGACTATCAGATTGTTCATGAAACACAGAAATTGCATCGGGATTGATTACAACAGTCAAGATGCGCACTTTCCTCCACGGGAGGTATGTTTCAAACAGTCTACGATTCGATTGTTCCCTGGAAGACCAGTAGTAGTTTCCGATGCACATCTGGTGGCATTCTGTAATCTGTGGACTATCAGAATGTTGATGAAACACAGAAATTGCATCGGAATTGAATACAACAGTCGCCATGCGAACTTTCTTTCATGTGAGTAATGTCTCAAACAGTCAACGATTTGATCGTCAACTGGAAGACCAGTAGTAGTTTCCGATGCACATCTGGAGGCATTCTGTAATCTGTGGAGTATCAGAGTGTTGACGAAACACAGAAATAGCATCGGGATTGAATATAACAGTCACGATGCGAACTATCCCCCATGGGAGTAATTTTCAAACAGTCTACGCTTTGATCGTTCCCTGGAAGACCAGTAGTAGTTTCCGATGCACATCTGGTGGCATTCTGTAATTTGTGGACTATCAGAGTGTTGATGAAACACAGAAATTGCATCGGGATTGAATACAACAGTCACGATGCGAACTATCCTCCATGGGAGTAATTTTCAAACAGTCTACGCTTTGATCGTTCCCTGGAAGACCAGTAGTAGTTTCCGATGCACATCTGGTGGCATTCTGTAATTTGTGGACTATCAGAGTGTTGATGAAACACAGAAATTGCATCGCTATTGAATACAACAGTCACCATGCGCAGTTTCCTTCATGGGAGTAATGTCTCAAACAGTCTACGCTTTGATCGTTCCCTGGAAGACCAGTAGTAGTTTCCGATGCACATCTGGTGCCATTCTGTAATCTGTGGACTATCAGATTGTTCATGAAACACAGAAATTGCTTCGGGATTGATTACAACAGTCAAGATGCGCACTTTCTTTCATGTGAGTAATGTCTCAAACAGTCTACGATTTGATCGTGCCCTGGAAGACCAGTAGTAGTTTCCGATGCACATCTGGAGGCATTCTGTAATCTGTGGAGTATCAGAGTGTTGATGAAAGACAGAAATTGCATCGGTATTTAATACAACAGTCACCATGCGCAGTTTCCTTCATGGGAGTAATGTCTCAAACAGTCTACGCTTTGATCGTTCCCTGGAAGACCAGTAGTAGTTTCCGATGCACATCTGTTGGCATTCTGTAATGTGTGGACTATCAGAGTGTTGATGAAACACAGAAAATGTATCGGGATTGAATACAACAGTCACCATGCGCACTTTCCTCCATGGGAGTAATGTCTCAAAGAGTTTACGCTTTGATCGTTCCCTGGAAGACCAGTAATAGTTTCCGATGCACATCTGGAGGCATTCTGTAATCTGTGGACTATCAGAGTGTTGATGAAACACAGAAATTGCATCGGGATAGAATACAACAGTCACCATGCGCACTTTCCTCCATAGGAGTAATGTCTCTAACAGTCTACGTTTTGATCATTCCCTGGAAGACCAAAAGTAGTTTCCGATGCACATCTGGTGCCATTCTGTAATCTGTGGACTATCAGATTGTTCATGAAACACAGAAATTGCATCGGGATTGATTACAACAGTCAAGATGCGCACTTTCTTCCACGGGAGGTATGTTTCAAACAGTCTACGATTCGATCGTTCCCTGGAATACCAGTAGTAGTTTCCGATGCACATCTGGTGGCATTCTGTAATCTGTGGACTATCAAAATGTTGATGAAACACAGAAATTGCATCGGGATTGAATACAACAGTCGCCATGCGCACTTTCTTTCATGTGAGTAATGTCTCAAACAGTCTACGATTTGATCGTCCCCTAGAAGACCAGTAGTAGTTTCCGATGCACATCTGGAGGCATTCTGTAATCTGTGGAGTATCAGAGTGTTGACGAAACACAGAAATTGCATCGGGATTGAATACAACAGTCACGATGCGATCTATCCTCCATGGGAGTAATTTTCAAACAGTCTACGCTTTGATCGTTCCCTGGAAGACCAGTAGTAGTTTCCGATGCACATCTGGTGGCATACTGTAATTTGTGGACTATCAGAGTGTTGATGAAACACAGAAATTGCATCGGGATAGAATACAACAGTCACCATGCGCACTTTCCTCCATGGGAGTAATGTCTCAAACAGTCTACGCTTTGATCGTTCCCTGGAAGACCAGTAGTGGTTTCCGATGCACATCTGGAGGCATTCTGTAATCTGTGGACTATCAGAGTGTTGATGAAACACAGAAATTGCATCGGTATTGAATACAACAGTCACCATGCACAGTTTCCTTCATGGGAGTAATGTCTCAAACAGTCTACGCTTTGATCGTTCCCAAGAAGACCAGTAGTAGCTTCCGATGAACATCTGGAGGCATTCTGTAATCTGTGGACTATCAGAGTGTTGATGAAACACAGAAATTGCATCGGGATTGAATACTATAGTCACCATGCGCACTTTGCTATACGGGAGTCATGTCTCAAACAGTCTACGATTTGATCGTTCCCTGGAAGACCAGTAGTAGTATCCGATGAACATCTGGAGGCATTCTGTAATCTGTGGACTATCGGAGTGTTTATGAAACACAGAAACTGCATCGGGATTGTACAACAGTCACCATGCACACTTTCCTCCATTGGAGTAATGTCTCAAACAGTCTACGCTTTGGTCGCTCCCTGGAAGACCAGTAGTAGTTTCCGATGAACATCTGGAGGCATTCTGTAATCTGTGGACTATCAAAGTGTAGATGAAACGCAGATATTGCATCTGGATAGAATACAACAGTCACCATGCGCAGTTTCCTCCATGGGAGTAATGTCTCAAACCGTCTATGCTTTGACCGTTCCCTGGAAGACCGGTAGTAGTTTGCGATGCATATCTGGTGGCATTCTGTAATCTGTAGACTATCAGAGTGTTGATAAAACAAAGATGTTGCATCGGGATTGAATACAACAGTCACCATGCGCACTTTCCTCCATGGCAGTAATGTCTCTAACAGCCTACGCTTTGATCGTTCCCTGGAAGACCAGTAGTAGTTTCCGATGCACATCTGGATGCTTTCTGTAATCTGTGGACTATCAGAGTGGTGATGAAACACAGAAATTTGCTCGGGATTGAATACAACAGACTCCATGAGCAGTTACCTCCATGGGAGTAATGTCTCAAACAGTCTACGCTTTGATCGTTCCCTGGAAGACCAGTAGTAGTTTCCGATGCACATCTGGTGGCATTCTGTAATCTGTGGACTATCAGAGTGTTGATGAAACACAGAAAATGCATCGGGATTGAATACAACAGTCACCATGCACACTTTCCTCCATGGGAGTAATGTCTCAAAGAGTTTACGCTTTGATCGTTCCCTGGATGACCAGTAGTAGTTTCCGATGCACATCTGGAGGCATTCTGTAATCTGTGGGCTATCAGAGTGTTGATGAAACACAGAAATTGCATCGGGATTGAATACAACAGTCACCATGCGCACATTCCTCCATAAAACTAATGTCTAAAACAGTCTACGCATTGATTGTTCCCTGGAAGACCAGTAGTAGTTTCCGATGCACATCTGGATGCTTTCCGTAATCTGTGGACTATCAGAGTGTTGATGAAACACAAAAATTGCATCGGGATTGAATACAACAGTCTCCATGAACAGTTTTATCCATGGGAGTAATGTCTCAAACAGTCTACGCTTTGATCGTTCCCTGGAAGACCAGTAGTAGTTTCCGATGCACATCTGGAGGCATTCTGTAATCTGTGGACTATCAGAGTGTTGGTGAAACACAGAAATTGCATCGGGATTGAATACAACAGTCACCATGCGCACTTTCCTCCATAAAAGTAATGTCTCAAACAGTCCACGCTATGATCGTTCCCTGGAAGACCAGTAGTAGTTTCCGATACACATCTGGAGGCATTCTGTAATCTGTGGACTATCAGAGTGTTGATGAAACACAGAAATTGCATCGGGATTGAATACAACAGTCACCATCCGCACTTTCCTCCACGGGAGTAATGTCTGAAACAGTCTACGCTTTGATCGTTCCCTGGAAGACCAGTAGTAGTTTCCGATGCACATCTTTTGGCATTCTGTAATCTGTGGACTATCACAGTGTTGATGAAACACGTAAAATGTATCGGGATTGAATACAACAGTCACCATGCGCACTTTCCTCCATGGGAGTAATGTCTCTAACAGCCAACGCTTTGATCGTTCCCTGGAAGACCAGTAGTAGTTTCCGATGCACATCTGGAGGCATTCTGTAATCTGTGGACTATCAGGGTGTTGATGAAACACAGAAATTGCATCGGGATAGAATACAACAGTCACCATGCGCACTTTCCTCCATCGGAGTAATGTCTCTAAGAGTCTACGCTTTGATCGTTACTTGGAAGACCAGTAGTAATTTCCGATGCACATCTGGAGGCATTCTGTAATCTGTGGAGTATCAGAGTGTTGACGAAACACAGAAAATGCATCGGGATTGTACAACAGTCACCATGCACACTTTCCTCCATTGGAGTAATGTCTCAAACAGTCTACGCTTTGATCGTTCCCTGGAAGACCAGTAGTAGTTTTCGTTGCACATCTGGTGGCATACTGTAATCTGTAGACTATCAGAGTGTTGATGAAACACAGAAATTGCATCGGGATTGAATACAACAGTAACCATGAGCAATTTCCTCCATGGGACTAATGTCTCTAAGAGTCTACGCTTTGATCGTTCCATGGAAGACCAGTAGTAGTTTCCGATGCACTTCTGGATGCTTTCTGTAATCTGTGGACTATCAGAGTGTTGATGAAACACAGAAATTGCATCGGGATTGAATACTACAGTCTCCATGCGCAGTTTCCTCCATAGGAGTAATGTCTCAAATCGTCTATGCTTTGACCGTTCCCTGGAAGACCTGTAGTAGTTTGCGATGCATATCTGGTGGCATTCTGTAATCTGTAGACTATCAGAGTGTTGATAAAACAGAGATGTTGCATCGGGATTGAATACAACAGTCACCATGCGCACTTTCCTCCATGGCAGTAATGTCTCTAACAGCCTACGCTTTGATCGTTCCCTGGAAGACCAGTAGTAGTTTCCGATGCACATCTGGATGCTTTCTGTAATCTGTGGACTATCAGAGTGGTGATGAAACACAGAAATTTGCTCGGGATTGAATACAACAGTCTCCATGAGCAGTTTCCTCCATGGGAGTATTGTCTCAAACAGTCTACGCTTTGATCGTTCCCTGGAAGACCAGTAGTAGTTTCCGATGCACATCTGGTGGCATTCTGTAATCTGTGGACTATCAGAGTGTTGATGAAACACAGAAAATGCATCGGGATTGAATACAACAGTCACCATGCACACTTTCCTCCATGGGAGTAATGTCTCAAAGTGTTTACGCTTTGATCGTTCCCTGGATGACCAGTAGTAGTTTCCGATGCACATCTGGAGGCATTCTGTAATCTGTGGGCTATCAGAGTGTTGATGAAACACAGAAATTGCCTCGGGATTGAATACAACAGTCACCATGCGCACATTCCTCCATAAAACTAATGTCTAAAACAGTCTACGCATTGATTGTTCCCTGGAAGACCAGTAGTAGTTTCCGATGCACATCTGGATGCTTTCCGTAATCTGTGGACTATCAGAGTGTTGATGAAACACAAAAATTGCATCGGGATTGAATACAACAGTCTCCATGAACAGTTTTATCCATGGGAGTAATGTCTCAAACAGTCTACGCTTTGATCGTTCCCTGGAAGACCAGTAGTAGTTTCCGATGCACATCTGGAGGTATTCTGTAATCTGTGGACTATCAGAGTGTTGGTGAAACACAGAAATTGCATCGGGATTGAATACAACAGTCACCATGCGCACTTTCCTCCATAAAAGTAATGTCTCAAACAGTCCACGCTATGATCGTTCCCTGGAAGACCAGTAGTAGATTCCGATACACATCTGGAGGCATTCTGTAATCTGTGGACTATCAGAGTGTTGATGAAACACAGAAATTGCATCGGGATTGAATACAACAGTCACCATCCGCACTTTCCTCCACGGGAGTAATGTCTGAAACAGTCTACGCTTTGATCGTTCCCTGGAAGACCAGTAGTAGTTTCCGATGCACATCTTTTGGCATTCTGTAATCTGTGGACTATCACAGTGTTGATGAAACACATAAAATGTATCGGGATTGAATACAACAGTCACCATGCGCACTTTCCTCCATGGGAGTAATGTCTCTAACAGCCAACGCTTTGATCGTTCCCTGGAAGACCAGTAGTAGTTTCCGATGCACATCTGGAGGCATTCTGTAATCTGTGGACTATCAGAGTGTTGATGAAACACAGAAATTGCATCGGGATAGAATACAACAGTCACCATGCGCACTTTCCTCCATCGGAGTAATGTCTCAAACAGTCTACGCTTTGATCGTTCCCTGTAAGACCAGTAGCAGTTTCCGATGCACATCTGGAGGCATTCTGTAATCTGTGGAGTATCAGAGTGTTGATGAAACAAAGAAATTGCATCGGGATTGAATACAACAGTCACCATGCGCACTTTCCTCCATGGGAGTAATGTCTCTAAGAGTCTACGCTTTGATCGTTACTTGGAAGACCAGTAGTAGTTTCCGATGCACATCTGGAGGCATTCTGTAATCTGTGGAGTATCAGAGTGTTGACGAAAGACAGAAATTGCATCGGGATTGAATACAACAGTCACCATGCGAACTATCCTCCATGGGAGTAATTCTCAAACAGTCTACGCTTTGATCGTTCCCTGGAAGACCAGTAGTAGTTTCCGATGCACATCTGGTGGCATTCTGTAAACTGTGGACTATCAGAGTGTTGATGAAACACAGAAATTGCATCGGGAATGAATACAACAGTCACCATGCGCACTTTCGGCCATGGTAGTAATGTCTCAAACAGTCTACGCTTTGATCGTTCCCCGGAAGACCAGTAGTAGTTTCCGATGCACATCTGGTGACCTTCTGTAATCTGTGGACTATCACAGTGTTGATGAAACACAGAAATTGCATCAGGATTGAATACAACAGTCACAATTCGCACTTTCTTCCATGGGAGTAATGTCTCTAACAGTCTACGCTTTGATCGTTCCCTGGAAGACCAGTAGTAGTTTCCGATGGACATCTATAGGCATTCTGTAATTTGTGGACTATCAGAGTGTGATGAAACACAGAAATTGCATCGGGATTGAATACAACACTCACCACGCGCACTTTCCTCCATGGGAGTAATGTCTCAAACAGTCTACGCTTTGATCGTTCCCTGGAAGATCAGTACTGGATTCCGATGCACATCTGGAGGCATTCTGTAATCTGTGGACTATCAGAGTGTTGATGAAACTAAGAAATTGCATCGGGATTGAATACAACAGTCACCATGCGCACTTTCCTCCATGGGAGTAATGTCTCTAAGAGTCTACGCTTTGAACGTTACTTGGAAGACCAGTAGTAGTTTCAGATGCACATCTGGAGGCATACTGTAATCTGTGGAGTATCAGAGTGTTGACGAAACACACAAATTGCATCGGGATTGAATACAACAGTCACCATGCGAACTATCCTCCATGGGAGTAATTCTCAAACAGTCTACGCTTTGATCGTTCCCTGGATGACCAGTAGTAGTTTCCGATGCACATCTGGAGGCATTCTGTAATCTGTGGGCTATCAGAGTGTTGATGAAACACAGAAATTGCATCGGGATTGAATACAACAGTCACCATGCGCACATTCCTCCATAAAACTAATGTCTAAAACAGTCTACGCATTGATTGTTCCCTGGAAGACCAGTAGTAGTTTCCGATGCACATCTGGATGCTTTCCGTAATCTGTGGACTATCAGAGTGTTGATGAAACACAAAAATTGCTTCGGGATTGAATACAACAGTCTCCATGAACAGTTTTATCCATGGGAGTAATGTCACAAACAGTCTACGCTTTGATCGTTCCCTGGAAGACCAGTAGTAGTTTCCGATGCACATCTGGAGGCATTCTGTAATCTGTGGACTATCAGAGTGTTGGTGAAACACAGAAATTGCATCGGGATTGAATACAACAGTCACCATGCGCACTTTCCTCCATAAAAGTAATGTCTCAAACAGTCCACGCTATGATCGTTCCCTGGAAGACCAGTAGTAGTTTCCGATACACATCTGGAGGCATTCTGTAATCTGTGGACTATCAGAGTGTTGATGAAACACAGAAATTGCATCGGGATTGAATACAACAGTCACCATCCGCACTTTCCTCCACGGGAGTAATGTCTGAAACAGTCTACGCTTTGATCGTTCCCTGGAAGACCAGTAGTAGTTTCCGATGCACATCTTTTGGCATTCTGTAATCTGTGGACTATCACAGTGTTGATGAAACACATAAAATGTATCGGGATTGAATACAACAGTCACCATGCGCACTTTTCTCCATGGGAGTAATGTCTCAAACAGTCTACGCTTTTATCGTTCCCTGGAAGACCAGTAGTAGTTTCCGTTGCACATCTGGTGGCATACTGTAATCTGTAGACTATCAGAGTGTTGATGAAACACAGAAATTGCATCGGGATTGAATACAACAGTCACCATGAGCAATTTCCTCCATGGGACTAATGTCTCTAAGAGTCTACGCTTTGATCGTTCCATGGAAGACCAGTAGTAGTTTCCGATGCACTTCTGGATGCTTTCTGTAATCTGTGGACTATCAGAGTGGTGATGAAACACAGAAATTTGCTCGGGATTGAATACAACAGTCTCCATGAGCAGTTTCCTCCATGGGAGTATTGTCTCAAACAGTCTACGCTTTGATCGTTCCCTGGAAGACCAGTAGTAGTTTCCGATGCACATCTGGTGGCATTCTGTAATCTGTGGACTATCAGAGTGTTGATGAAACACAGAAAATGCATCGGGATTGAATACAACAGTCACCATACACACTTTCCTCCATGGGAGTAATGTCTCAAAGAGTTTACGCTTTGATCGTTCCCTGGATGACCAGTAGTAGTTTCCGATGCACATCTGGAGGCATTCTGTAATCTGTGGGCTATCAGAGTGTTGATGAAACACAGAATTTGCGTCGGGATTGAATACAACAGTCACCATGCGCACATTCCTCCATAAAACTAATGTCTAAAACAGTCTACGCATTGATTGTTCCCTGGAAGACCAGTAGTAGTTTCCGATGCACATCTGGATGCTTTCCGTAATCTGTGGACTATCAGAGTGTTGATGAAACACAAAAATTGCATCGGGATTGAATACAACAGTCTCCATGAACAGTTTTATCCATGGGAGTAATGTCTCAAACAGTCTACGCTTTGATCGTTCCCTGGAAGACCAGTAGTAGTTTCCGATGCACATCTGGAGGCATTCTGTAATCTGTGGACTATCAGAGTGTTGGTGAAACACAGAAATTGCATCGGGATTGAATACAACAGTCACCATGCGCACTTTCCTCCATAAAAGTAATGTCTCAAACAGTCCACGCTATGATCGTTCCCTGGAAGACCAGTAGTAGTTTCCGATACACATCTGGAGGCATTCTGTAATCTGTGGACTATCAGAGTGTTGATGAAACACAGAAATTGCATCGGGATTGAATACAACAGTCACCATCCGCACTTTCCTCCACGGGAGTAATGTCTGAAACAGTCTACGCTTTGATCGTTCCCTGGAAGACCAGTAGTAGTTTCCGATGCACATGTTTTGGCATTCTGTAATCTGTGGACTATCAGAGTGTTGATGAAACAAAGATATTGCATCGGGATTGAATACAATAGTCACCATGCGCTCATTCCTCCATGGGAGTAATGTCTCTAACAGCCTACGCTTTGATCGTTCCCTGGAAGACCAGTAGTAGTTTCCGATGCACATCTGGATGCTTTCTGTAATCTGTGGACTATCAGAGTGTTGATGAAACACAGAAATTGCATCGGTATTCAATACAACAGTCTCCATGAGCAGTTTCTTCCATGGGAGTAATGTCTCAAACAGTCTACGCTTTGATCGTTCCCTGGAAGACCAGTAGTAGTTTCCAATGCAAATCTGGTGGCATTCTGTAATCTGTGGACTATCAGAGTGTTGATGAAACACAGAAAATGCATCGGGATTGAATACAACAGTCACCATGCGCACTTTCCTCCATCGGAGTAATGTCTCAAAGAGTTTACGCTTTGATCGTTCCCTGGAAGACCAGTACTAGTTTCCTATGCACATCTGGAGGCATTCTGTAATCTGTGGGCTATCAGAGTGTTGATGAAACACAGAAATTGCATCGGGATTGAATACAACAGTCACCATGCGCACATTCCTCCATAAAACAAAGGTCTCAACCAGTCTACGCATTGATCGTTCCCTGGAAGACCAGTAGTAGTTTCCGATGCACATCTGGATGCTTTCTGTAATCTGTGGACTATCAGAGTGTTGATGAAACACAGAAATTGCATCGGGATTGAATACAACAGTCTCCATGCGCACTTTCCTCCATGGGAGTACTGTCTCAAACAGTCTACGCTTTGATCGTTCCCTGTAAGACCAGTAGTAGTTTCCGATGCACATCTGGAGGCATTCTGTAATCTGTGAAGTATCAGAGTGTTGATGAAACTAAGAAATTGCATCGGGATTGAATACAACAGTCACCATGCGCACTTTCCTCCATGGGAGTAATGTCTCAAACAGTCTACGCTTTGATCGTTCCCTGGAAGGCCAGTAGTAGTTTCCGGTGCACATCTGGTGACATTCTGTAATCTGTAGACTATCAGAGTGTTTATCAAACACAGAAATTGCATCGGGATTGAATACAACAGACTCCATAAGCACTTTCCTCCATGGGAGTAATGTCTCAAACAGTCTACGCTTTGATCGTTCCCTGGAAGTCCAGTAGTAGTTTTCGATGCACATCTGGAGGCTTTCTTTAATCTGTGGACTGACTGAGTGTTGATGAAACGCAGAAAATGCATCTGGATTGAATACAACGGTCACGATGCATACTTTCCTCCATGGGAGTAATGTCTCAAAGAGTTTACGCTATGATCGTTCCCTGGAAGACAAGTACTAGTTTCAGATGAACATCTGGAGGCATTCTGTAATCTGTGGACTATCAGAGTGTTAATGAAACACAGAAATTGCATCAGGATTGAATACAACAGTCACAATGCGCACTTTCCTCCATGGGAGTAATGTCTCTAACAGTCTACGCTTTGATCGTTCCCTGGAAGACCAGTAGTAGTTTCCGATGGACATCTATAGGCATTCTGTAATTTGTGGACTATCAGAGTGTTGATGAAACACAGAAATTGCATCGGGATTGAATACAACACTCACCACGCGCACTTTCCTCCATGGGAGTAATGTCTCAAACAGTCTACGCTTTGATCGTTCCCTGGAAGACCAGTACTGGTTTCCGATGCACATCTGGAGGCATTCTGTAATCTGTGGACTATCAGAGTGTTGATGAAACTAAGAAATTGCATCGGGATTGAATACAACAGTCACCATGCGCACTTTCCTCCATGGGAGTAATGTCTCTAAGAGTCTACGCTTTGATCGTTACTTGGAAGACCAGTAGTAGTTTCAGATGCACATCTGGAGGCATACTGTAATCTGTGGAGTATCAGAGTGTTGACGAAACACAGAAATTGCATCGGGATTGAATACAACAGTCACCATGCGAACTATCCTCCATGGGAGTAATTCTCAAACAGTCTACGCTTTGATCGTTCCCTGGAAGACCAGTAGTAGTTTCCGATGCACATCTGGTGGCATTCTGTAAACTGTGGACTATCAGAGTGTTGATGAAACACAGAAATTACATCGGGAATGAATACAACAGTCACCATGCGCACTTTCCTCCATGGGAGTAATGTCTCAAACAGTCTACGCTTTGATCGTTCCCCGGAAGACCAGTAGTAATTTGCGATGCACATCTGGTGGCCTTCTGTAATCTGTGGACTATCACAGTGTTGATGAAACACAGAAATTGCATCGGGATTGAATACAACAGTCACAATGCGCACTTTCCTCCATGGGAGTAATGTCTCTAACAGTCTACGCTTTGATCGTTCCCTGGAAGACCAGTAGTAGTTTCTGATGGACATCTATAGGCATTCTGTAACTTGTGGACTATCAGAGTGTTGATGAAACACAGAAATTGCATCGGGATTGAATACAACACTCACCACGAGCACTTTCCTCCATGGGAGTAAAGTCTCAAACAGTCTACGCTTTGATCGTTCCCTGGAAGACCAGTACTGGTTTCCGATGCACATCTGGAGGCATTTTGTAATCTGTGGACTATCAGAGTGTTGATGAAACACAGAAATTGCATCGGGATTGAATACAACAGTCACCATGCGCACTTTGCTATACGGGAGTAATGTCTCAAACAGTCTACGCTTTGATCGTTCCCTGGAAGACCAGTAGTAGTATCCGATGAACATCTGGAGGCATTCTGTAATCTGTGGACTATCAGAGTGTTGATGAAACACAGAAACTGCATCGGGATTGTACAACAGTCACCATGCACACTTTCCTCCATTGGAGTAATGTCTCAAACAGTCTACCCTTTGATCGTTCCCTTGAAGACCAGTAGTAGTTTCCGATGCATATCTGGTGGCATTCTGTAATCTGTAGACTATCAGAGTGTTGATAAAACAAAGATATTGCATCGGGATTGAATACAATAGTCACCATGCGCTCATTCCTCCATGGGAGTAATGTCTCTAACAGCCTACGCTTTGATCGTTCCCTGGAAGACCAGTAGTAGTTTCCGATGCACATCTGGATGCTTTCTGTAATCTGTGGACTATCAGAGTGTTGATGAAACACAGAAATTGCATCGGTATTCAATACAACAGTCTCCATGAGCAGTTTCTTCCATGGGAGTAATGTCTCAAACAGTCTACGCTTTGATCGTTCCCTGGAAGACCAGTAGTAGTTTCCAATGCAAATCTGGTGGCATTCTGTAATCTGTGGACTATCAGAGTGTTGATGAAACACAGAAAATGCATCGGGATTGAATACAACAGTCACCATGCGCACTTTCCTCCATGGGTGTAACGTCTCAAACAGTCTACGCTTTGATCGTTCCCTGGAAGACCAGTAGTAGTTTCCGATGCACATCTGGAGGCATTCTGTAATCTGTGGACTATCAGAGTGTTGATGAAAAACACAGAAATTGTATCGGGATTGAATACAACAGTCACCATGCGCCCTTTCCTCCATGGGTGTAATGTCTCAAACAGTCTACGCTTTGATCGTCCCTGGAAGACCAGTAGTAGTTTCCGATGCACATCTGGCGGCATTCTGTAGTCTGTGGACTATCAGAGTGTTGATGAAACACAGAAAATGCATCGGGATTGAGTACAACAGTCACCATGCGCACTTTCCTCCATGGGAGTAATGTCTCAAACAGTCTACGCTTTGATCGTTCCCTGGAAGACCAGTAGTGGTTTCCGATGCAGATCTGGAGGTATTCTGTAATCTGTGGACTATCAGAGTGTTGATGAAACACAGAAATTGCTTCGGGATTGAATACAACAGTCACCATGCGCACTTTCCTTCATGGGAGTAATGTCTCATACAGTCTACGCTTTGATCGTTCCCTGGAAGACCAGTAGTAGTTTCCGATTATTATCTGGAGGCATTCTGTTATCTGTGGACTATCAGAGTGTAGATGAAACACAGAAAATGCATCGGGATTGAATACAACAGTCACCATGCGCACTTTCCTCCATGGGAGTAATGTCTCAAGCAGTCTACGCTTTGATCGTTCTCTGGAAGACCAGTAGTAGTTTCCGATGCACATCTGGATGCTTTCTGTTAATATGTGGACTTTCAGAGTGTTGATGAAACACAGAAATTGCATCGGGATTGAATACAACAGACTCCATGAGCAGTTTCCTCCATGGGAGTAATGTCTCATACAGTCTACGCATTGATCGTTCCCTGGAAGACCAGTAGTGGTTTCCGATGCACATCTGGAGGCATTCTGTAATCTGTGGACTATCAGAGTGTTGATGAAACACAGAAGATGAATCGGGATTGAATACAACAGTCACCATGGGCACTTTCCTTCATGGGAGTAATGTCTCAAACAGTCTACGCTTTGATCGTTCCCTGGAAGACCAGTGGTAGTTTCCGATTAACATCTGGAGGCATTCTGTTATCTGTGGACTATCAGAGTGTTGATGAAACAGAGAAATGGCATCGGGATTGAATACAACAGTCACCATGCGCACTTTCCCCCACGAGAGTAATGTCTCACACAGTCTACGCTTTGATCGTTCCCTGGAAGACCAGTAGTAGTTTCCGATGAACATCTGGAGGCATTCTGTTATCTGTGGACTATCAGAGTGTTGATGAAACAGAGAAATTGCATCGGGATTGAATACAACAGTCACCGTGCGCACTTTCCTCCACGGGAGTAATGTCTCAAAGAGTCTACTCTTTGATCGTTCCCTGGAAGGCCAGTAGTAGTTTCCGATGCACATCTGGATGCTTTCTGTAATCTGTGGACTATCAGAGTGTTGTTGAAACACAGAAATTGCATCGGGATTGAATACAACAGTCACCATGCGCACATTCCTCCATAGGAGTAATGTCTCTAAGAGTCTACGATTTGATCGTTCCCTGGAAGGCCAGTAGTAGTTTCCGATGCACATCTGGATGCTTTCTGTAATCTATGGACTTTCAGAGTGTTGATGAAACAAAGATATTGTATCGGGATTGAATACAACAGTCACCATGCGCACTTTCAACCATGGGAGTAATGTCTCTAACAGCCTACGATTTGATCGTTCCCTGGAAGACCAGTAGTAGTTTCTGATGCACATCTGGATGCTTTCTGTAATCTGTGGACTATCAGAGTGTTGATGAAACACAGAAATTGCATCGGGATTGAATACAACAATCTCCATGAGCAGTTTCCTCCATGGGAGTAATGTCTCAAACAGTCTACGCTTTGATCGTTCCCTGGAAGTCCAGTAGTAGTTTCCGATGCACATCTGGAGGCTTTCTGTAATCTGTGGACTATCACAGTGTTGATGAAACACAGATATAGCACCGGGATTGAATACAACAATCACCATGCGCACTTTCCACCATGGGAGTGACGTCTCAAACAGTCTACGCATTGATCGTTCCCTGGAAGACCAGTAGTAGTTTCCTATGCACATCTGGAGGCATTCTGTAATCTGTGGTGTATCAGAGTGTTGATGAAACTAAGAAATTACATCGGGATTGAATACAACAGTCACCATACACACTTTCCTCCATCGGAGTAACCCTGAAACAGTCTACGCTTTAACCGTTCCCTGGAAGACCAGTAGTAGTTTCCGATGCACATCTGGATGCTTTCTGTAATCTATGGACTTTCAGAGTGTTGATGAAACACAGAAATTGCATCGGGATTGAATACAACAGTCTCCATGCGCACTTTCCTCCATGGGTGTAACGTCTCAAACAGTCTACGCTTTGATCGTTCCCTGGAAGACCAGTAGTAGTTTCCGATGCACATCTGGAGGCATTCTGTAATCTGTGGACTATCAGAGTGTTGATGAAAAACACAGAAATTGTATCGGGATTGAATACAACAGTCACCATGCGCCCTTTCCTCCATGGGTGTAACGTCTCAAACAGTCTACGCTTTGATCGTCCCTGGAAGACCAGTAGTAGTTTCCGATGCACATCTGGCGGCATTCTGTAATCTGTGGACTATCAGAGTGTTGATGAAACACAGAAAATGCATCGGGATTGAGTACAACAGTCACCATGCGCACTTTCCTCCATGGGAGTAATGTCTCAAACAGTCTACGCTTTGATCGTTTCCTGGAAGACCAGTAGTGGTTTCCGATGCAGATCTGGAGGTATTCTGTAATCTGTGGACTATCAGAGTGTTGATGAAACACAGAAATTGCATCGGGATTGAATACAACAGTCACCATGCGCACTTTCCTTCATGGGAGTAATGTCTCATACAGTCTACGCTTTGATCGTTCCCTGGAAGACCAGTACTAGTTTCCGATTATTATCTGGAGGCATTCTGTTATCTGTGGACTATCAGAGTGTAGATGAAACACAGAAAATGCATCGGGATTGAATACAACAGTCACCATGCGCACTTTCCTCCATGGGAGTAATGTCTCAAGCAGTCTACGCTTTGATCGTTCTCTGGAAGACCAGTAGTAGTTTCCGATGCACATCTGGATGCTTTCTGTAATATGTGGACTTTCAGAGTGTTGATGAAACACAGAAATTGCATCGGGATTGAATACAACAGTCTCCATGAGCAGTTTCCTCCATGGGAGTAACGTCTCATACAGTCTACGCATTGATCGTTCCCTGGAAGACCAGTAGTGGTTTCCGATGCACATCTGGAGGCATTCTGTAATCTGTGGACTATCAGAGTGTTGATTAAACACAGAAGATGAATCGGGATTGAATACAACAGTCACCATGGGCACTTTCCTTCATGGGAGTAATGTCTCAAACAGTCTACGCTTTGATCGTTCCCTGGAAGACCAGTGGTAGTTTCCGATTAACATCTGGAGGCATTCTGTTATCTGTGGACTATCAGAGTGTTGATGAAACAGAGAAATGGCATCGGGATTGAATACAACAGTCACCATGCGCACTTTCCCCCACGAGAGTAATGTCTCACACAGTCTACGCTTTGATCGTTCCCTGGAAGACCAGTAGTAGTTTCCGATGAACATCTGGAGGCATTCTGTTATCTGTGGACTATCAGAGTGTTGATGAAACAGAGAAATTGCATCGGGATTGAATACAACAGTCACCATGCGCACTTTCCTCCACGGGAGTAATGTCTCAAAGAGTCTACTCTTTGATCGTTCCCTGGAAGACCAGTAGTAGTTTCCGATGCACATCTGGAGGCATTCTGTAATCTTTAGACTATCAGAGTGTTGATGAAACACAGAAGTTGCATCGGGATTGAATACAACAGTCATCATGAGCACTTTCCTCCATGGGAGTAATGTCTCTAAGATTCTACGCTTTGATCGTTCCCTGGACGACCAGTAGTAGTTTCCGATGCACATCTGAAAGCTTTCTGTAGTCTGTGGACTTTCAGAGTGTTGATGAAACACAGAAATTGCATGGGGATGGGATACAACAGTCACCATGAGCACATTCCTCAATAAAAGTAACGTCTCAAACAGTCTACGCTTTGATCGTTCCCTGGAAGACCAGTAGTAGTTTCCGATGCACATCTGGATTCTTTCTGTAATCTGTGGACTATCAGAGTGTTGATGAAACACAGATATTGCACCGGGATTGAATACAACAGTCGCCATGCGCACTTTCCTCCATGGGAGTAACGTCTCAAACAGTCTACGATTTGATCGTTACCTGGAAGACCAGTAGTAGTTTCCTATGCACATCTGGAGGCATTCTGTAATCTGTGGTGTATCAGAGTGTTGATGAAACTAAGAAATTGCATCGGGATTGAATACAACAGTCACCATGCGCACTTTCCTCCATGGGAGTAACCCTGAAACGGTGTACGCTGTAATCGTTACCTGGAAGACCAGTAGTAGTTTCCGATGCACATCTGGCGGCATTCTGTAATCTGTGGACTATCAGAGTGTTGATGAAACACAGAAAATGCATCGAGATTGAATACAACAGTCACCATGCGCACTTTCCTCCATGGGAGTAATGTCTCAAACAGTCTACGATTTGATCGTTCCCTGGAAGACCCGTAGTGGTTTCCGATGCACATCTTGAGGCATTCTGTAATCTGTGGACTATCAGAGTGTTGATGAAACACAGAAATTGCATCGGGATTGAATACAACAGTCACCATGCGCACTTTCCTTCATGGGAGTAATGTCTCAAACAGTCTACGCTTTGATCGTTCCCTGGAAGACCAGTAGTAGTTTCCGATTAACATCTGGAGGCATTCTGTTATCTGTGGACTATCAGAGTGTTGATGAAACAGAGAAATTGCATCGGGATTGAATGCAACAGTCACCATGCGCACTTTCCTCCACGGGAGTAATGTCTCACACAGTCTACGCTTTGATCGTTCCTTGGAAGACCAGTAGTAGTTTCCGATGAACATCTGGAGGCATTCGGTAATCTGTGGACTATCAGAGTGTTGATGAAACACAGAAATTGCATCGGGATTGAATACAACAGTCACCATGCGCACTTTCCTCCACGGGAGTAATGTCTCAAACAGTCTACGCTTTGATCGTGCCCTGGAAGACCAGTAGTAGTTTCCGATGCACATCTTGAGGCATTCTGTAATCTGTATACTATCAGAGTGTTGATGAAACACAGAAATTGCATCGGGATTGAATACAACAGTCTCCATGAGCAGTTTCCTACATGGGAATAATGTCTCAAACAGTCAACATTTTTGATCGTTCCATGGAAGACCTGTAGTGGTTTCCGATGTACATCTGGAGGCATTCTGTAATCTGTGGGCTATAAGAGTGTTGATGAAACACAGAAATTGCATCGGGATTGAATACAACAGTCACCATGAGCACTTTCCTCCATGGGAGTAATGTCTCAAACAGTCTACGCTTTGATCGTTCCCTGGTGGACCAGTAGTAGTTTCCGATGAACATCTGGATGCTTTCTGTAATCTGTGGACTTTCAGGGTGTTGATGAAACACAGAAATTGCATCGGGATTGAATACAACAGTCTCCATGCGCAGTTTCCTCCATGGGAGTAGTGTCTCAAACAGTCTACGCTTTGATCGTTCCCTGGATACCAGTAGTAGTTTCCGATGCACATCCGGAGGCATTCTGTAATCTGTGGACTATCAGAGTGTTGATGAAACACAGAAATTGCATCGGGATGGGATACAACAGTCTCCATGAGCATATTCCTCCATAAAAGTAACGTCTCAAACAGTCTACGCTTTGATCGTTCCCTGGAAGACCAGTAGTAGTTTCCGATGCACATCTGGTGGCATTCTGTAATCTGTGGACTATCAGAGTGTTGATGAAACACAGAAAATGCATCGGGATTGAATACAACAGTCACCATGCGCACTTTCCTCCATGGGTGTAATGTCTCACACAGTCTACGCTTTGATCGTTCCCTGGAAGACCAGTAGTAGTTTCCGATGAACATCTGGAGGCATTCGGTAATCTGTGGACTATCAGAGTGTTGATGAAACACAGAAATTGCATCGGGATGGGATACAACAGTCTCCATGAGCATATTCCTCCATAAAAGTAACGTCTCAAACAGTCTACGCTTTGATCGTTCCCTGGAAGACCAGTAGTAGTTTCCGATGCACATCTGGCGGCATTCTGTAATCTGTGCACTATCAGATTGTTGATGAAACACAGAAAATGCATCGGGATTGAATGCAACAGTCACCATGAGCACTTTCCTCCATGGGAGTAATGTCTGAAACAGTCTACGCTTTGATCGTTCCCTGGACGACCAGTAGTAGTTACCAGTGCACATCTGGTGGCATTCTGTAATCTGTGGTCCACCAGAGTGTTGATGAAACACATAAATTGAATCGGAATTGAATACAACAGTCACCATACGCAATTTCCTCCATGGGAGTAATGTCTCAAACAGTCTACGATTTGATCGTTCCCTGGAAGACCAGTAGTAGTTTCCGATGCACATCTGGAGGCATTCTGTAATCTGTGGACTATAAGGCTGTTGATGAAACACAGAAATTGCATCGGGATGGAATACAACAGTCACCATGCGCACTTTCCTCCATGGGAGTAATGTCTCAAACAGTCTACGCTTTGATCGTTCCCTGGAAGACCAGTAGTAGTCTCCGATGCACGTCTGGTGGCATTCTGTAATCTGTGGACTATCAGAATGTTAATGAAACACAGAAATTGCACCGGGATATAATACAACAGTCACCATGCGTTCTATCCCTCATGGGAATAATGTCTCAAACAGCCTACGCTTTGATCGTTCCCAGGAAGACCAGTAGTAGTTTCCGATGCACATCTGAAGGCATTCTATAATCTGTGGCCAATCAGAGTTTTGATGAGACACAAAAATTGCATCGGGATTGAATACAACAGTCACCATGCGCACTTCCCTATATTGGAGTAATGTCTAAAAGAGTTTACGCTTTGATCGTTCCCTTGAAGACCAGTAGTAGTTTCCGATGCACATCTGGAGGCATTCTGTAATCTGTGGACTATCAGAGTGTTGATGAAACAAAGAAATTGCATCGGCATTGAATACAACAGTCACCATGCGCACTCTCCTCCATGGGAGTAATGTCTCAATCAGTCTACGCTTTGATCGTTCCCTGGAACACCAGTAGTACTTTCCGTAGCACATCTGGAGGCTTTCCGTAATCTGTGGACTTTCAGAGTGTTGATGAAACACAGAAATTGCATCGGGATTGAATACAAGAGTCTCCATGCGCAGTTTCCTCCATGGGAGTAGTGACTCAAACAGTCTAAGCTTAGATCGTTCCCTGGATATCAGTAGTAGTTTCCGATGCACATCTGGAGGCATTCTGTAATCTGTGGACTATCAGAGTGTTGATGAAACACAGAAATTGTATCGGGATGGGATACAACAGTCTCCATGAGCACATTCCTCAACAAAAGTAACGTCTCAAACAGTCTACGCTTTGATCGTTCCCTGGAAGACCAGTAGTAGTTTCCGATGCACATCTGGAGGCTTTCTGTAATCTGTGGACTATCAGAGTGTTGATGAAACACAGATATTGCACCGGGATTGAATACAACAGTCACCATGCGCACTTTCCTCCATGGAAGTAACGTCTCAAACAGTCTACGCTTTGATCGTTCCCTGGACGACCAGTAGTAGTTTCCTATGCACATCTGGAGGCATTCTGTAATCTGTGGTGCATCAGAGTGTTGATGAAACTAAGAAATTGCATCGGGATTGAATACAACTGTCACCATGCGCACTTTCCCCATGGGAGTAACCCTGAAACAGTCTACGCTGTAATCGTTCCCTGGAAGACCAGTAGTAGTTACCGATGCACATCTGGCGGCATTCTGTAATCTGTGGACTATCAGAGTGTTGATGAAACACAGAAAATGCATCGGGATTGATTACAACAGTCTCCATGAGCAGTTTCCTCCATGGGAGTAGTGTCTCAAACAGTCTACGCTTTGATCGTTGCCTGGATACCAGTAGTAGTTTCCGATGCACATCCGGAGGCATTCTGTAATCTGCGGACTATCAGAGTGTTGATGAAACACAGAAATTGCATCGGGATGGGATACAACAGTCTCCATGAGCATATTCCTCCATAAAAGTAACGTCTCAAACAGTCTACGCTTTGATCGTTCCCTGGAAGACCAGTAGTAGTTTCCGATGCACATCAGGTGGCATTCTGTCATCTGTGGAGTATCAGAGTGTTGATGAAACACAGAAAATGCATCGGGATTGAATACAACAGTCACCATTCGCACTTTCCTCCATGGGTGTAACGTCTCAAACAGTCTACGCTCTGATCGTTCCCTGGAAGACCAGTAGTAGTTTCCGATGCACATCTGGAGGCATTCTGTAATCTGTAGACTATCAGAGTGTTGATGAAACACAGAAATTGCATCGGGATTGAATACAACAGTCACCATGAGCACTTTCCTCCATGGGAGTAATGTCTCTAAGAGTCTACGCTTTGATCGTTCCCTGGAAGACCAGTAGTAGTTTCCGATGCACATCTGGATGCTTTCTGTAATCTGTGGACTTTCAGAGTGTTGATGAAACACAGAAATTGCATCGGGATTGAATACAACAGTCTCCATTCGCAGTTTCCTCCATGGGAGTAATGTCTCAAACAGTCTACGATTTGATCGTTTCCTGGAAGACCAGAAGTAGTTTACGATGCACATCTGGTGGCATTCCGTAATATGTAGACTATCAGAGTGTTGATGAAACAAAGATATTGCATCGGGATTGAATACAACCGTCACCATGAACACTTTCAACCATGGGAGTAATGTCTCTAACAGCCTACGATTTGATCGTTCCCTGGAAGACCATAGTACTTTCTGATGCACATCTGGATGCTTTCTGTAATCTGTGGACTATCAGAGTGTTGATGAAACACAGAAATTGCATCGGGATTGAATACAACAGTCTCCATGAGCAGTTTCCTCCATGGGAGTAATGTCTCAAACAGTCTACGCTTTGATCGTTCCCTGGAAGACCAGTAGTAGTTTCCGATGCACATCTGGAGGCATTCTGTAATCTGTGGACTATCAGAGTGTTGGTGAAACACAGAAATTGCATCGGGATTGAATACCAATGTCACCATGCGCACTTTCCTCCATAAAAGTAATGTCTAAAACAGTCTACGCTTTGATCGTTCCCTGGAAGACCAGTAGTAGTTTCCGATGCACATCTAGTGGCATTCTGTATTCTGTGGTCTATCAGAGTGTTGATGAAACACAGAAATTGCATCGGGATTGAATACAACAGTCTCCATCCGCACTTTCCGCCATGGGAGTAATGTCTGAAACAGTCTACGCTTTGATCGTTCCCTGGAAGACCAGTAGTAGTTTCCGATGCACATCTGGTGGCATTCTGTAATCTGTGGACTATCAGAGTGTTGATGAAAAACACAGAAATTGCATCGGGATTGAATACAACAGTCACCATGCGCACTTTCCTCCATGGGTGTAACGTCTCAAACAGTCTACGCTTTGATCGTTCCCTGGAAGATCAGTAGTAGTTTCCGATGCACATCTGGAGGCATTCTGTAATCTGTGGACTATCAGAGTGTTGATGAAAAACACAGAAATTGTATCGGGATTGAATACAACAGTCACCATGCGCACTTTCCTCCATGGGTGTAACGTCTCAAACAGTCTACGCTTTGATCGTTCCCTGGAAGACCAGTAGTAGTTTCCGATGCACATCTGGCGGCATTCTGTAATCTGTGGACTATCAGATTGTTGAAGAAACACAGAAAATGCATCGGGATTGAATGCAACAGTCACCATGAGCACTTTCCTCCATGGGAGTAATGTCGCAAATAGTCAATGCTTTGATCGTTCCCTGGAAGACCAGTAGTAGTTACCGATGCACATCTGGAGGCATTCTGTAATCTGTGGACTATCAAAGTGTTGATGAAACACAGAAATTGCATCTAGATTGAATACAACAGTCACCATCCGCACTTTTTTCCATGGGAGTAATGTCTGAAACAGTCTACGTTTTGATCGTTCCATGGAAGACCAGTAGTAGTGTCCGGTGCACATCTGGTGGCATTCTGTAATCTGTGGTCTATCAGAGTGTTGATGAAACACAGAAATTTAATCGGAATTGAATACAACAGTCACCATGCGCACTTTCCTCCATGGGAGTTATGTCTCAAACAGTCTACGCATTGATCGTTCCCTGGAAGACCAGTAGTAGTTTCCGATGCACATCTGGTGGCATTCTGTAGTCTGTGGATTATCAGAGTGTTGATGAAACACAGACATTGCATCGGCATTGAATACAACAGTCACCATGCGCACTCTCCTCCATGGGAGTAATGTCTCAATCAGTCTACGCTTTGATCGTTCCCTGGAAGACCAGTAGTACTTTCCGTAGCACATCTGGAGGCTTTCCGTAATCTGTGGACTTTCAGAGTGTTGATGAAACACAGAAATTGCATCGGGATTGAATACAAGAGTCTCCATGCGCAGTTTCCTCCATGGGAGTAGTGTCTCAAACAGTCTAAGCTTTGATCGTTCCCTAGATACCAGTAGTAGTTTCCGATGCACATCTGGAGGCATTCTGTAATCTGTGGACTATCAGAGTGTTGATGAAACACAGAAATTGCATCGGGATGGGATACAACAGTCTCCAAGAGCACATTCCTCCACAAAAGTAACGTCTCAAACAGTCTACGCTTTGATCGTTCCCTGGAAGACCAGTAGTAGTTTCCGATGCACATCTGGAGGCTTTCTGTAATCTGTGGACTATCAGAGTGTTGATGAAACACAGATATTGCACCGGGATTGAATACAACAGTCACCATGCGCACTTTTCTCCATGGGAGTAACGTCTCAAACAGTCTACGCTTTGATCGTTCCCTGGAAGACCAGTAGTAGTTTCCTATGCACATCTGGAGGCATTCTGTAATCTGTGGTGCATCAGAGTGTTGATGAAACTAAGAAATTGCATCGGGATTGAATACAACAGTCACCATGCGCACTTTCCTTCATGGGAGTAACCCTGAAACAGTCTACGCTGTAATCGTTCCCTGGAAGACCAGTAGTAGTTACCGATGCACATCTGGCGGCATTCTGTAATCTGTGGACTATCAGAGTGTTGATGAAACACAGAAAATGCATCGGGATTGATTACAGCAGTCTCCATGAGCAGTTTCCTCCATGGGAGTAGTGTCTCAAACAGTCTACGCTTTGATCGTTCCCTGGATACCAGTAGTAGTTTCCGATGCACATCCGGAGGCATTCTGTAATCTGTGGACTATCAGAGTGTTGATGAAACACAGAAATTGCATTGGGATGGGATACAACAGTCTCCATGAGCATATTCCTCCATAAAAGTAACGTCTCAAACAGTCTACGCTTTGATCGTTCCCTGGAAGACCAGTAGTAGTTTCCTATGCACATCTGGAGGCATTCTGTAATCTGTGGTGCATCAGAGTGTTGATGAAACTAAGAAATTGCATCGGGATTGAATACAACAGTCACCATGCGCACTTTCCTCCATGGGAGTAACGTCTCAAACAGTCTACGCTTTGATCGTTCCCTGGAAGACCAGTAGTAGTTTCCTATGCACATCTGGAGGCATTCTGTAATCTGTGGTGCATCAGAGTGTTGATGAAACTAAGAAATTGCATCGGGATTGAATACAACAGTCACCATGCGCACTTTCCTCCATGGGAGTAACCCTGAAACAGTCTACGCTGTAATCGTTCCCTGGAAGACCAGTAGTAGTTTCCGATGCACATCTAGTGGCATTCTGTATTCTGTGGTCTATCAGAGTGTTGATGAAACACAGAAATTGCATCGGGATTGAATACAACAGTCTCCATCCGCACTTTCCGCCATGGGAGTAATGTCTGAAACAGTCTACGCTTTGATCGTTCCCTGGAAGACCAGTAGTAGTTTCCGATGCACATCTGGTGGCATTCTGTAATCTGTGGACTATCAGAGTGTTGATGAAAAACACAGAAATTGCATCGGGATTGAATACAACAGTCACCATGCGCACTTTCCTCCATGGGTGTAACGTCTCAAACAGTCTACGCTTTGATCGTTCCCTGGAAGATCAGTAGTAGTTTCCGATGCACATCTGGAGGCATTCTGTAATCTGTGGACTATCAGAGTGTTGATGAAAAACACAGAAATTGTATCGGGATTGAATACAACAGTCACCATGCGCACTTTCCTCCATGGGTGTAACGTCTCAAACAGTCTACGCTTTGATCGTTCCCTGGAAGACCAGTAGTAGTTTCCGATGCACATCTGGCGGCATTCTGTAATCTGTGGACTATCAGATTGTTGAAGAAACACAGAAAATGCATCGGGATTGAATGCAACAGTCACCATGAGCACTTTCCTCCATGGGAGTAATGTCGCAAATAGTCAATGCTTTGATCGTTCCCTGGAAGACCAGTAGTAGTTACCGATGCACATCTGGAGGCATTCTGTAATCTGTGGACTATCAAAGTGTTGATGAAACACAGAAATTGCATCTAGATTGAATACAACAGTCACCATCCGCACTTTTTTCCATGGGAGTAATGTCTGAAACAGTCTACGTTTTGATCGTTCCATGGAAGACCAGTAGTAGTGTCCGGTGCACATCTGGTGGCATTCTGTAATCTGTGGTCTATCAGAGTGTTGATGAAACACAGAAATTTAATCGGAATTGAATACAACAGTCACCATGCGCACTTTCCTCCATGGGAGTTATGTCTCAAACAGTCTACGCATTGATCGTTCCCTGGAAGACCAGTAGTAGTTTCCGATGCACATCTGGTGGCATTCTGTAGTCTGTGGATTATCAGAGTGTTGATGAAACACAGACATTGCATCGGCATTGAATACAACAGTCACCATGCGCACTCTCCTCCATGGGAGTAATGTCTCAATCAGTCTACGCTTTGATCGTTCCCTGGAAGACCAGTAGTACTTTCCGTAGCACATCTGGAGGCTTTCCGTAATCTGTGGACTTTCAGAGTGTTGATGAAACACAGAAATTGCATCGGGATTGAATACAAGAGTCTCCATGCGCAGTTTCCTCCATGGGAGTAGTGTCTCAAACAGTCTAAGCTTTGATCGTTCCCTGGATACCAGTAGTAGTTTCCGATGCACATCTGGAGGCATTCTGTAATCTGTGGACTATCAGAGTGTTGATGAAACACAGAAATTGCATCGGGATGGGATACAACAGTCTCCATGAGCACATTCCTCCACAAAAGTAACGTCTCAAACAGTCTACGCTTTGATCGTTCCCTGGAAGACCAGTAGTAGTTTCCGATGCACATCTGGAGGCTTTCTGTAATCTGTGGACTATCAGAGTGTTGATGAAACACAGATATTGCACCGGGATTGAATACAACAGTCACCATGCGCACTTTTCTCCATGGGAGTAACGTCTCAAACAGTCTACGCTTTGATCGTTCCCTGGAAGACCAGTAGTAGTTTCCTATGCACATCTGGAGGCATTCTGTAATCTGTGGTGCATCAGAGTGTTGATGAAACTAAGAAATTGCATCGGGATTGAATACAACAGTCACCATGCGCACTTTCCTCCATGGGAGTAACCCTGAAACAGTCTACGCTGTAATCGTTCCCTGGAAGACCAGTAGTAGTTACCGATGCACATCTGGCGGCATTCTGTAATCTGTGGACTATCAGAGTGTTGATGAAACACAGAAAATGCATCGGGATTGATTACAGCAGTCTCCATGAGCAGTTTCCTCCATGGGAGTAGTGTCTCAAACAGTCTACGCTTTGATCGTTCCCTGGATACCAGTAGTAGTTTCCGATGCACATCCGGAGGCATTCTGTAATCTGTGGACTATCAGAGTGTTGATGAAACACAGAAATTGCATTGGGATGGGATACAACAGTCTCCATGAGCATATTCCTCCATAAAAGTAACGTCTCAAACAGTCTACGCTTTGATCGTTCCCTGGAAGACCAGTAGTAGTTTCCGATGCACATCTGGTGGCATTCTGTAATCTGTGGACTGTCAGAGTGTTGATGAAACACAGAAAATGCATCGGGATTGACTACAACAGTCACCATGCGCACTTTCCTCCATGGGTGTAACGTCTCAAACAGTCTACGCTTTGATCGTTCCCTGGAAGACCAGTAGTAGTTTCCGATGCACATCTGGCGGCATTCTGTCATCTGTGGACTATCAGATTGTTGTGAAACACAGAAAATGCATCGGGATTGAATGCAACAGTCACCATGAGCTCTTTCCTCCTTGGGAGTAATGTCTCAAACAGTCTATGCTTTGATCGTTCCCTGGAAGAGCAGTAGTAGTTTCCGATGCACATCTGGTGGCATTCTGTCATCTGTGGACTACCAGAGTGTTGATGAAACACAGAAAATGCATCGGGATTGAATACAACAGTCACCATGCGCACTTTCCTCCATGGGTGTAACGTCTCAAACAGTCTACGCTCTGATCGTTCCCTGGAAGACCAGTAGTAGTTTCCGATGCACATCTAGAGGCATTCTGTAATCTGTAGACTATCAGAGTGTTGATGAAACACAGAAATTGCATCGGGATTGAATACAACAGTCACCATGAGCACTTTCCTCCACAAAAGTAACGTCTCAAACAGTCTACGCTTTGATCGTTCCCTGGAAGACCAGTAGTAGTTTCCGATGCACATCTGGAGGCTTTCTGACTCTGTGGACTATCAGAGTGTTGATGAAACACAGATATTGCACCGGGATTGAATACAACAGTCACCATGCGCACTTTTCTCCATGGGAGTAACGTCTCAAACAGTCTACGCTTTGATCGTTCCCTGGAAGACCAGTAGTAGTTTCCTATGCACATCTGGAGGCATTCTGTAATCTGTGGTGCATCAGAGTGTTGATGAAACTAAGAAATTGCATCGGGATTGAATACAACAGTCACCATGCGCACTTTCCTCCATGGGAGTAACCCTGAAACAGTCTACGCTGTAATCGTTCCCTGGAAGACCAGTAGTAGTTACCGATGCACATCTGGCGGCATTCTGTAATCTGTGGACTATCAGAGTGTTGATGAAACACAGAAAATGCATCGGCATTGATTACAACAGTCTCCGTGAGCAGTTTCCTCCATGGGAGTAGTGTCTCAAACAGTCTACGCTTTGATCGTTCCCTGGATACCAGTAGTAGTTTCCGATGCACATCCGGAGGCATTCTGTAATCTGTGGACTATCAGAGTGTTGATGAAACACAGAAATTGCATTGGGATGGGATACAACAGTCTCCATGAGCATATTCCTCCATAAAAGTAACGTCTCAAACAGTCTACGCTTTGATCGTTCCCTGGAAGACCAGTAGTAGTTTCCGATGCACATCTGGAGGCATTCTGTAATCTGTGGACTATCAGAGTGTTGATGAAACACAGAAAATGCATCGGGATTGAATACAACAGTCACCATGCGCACTTTCCTCCATGGGTGTAACGTCTCAAACAGTCTACGCTTTGATCTTTCCCTGGAAGACCAGTAGTAGTTTCCGATGCACATCTGGCGGCATTCTGTAATCTGTGGACTATCAGATTGTTGTGATACACAGAAAATGCATCGGGATTGAATGCAACAGTCACCATGAGCACTTTCCTCCTTGGGAGTAATGTCTCTAAGAGTCTACGCTTTGATCGTTCCCTGGAAGACCAGTAGTAGTTTCCGATGCACATCTGGATGCTTTCTGTAATCTGTGGACTTTCAGAGTGTTGATGAAACACAGAAATTGCATCGGGATTGAATACAACAGTCTCCATGCGCAGTTTCCTCCATGGGAATAATGTCTCAAACAGTCTACGATTTGATCGTTTCCTGGAAGACCAGTAGTAGTTTCCGATGCACATCTGGTGGCATTCTGTAATATGTAGACTATCAGAGTGTTGATGAAACAAAGATATTGCATCGGGATTGAATACAACCGTCACCATGAACACTTTCAACCATGGGAGTAATGTCTCTAACAGCCTACGATTTGATCGTTCCCTGGAAGACCATAGTACTTTCTGATGCACATCTAGATGCTTTCTGTAATCTGTGGACTATCAGAGTGTTGATAAAACACAGAAATTGCATCGGGATTGAATACAACAGTCTCCATGAGCAGTTTCCTCCATGGGAGTAATGTCTCAAACAGTCTACGCTTTGATCGTTCCCTGGAAGACCAGTAGTAGTTTCCGATGCACATCTGGAGGCATTCTGTATTCTGTGGTCTATCAGAGTGTTGATGAAACACAGAAATTGCATCGGGATTGAATACAACAGTCTCCATCCGCACTTTCCGCCATGGGAGTAACGTCTGAAACAGTCTACGCTTTGATCGTTCCCTGGAAGACCAGTAGTAGTTTCCGATGCACATCTGGTGGCATTCTGTAATCTGTGGACTATCAGAGTGTTGATGAAAAACACAGAAATTGCATCGGGATTGAATACAACAGTCACCATGCGCACTTTCCTCCATGGGTGTAACGTCTCAAACAGTCTACGCTTTGATCGTTCCCTGGAAGACCAGTAGTAGTTTCCGATGCACATCTGGAGGCATTCTGTAATCTGTGGACTATCAGAGTGTTGATGAAAAACACAGAAATTGTATCGGGATTGAATACAACAGTCACCATGCGCACTTTCCTCCATGGGTGTAACGTCTCAAACAGTCTACGCTTTGATCGTCCCTGGAAGACCAGTAGTAGTTTCCGATGCACATCTGGCGGCATTCTGTAATCTGTGGACTATCAGATTGTTGAAGAAACACAGAAAATGCATCGGGATTGAATGCAACAGTCACCATGAGCACTTTCCTCCATGGGAGTAATGTCTCAAATAGTCTATGCTTTGATCGTTCCCTGGAAGACCAGTAGTAGTTGCCGATGCACATCTGGAGGCATTCTGTAATCTGTGGACTATCAAAGTGTTGATGAAACACAGAAATTGCATCTAGATTGAATACAACAGTCACCATCCGCACTTTCCTCCATGGGAGTAATGTCTGAAACAGTCTACGTTTTGATCGTTCCATGGAAGACCAGTAGTAGTGTCCGGTGCACATCTGGTGGCATTCTGTAATCTGTGGTCTATCAGAGTGTTGATGAAACACAGAAATTTAATCGGAATTGAATACAACAGTCACCATGCGCACTTTCCTCCATGGGAGTTATGTCTCAAACAGTCTACGCATTGATCGTTCCCTGGAAGACCAGTAGTAGTTTCCGATGCACATCTGGTGGCATTCTGTAGTCTGTGGATTATCAGAGTGTTGATGAAACACAGACATTGCATCGGCATTGAATACAACAGTCACCATGCGCACTCTCCTCCATGGGAGTAATGTCTCAATCAGTCTACGCTTTGATCGTTCCCTGGAAGACCAGTAGTACTTTCCGTAGCACATCTGGAGGCTTTCCGTAATCTGTGGACTTTCAGAGTGTTGATGAAACACAGAAATTGCATCGGGATTGAATACAAGAGTCTCCATGCGCAGTTTCCTCCATGGGAGTAGTGTCTCAAACAGTCTAAGCTTTGATCGTTCCCTGGATACCAGTAGTAGTTTCCGATGCACATCTGGAGGCATTCTGTAATCTGTGGACTATCAGAGTGTTGATGAAACACAGAAATTGCATCGGGATGGGATACAACAGTCTCCATGAGCACATTCCTCCACAAAAGTAACGTCTCAAACAGTCTACGCTTTGATCGTTCCCTGGAAGACCAGTAGTAGTTTCCGATGCACATCTGGAGGCTTTCTGTAATCTGTGGACTATCAGAGTGTTGATGAAACACAGATATTGCACCGGGATTGAATACAACAGTCACCATGCGCACTTTTCTCCATGGGAGTAACGTCTCAAACAGTCTACGCTTTGATCGTTCCCTGGAAGACCAGTAGTAGTTTCCTATGCACATCTGGAGGCATTCTGTAATCTGTGGTGCATCAGAGTGTTGATGAAACTAAGAAATTGCATCGGGATTGAATACAACAGTCACCATGCGCACTTTCCTCCATGGGAGTAACCCTGAAACAGTCTACGCTGTAATCGTTCCCTGGAAGACCAGTAGTAGTTACCGATGCACATCTGGCGGCATTCTGTAATCTGTGGACTATCAGAGTGTTGATGAAACACAGAAAATGCATCGGGATTGATTACAGCAGTCTCCATGAGCAGTTTCCTCCATGGGAGTAGTGTCTCAAACAGTCTACGCTTTGATCGTTCCCTGGATACCAGTAGTAGTTTCCGATGCACATCCGGAGGCATTCTGTAATCTGTGGACTATCAGAGTGTTGATGAAACACAGAAATTGCATTGGGATGGGATACAACAGTCTCCATGAGCATATTCCTCCATAAAAGTAACGTCTCAAACAGTCTACGCTTTGATCGTTCCCTGGAAGACCAGTAGTAGTTTCCGATGCACATCTGGTGGCATTCTGTAATCTGTGGACTGTCAGAGTGTTGATGAAACACAGAAAATGCATCGGGATTGACTACAACAGTCACCATGCGCACTTTCCTCCATGGGTGTAACGTCTCAAACAGTCTACGCTTTGATCGTTCCCTGGAAGACCAGTAGTAGTTTCCGATGCACATCTGGCGGCATTCTGTCATCTGTGGACTATCAGATTGTTGTGAAACACAGAAAATGCATCGGGATTGAATGCAACAGTCACCATGAGCTCTTTCCTCCTTGGGAGTAATGTCTCAAACAGTCTATGCTTTGATCGTTCCCTGGAAGAGCAGTAGTAGTTTCCGATGCACATCTGGTGGCATTCTGTCATCTGTGGACTACCAGAGTGTTGATGAAACACAGAAAATGCATCGGGATTGAATACAACAGTCACCATGCGCACTTTCCTCCATGGGTGTAACGTCTCAAACAGTCTACGCTCTGATCGTTCCCTGGAAGACCAGTAGTAGTTTCCGATGCACATCTAGAGGCATTCTGTAATCTGTAGACTATCAGAGTGTTGATGAAACACAGAAATTGCATCGGGATTGAATACAACAGTCACCATGAGCACTTTCCTCCACAAAAGTAACGTCTCAAACAGTCTACGCTTTGATCGTTCCCTGGAAGACCAGTAGTAGTTTCCGATGCACATCTGGAGGCTTTCTGACTCTGTGGACTATCAGAGTGTTGATGAAACACAGATATTGCACCGGGATTGAATACAACAGTCACCATGCGCACTTTTCTCCATGGGAGTAACGTCTCAAACAGTCTACGCTTTGATCGTTCCCTGGAAGACCAGTAGTAGTTTCCTATGCACATCTGGAGGCATTCTGTAATCTGTGGTGCATCAGAGTGTTGATGAAACTAAGAAATTGCATCGGGATTGAATACAACAGTCACCATGCGCACTTTCCTCCATGGGAGTAACCCTGAAACAGTCTACGCTGTAATCGTTCCCTGGAAGACCAGTAGTAGTTACCGATGCACATCTGGCGGCATTCTGTAATCTGTGGACTATCAGAGTGTTGATGAAACACAGAAAATGCATCGGCATTGATTACAACAGTCTCCGTGAGCAGTTTCCTCCATGGGAGTAGTGTCTCAAACAGTCTACGCTTTGATCGTTCCCTGGATACCAGTAGTAGTTTCCGATGCACATCCGGAGGCATTCTGTAATCTGTGGACTATCAGAGTGTTGATGAAACACAGAAATTGCATTGGGATGGGATACAACAGTCTCCATGAGCATATTCCTCCATAAAAGTAACGTCTCAAACAGTCTACGCTTTGATCGTTCCCTGGAAGACCAGTAGTAGTTTCCGATGCACATCTGGAGGCATTCTGTAATCTGTGGACTATCAGAGTGTTGATGAAACACAGAAAATGCATCGGGATTGAATACAACAGTCACCATGCGCACTTTCCTCCATGGGTGTAACGTCTCAAACAGTCTACGCTTTGATCTTTCCCTGGAAGACCAGTAGTAGTTTCCGATGCACATCTGGCGGCATTCTGTAATCTGTGGACTATCAGATTGTTGTGATACACAGAAAATGCATCGGGATTGAATGCAACAGTCACCATGAGCACTTTCCTCCTTGGGAGTAATGTCTCTAAGAGTCTACGCTTTGATCGTTCCCTGGAAGACCAGTAGTAGTTTCCGATGCACATCTGGATGCTTTCTGTAATCTGTGGACTTTCAGAGTGTTGATGAAACACAGAAATTGCATCGGGATTGAATACAACAGTCTCCATGCGCAGTTTCCTCAATGGGAATAATGTCTCAAACAGTCTGCGATTTGATCGTTTCCTGGAAGACCAGTAGTAGTTTCCGATGCACATCTGGTGGCATTCTGTAATATGTAGACTATCAGAGTGTTGATGAAACAAAGATATTGCATCGGGATTGAATACAACCGTCACCATGAACACTTTCAACCATGGGAGTAATGTCTCTAACAGCCTACGATTTGATCGTTCCCTGGAAGACCATAGTACTTTCTGATGCACATCTAGATGCTTTCTGTAATCTGTGGACTATCAGAGTGTTGATAAAACACAGAAATTGCATCGGGATTGAATACAACAGTCTCCATGAGCAGTTTCCTCCATGGGAGTAATGTCTCAAACAGTCTACGCTTTGATCGTTCCCTGGAAGACCAGTAGTAGTTTCCGATGCACATCTGGAGGCATTCTGTAATCTGTGGACTATCAGAGTGTTGGTGAAACACAGAAATTGCATCGGGATTGAATACCAATGTCACCATGCGCACTTTCCTCCATAAAAGTAATGTCTAAAACAGTCTACGCTTTGATCGTTCCCTGGAAGACCAGTAGTAGTTTCCGATGCACATCGGTTGGCATTCTGTATTCTGTGGTCTATCAGAGTGTTGATGAAACACAGAAATTGCATCGGGATTGAATACAACAGTCTCCATCCGCACTTTCCGCCATGGGAGTAACGTCTGAAACAGTCTACGCTTTGATCGTTCCCTGGAAGACCAGTAGTAGTTTCCGATGCACATCTGGTGGCATTCTGTAATCTGTGGACTATCAGAGTGTTGATGAAAAACACAGAAATTGCATCGGGATTGAATACAACAGTCACCATGCGCACTTTCCTCCATGGGTGTAACGTCTCAAACAGTCTACGCTTTGATCGTTCCCTGGAAGACCAGTAGTAGTTTCCGATGCACATCTGGAGGCATTCTGTAATCTGTGGACTATCAGAGTGTTGATGAAAAACACAGAAATTGTATCGGGATTGAATACAACAGTCACCATGCGCACTTTCCTCCATGGGTGTAACGTCTCAAACAGTCTACGCTTTGATCGTCCCTGGAAGACCAGTAGTAGTTTCCGATGCACATCTGGCGGCATTCTGTAATCTGTGGACTATCAGATTGTTGAAGAAACACAGAAAATGCATCGGGATTGAATGCAACAGTCACCATGAGCACTTTCCTCCATGGGAGTAATGTCTCAAATAGTCTATGCTTTGATCGTTCCCTGGAAGACCAGTAGTAGTTGCCGATGCACATCTGGAGGCATTCTGTAATCTGTGGACTATCAAAGTGTTGATGAAACACAGAAATTGCATCTAGATTGAATACAACAGTCACCATCCGCACTTTCCTCCATGGGAGTAATGTCTGAAACAGTCTACGTTTTTGATCGTTCCATGGAAGACCAGTAGTAGTTTCCGGTGCACATCTGGTGGCATTCTGTAATCTGTGGTCTATCAGAGTGTTGATGAAACACAGAAATTTAATCGGAATTGAATACAACAGTCACCATGCGCACTTTCCTCCATGGGAGTAATGTCTCAAAGAGTCTACGCATTGATCGTTCCCTGGAAGACCACTAGAAGTTTAAGATGCACATCTGGTGGCATTCTGTAGTCTGTGGATTATCAGAGTGTTGATGAAACACAGACATTGCATCGGGATTTAATACAACAGTCACCATGCGCACTTACCTCCACAGAAGTAATGTCTCAAACAGTCTACGATTTGATCGTTCCCTGGAAGACCAGTAGTAGTTTCCGATGCACATCTGGTGGCATTCTGTAATCTGTGGAGTATCAGAGTGTTGATTAAACACAGAAATTGCATCGGGATTGAATACAACAGTCACCATGCGCACTTTACTCCACGGGAGGTATGTCTCAAAAGGTCTACGATTTGATCGTTCCCAGGAAGACCAGTAGTAGTTTCCGATGCATATCTGAAGGCATTCTGTAATCTGTGGACAATCAGAGTGTTGATGAATCACAGAAATTGCATCGGGATTGAATACAACAGACACCATGCGCACTTCCCCATATTGGAGTAATGTCTAAAAGAGTTTACGCTTTGATCGTTCCCTTGAAGACCAGTAGTAGTTTCCGATGCACATCTGGGCGCATTCTGTAATCTGTGAACTATCAGAGTGTTGATGAAACACAGAAATTGCATCGGGATTGAGTACAACAGTCACCATGCGCACTCTCCTCCATGGAAGTAATGTCTCTAACAGTCTACGCTTTGATCGTTCCCTGGAAGACCAGTAGTACTTTCCGTAGCACATCTGGAGGCTTTCTGTAATCTGTGGACTATCAGAGTGTTGATGAAACACAGAAATTGCATCGGGATTGAATACAACAGTCACCATGCGCACTTTCCTCCATGGGAGTAATGTCCCAAACAGTCTACTCTTTGATCGTTCCCTGGTAGACCATTAGTAGTTTCCGATACACATCTGGAGGCATTCTGTAATCTGTGGACTATCAGAGTGTTGATGAAACACAGAAAATGCATCGGGATTGATTACAACAGTCTCCATGAGCAGTTTCCTCCATGGGAGTAGTGTCTCAAACAGTCTACGCTTTGATTGTTCCCTGGATACCAGTAGTAGTTTCCGATGCACATCCGGAGGCATTCTGTAATCTGTGGTGCATCAGAGTGTTGATGAAACTAAGAAATTGCATCGGGATTGAATACAACAGTCACCATGCGCACTTTCCTCCATGGGAGTAACCCTGAAACAGTCTACGCTGTAATCGTTCCCTGGAAGACCATTAGTAGTTACCGATGCACATCTGGCGGCATTCTGTAATCTGTGGACTATCAGAGTGTTGATGAAACACAGAAAATGCATCGGGATTGATTACAACAGTCTCCATGAGCAGTTTCCTCCATGGGAGTAGTGTCTCAAACAGTCTACGCTTTGATCGTTCCCTGGATACCAGTAGTAGTTTCCGATGCACATCCGGAGGCATTCTGTAATCTGTGGACTATCAGAGTGTTGATGAAACACAGAAATTGCATTGGGATGGGATACAACAGTCTCCATGAGCATATTCCTCCATAAAAGTAACGTCTCAAACAGTCTACGCTTTGATCGTTCCCTGGAAGACCAGTAGTAGTTTCCGATGCACATCTGGAGGCATTCTGCAATCTGTGGACTATCAGAGTGTTGATGAAACACAGAAAATGCATCGGGATTGAATACAACAGTCACCATGCGCACTTTCCTCCATGGGTGTAACGTCTCAAACAGTCTACGCTTTGATCGTTCCCTGGAAGACCAGTAGTAGTTTCCGATGCACATCTGGCGGCATTCTGTAATCTGTGGACTATCAGATTGTTGTGATACACAGAAAATGCATCGGGATTGAATGCAACAGTCACCATGAGCACTTTCCTCCTTGGGAGTAATGTCTCTAAGAGTCTACGCTTTGATCGTTCCCTGGAAGACCAGTAGTAGTTTCCGATGCACATCTGGATGCTTTCTGTAATCTGTGGACTTTCAGAGTGTTGATGAAACACAGAAATTGCATCGGGATTGAATACAACAGTCTCCATGCGCAGTTTCCTCCATGGGAATAATGTCTCAAACAGTCTACGATTTGATCGTTTCCTGGAAGACCAGTAGTAGTTTCCGATGCACATCTGGTGGCATTCTGTAATATGTAGACTATCAGAGTGTTGATGAAACAAAGATATTGCATCGGGATTGAATACAACCGTCACCATGAACACTTTCAACCATGGGAGTAATGTCTCTAACAGCCTACGATTTGATCGTTCCCTGGAAGACCATAGTACTTTCTGATGCACATCTAGATGCTTTCTGTAATCTGTGGACTATCAGAGTGTTGATAAAACACAGAAATTGCATCGGGATTGAATACAACAGTCTCCATGAGCAGTTTCCTCCATGGGAGTAATGTCTCAAACAGTCTACGCTTTGATCGTTCCCTGGAAGACCAGTAGTAGTTTCCGATGCACATCTGGAGGCATTCTGTAATCTGTGGACTATCAGAGTGTTGGTGAAACACAGAAATTGCATCGGGATTGAATACCAATGTCACCATGCGCACTTTCCTCCATAAAAGTAATGTCTAAAACAGTCTACGCTTTGATCGTTCCCTGGAAGACCAGTAGTAGTTTCCGATGCACATCTGTTGGCATTCTGTATTCTGTGGTCTATCAGAGTGTTGATGAAACACAGAAATTGCATCGGGATTGAATACAACAGTCTCCATCCGCACTTTCCGCCATGGGAGTAACGTCTGAAACAGTCTACGCTTTGATCGTTCCCTGGAAGACCAGTAGTAGTTTCCGATGCACATCTGGTGGCATTCTGTAATCTGTGGACTATCAGAGTGTTGATGAAAAACACAGAAATTGCATCGGGATTGAATACAACAGTCACCATGCGCACTTTCCTCCATGAGTGTAACGTCTCAAACAGTCTACGCTTTGATCGTTCCCTGGAAGACCAGTAGTAGTTTCCGATGCACATCTGGAGGCATTCTGTAATCTGTGGACTATCAGAGTGTTGATGAAAAACACAGAAATTTTATCGGGATTGAATACAACAGTCACCATGCGCACTTTCCTCCATGGGTGTAACGTCTCAAACAGTCTACGCTTTGATCGTCCCTGGAAGACCAGTAGTAGTTTCCGATGCACATCTGGCGGCATTCTGTAATCTGAGGACTATCAGATTGTTGAAGAAACACAGAAAATGCATCGGGATTGAATGCAACAGTCACCATGAGCACTTTCCTCCATGGGAGTAATGTCTCAAATAGTCTATGCTTTGATCGTTCCCTGGAAGACCAGTAGTAGTTACCGATGCACATCTGGAGGCATTCTGTAATCTGTGGACTATCAAAGTGTTGATGAAACACAGAAATTGCATCTCGATTGAATACAACAGTCACCATCCGCACTTTCCTCCATGGGAGTAATGTCTGAAACAGTCTACGTTTTTGATCGTTCCATGGAAGACCAGTAGTAGTTTCCGGTGCACATCTGGTGGCATTCTGTAATCTGTGGTCTATCAGAGTGTTGATGAAACACAGAAATTTAATCGGAATTGAATACAACAGTCACCATGCGCACTTTCCTCCGTGGGAGTAATGTCTCAAAGAGTCCACGCATTGATCGTTCCCTGGAAGACCACTAGAAGTTTAAGATGCACATCTGGTGGCATTCTGTAGTCTGTGGATTATCAGAGTGTTGATGAAACACAGACATTGCATCGGGATTGAATACAACAGTCTTCATGCGCACTTACCTCCACAGAAGTAATGTCTCAAACAGTCTACGATTTGATCGTTCCCTGGAAGACCAGTAGTAGTTTCCGATGCACATCTGGTGGCATTCTGTAATCTGTGGAGTATCAGAGTGTTGATTAAACACAGAAATTGCATCGGGATTGAATACAACAGTCACCATGCGCACTTTACTCCATGGGAGGTATGTCTCAAAAGGTCTACGATTTGATCGTTCCCACGAAGACCAGTAGTAGTTTCCGATGCATATCTGAAGGCATTCTGTAATCTGTGGACAATCAGAGTGTTGATGAATCACAGAAATTGCATCGGGATTGAATACAACAGTCACCATGCGCACTTCCCCATATTGGAGTAATGTCTAAAAGAGTTTACGCTTTGATCGTTCCCTTGAAGACCAGTAGTAGTTTCCGATGCACATCTGGGCGCATTCTGTAATCTGTGAACTATCAGAGTGTTGATGAAACACAGAAATTGCATCGGGATTGAGTACAACAGTCACCATGCGCACTCTCCTCCATGGAAGTAATGTCTCTAACAGTCTACGCTTTGATCGTTCCCTGGAAGACCAGTAGTACTTTCCGTAGCACATCTGGAGGCTTTCTGTAATCTGTGGACTATCAGAGTGTTGATGAAACACAGAAATTGCATCGGGATTGAATACAACAGTCACCATGCGCACTTTCCTCCATGGGAGTAATGTCCCAAACAGTCTACTCTTTGATCGTTCCCTGGTAGACCATTAGTAGTTTCCGATACACATCTGGAGGCATTCTGTAATCTGTTGACTATCAGAGTGTTGATGAAACACGGAAATTGGATCGGGATTGAATACAACAGTCACCAGGCTCACTTTCGTTCATGGGAGTAATGTGTCTAACAGTCTACGCTTTGACCATAACCTGGAAGACCAGTAGTAGTTACCGATGCACATCTGGAGGCATTCTGTAATCTGTGGACTATCAGAGTGTTGATGAAACACAGAAATTGCATCGGGATACAACAGTCGCCAATCGTACTTTCTTTCATGGGAGTAATGTCTCAAACAGTCTACGATTTGATCGTCCCCTGGAAGACCAGTAGTAGTTTCGGATGCACATCTGGAGGCATTCTGTAATCCGTGGAGTATCAGAGTGTTGACGAAACCCAGAAATTGCATCGGGATTGAGTACAACAGTCACCATGCGAACTATCCTCCATGGGAGTAATTCTCAAACAGTCTACGCTTTGATCGTTCCCTGGAAGACCAGTAGTAGTTTCCGATGCACATCTGGTGGCATTCTGTAATTTGTGGACTATCAAAGTGTTGATGAAACACAGAAATTGCATCTAGATTGAATACAACAGTCACCATGCGCACTTTCCTCCACAGAAGTAATGTCTCAAACAGTCTACGATTTGATCGTTCCCTGGAAGACCAGTAGTAGTTTCCGATGCACATCTGGTGGCATTCTGTAATCTGTGGAGTATCAGAGTGTTGATTAAACACAGAAATTGCATCGGGATTGAATACAACAGTCACCATGCGCACTTTACTCCACGGGAGGTATGTCTCAAACAGTCTACGATTTAATCGTTCCCAGGAAGACCAGTAGTAGTTTCCGATGCACATCTGAAGGCATTCTGTAATCTGTGGACAATCAGAGTGTTGATGAATCACAGAAATTGCATCGGGATTGAATACAACAGTCACCATGCGCACTTTCCTCCATGGGAGTAATGTCTCAAACAGTCTACTCTTTGATCGTTCCCTGGAAGACCATTAGTAGTTTCCGATACACATCTGGAGGCATTCTGTAATCTGTTGACTATCAGAGTGTTGATGAAACACAGAAATTGGATCGGGATTGAATACAACAGTCACCATGCTCACTTTCGTTCATGGGAGTAATGTCTCAAACACTCTACGCTTTGATCGTTACCTGGAATACCTGTAGTAGTTTCCGATGCCCATCATGAGGCATTCTGTAATCTGTGGACTATCAGAGTGTTGATGAAACACAGAAATTGCATCGGGATACAACAGTCGCCAATCGTACTTTCTTTCATGGGAGTAATGTCTCAAACAGTCTACGATTTGATCGTCCCCTGGAAGACCAGTAGTAGTTTCCGATGCACATCTGGAGGCATTCTGTAATCCGTGGAGTATCAGAGTGTTGACGAAACGCAGAAATTGCATCGGGATTGAGTACAACAGTCACCATGCGAACTATCCTCCATGGGAGTAATTCTCAAACAGTCTACGCTTTGATCGTTCCCTGGAAGACCAGTAGTAGTTTCCGATGCACATCTGGTGGCATTCTGTAATTTGTGGACTATCAGAGTGTTGATGAAACACAGAAATTGCATCGGGATTGAATACAACAGTCACCATGCGCACTTTCCTCCATGGGAGTAATGTGCTAAACAGTCTACGCTTTGATCGTTCCCTGGAAGACCAGTAGTAGTTTCCGATGCACATCTGGTGGCATTCTGTAATCAGTGGACTATCAGAGTGTTGGTGAAACACAGAAATTGCATCGGGATTGAATACAACAGTCACAATGCGCACTTTCCTCCATGGGAGTAATGTCTCTAACAGTCTACGCTTTGATCGCTCCCTGGAAGACCAGTAGTAGTTTCCGATGCACATCTGGAGGCATTCTGTAATTTGTGGACTATCAGAGTGTTGATGAAACACAGAAATTGCATCGGGATTGAATACAACAGTCACCATGCGCACTTTCCTCCATGGGTGTCTCAAACAGTCTACGCTTTGATCGTTCCCTGGAAGACCAGTAGTAGTTTCCGATGCACATCTGGAGGCATTCTGTAATCTGTGGACTATCAGAGTGTTGATGAAAAACACAGAAATTGTATCGGGATTGAATACAACAGTCACCATGCGCACTTTCCTCCATGGGTGTAACGTCTTAAACAGTCTACGCTTTGATCGTTCCCTGGAAGACCAGTAGTACTTTCCGTAGCACATCTTGCGGCATTCTGTAATCTGTGGACTATCAGAATGTTGAAGAAAAACAGAAAATGCATCGGGATTGAATGCAACAGTCACCATGAGCACTTTCCTCCATGGGAGTAATGTCTCAAATAGTCTATGCTTTGATCGTTCCCTGGAAGACCAGTAGTAGTTACCGATGCACATCTGGAGGCATTCTGTAATCTGTGGACTATCAAAGTGTTGATGAAACACAGAAATTGCATCTAGATTGAATACAACAGTCACCATCCGCACTTTCCTCCATGGGAGTAATGTCTGAAACAGTCTACGTTTTGATCGTTCCATGGAAGACCAGTAGTAGTTTCCGGTGCACATCTGGTGGCATTCTGTAATCTGTGGACTATCAAAGTGTTGATGAAACACAGAAATTGCATCTAGATTGAATACAACAGTCACCATGCGCACTTTCCTCCACAGAAGTAATGTCTCAAACAGTCTACGATTTGATCGTTCCCTGGAAGACCAGTAGTAGTTTCCGATGCACATCTGGTGGCATTCTGTAATCTGTGGAGTATCAGAGTGTTGATTAAACACAGAAATTGCATCGGGATTGAATACAACAGTCACCATGCGCACTTTACTCCACGGGAGGTATGTCTCAAACAGTCTACGATTTAATCGTTCCCAGGAAGACCAGTAGTAGTTTCCGATGCACATCTGAAGGCATTCCGTAATCTGTGGACAATCAGAGTGTTGATGAATCACAGAAATTGCATCGGGATTGAATACAACAGTCACCATGCGCACTTTCCTCCATGGGAGTAATGTCTCAAACAGTCTACTCTTTGATCGTTCCCTGGAAGACCATTAGTAGTTTCCGATACACATCTGGAGGCATTCTGTAATCTGTTGACTATCAGAGTGTTGATGAAACACAGAAATTGGATCGGGATTGAATACAACAGTCACCATGCTCACTTTCGTTCATGGGAGTAATGTCTCAAACACTCTACGCTTTGATCGTTACCTGGAATACCTGTAGTAGTTTCCGATGCACATCATGAGGCATTCTGTAATCTGTGGACTATCAGAGTGTTGATGAATCACAGAAATTGCATCGGGATTGAATACAACAGTCACCATGCGCATTTTCTTCCATGGAAGTAATGTCTCTAACAGTCTACGCGTTGATCGCTCCCTGGAAGACCAGTAGTAGTTTCCGATGCACATCTGGAGGCATTCTGTAATTTGTGGACTATCAGAGTGTTGATGAAACACAGAAATTGCATCGGGATTGAATACAACAGTCACCATGCGCACTTTCCTCCATGGGTGTAACGTCTCAAACAGTCTACGCTTTGATCGTTCCCTGGAAGACCAGTAGTAGTTTCCGATGCACATCTGGAGGCATTCTGTAATCTGTGGACTATCAGAGTGTTGATGAAAAACACAGAAATTGTATCGGGATTGAATACAACAGTCACCATGCGCACTTACCTCCACAGAAGTAATGTCTCAAACAGTCTACGATTTGATCGTTCCCTGGAGGACCAGTAGTAGTTTCCGATGCACATCTGGTGGCATTCTGTAATCTGTGGAGTATCAGAGTGTTGATTAAACACAGAAATTGCATCGGGATTGAATACAACAGTCACCATGCGCACTTTACTCCACGGGAGGTATGTCTCAAAAGGTCTACGATTTGATCGTTCCCAGGAAGACCAGTAGTAGTTTCCGATGCATATCTGAAGGCATTCTGTAATCTGTGGACAATCAGAGTGTTGATGAATCACAGAAATTGCATCGGGATTGAATACAACAGACACCATGCGCACTTCCCCATATTGGAGTAATGTCTAAAAGAGTTTACGCTTTGATCGTTCCCTTGAAGACCAGTAGTAGTTTCCGATGCACATCTGGGCGCATTCTGTAATCTGTGGACTATCAGAGTGTTGATGAAACACAGAAATTGGATCGGGATTGAATACAACAGTCACCATGCTCACTTTCGTTCATGGGAGTAATGTCTCTAACAGTCTACGCTTTGACCATAACCTGGAAGACCAGTAGTAGTTACCGATGCACATCTGGAGGCATTCTGTAATCTGTGGACTATCAGAGTGTTGATGAAACACAGAAATTGCATCGGGATTGAATACAACAGTCACCATGCGAACTTTACTCCATTGGAGTAATTCTCAAACAGTCTCCGCTTTGATCGTTCCCTGGAAGACCAGTGGTAGTTTCCGATGCACATCTGGTGGCATTCTGTAATCTGCGGACTATCAGAGCGTTGAAGAAACACAGAAATTGCATCGGGATTGAATACAACAGTCACAATGCGCACTTACCTCCACCGGAGTAATGTCACAAACAGTCTACGCTATGATCGTTCCCTGGAAGACTAGTAGTAGTTACCGATGCACATCTGGAGGCATTCTGTAATCTGTGGACTATCAAAGTGTTGATGAAACACAGAAATTGCATCTAGATTGAATACAACAGTCACCATCCGCACTTTCCTCCATGGGAGTAATGTCTGAAACAGTCTACGTTTTGATCGTTCCATGGAAGACCAGTAGTAGTTTCCGGTGCACATCTGGTGGCATTCTGTAATCTGTGGACTATCAAAGTGTTGATGAAACACAGAAATTGCATCTAGATTGAATACAACAGTCACCATGCGCACTTTCCTCCACAGGAGTAATGTCTCAAACAGTCTACGATTTGATCGTTCCCTGGAAGACCAGTAGTAGTTTCCGATGCACATCTGGTGGCATTCTGTAATCTGTGGGGTATCAGAGTGTTGATTAAACACAGAAATTGCATCGGGATTGAATACAACAGTCACCATGCGCACTTTACTCCACGGGAGGTATGTCTCAAACAGTCTACGATTTAATCGTTCCCAGGAAGACCAGTAGTAGTTTCCGATGCACATCTGAAGGCATTCTGTAATCTGTGGACATTCAGAGTGTTGATGAATCACAGAAATTGCATCGGGATTGAATACAACAGTCACCATGCGCACTTCCCCATATTGGAGTAATGTCTAAAAGAGTTTACGCTTTGATCGTTCCCTTGAAGACCAGTAGTAGTTTCCGATGCACATCTGGGCGCATTCTGTAATCTGTGGACTATCAGAGTGTTGATGAAACACAGAAATTTCATCGGGATTGAGTACAACAGTCACCATGCGCACTCTCCTCCATGGGAGTAATGTCTCTAACAGTCTACGCTTTGATCGTTCCCTGGAAGACAAGTAGTACTTTCCGTAGCACATCTGGAGGCCTTCTGTAATGTGTGGACTATCAGAGTGTTGATGAAACACAGAAATTGCATCGGGATTGAATACAACAGTCACCATGCGCACTTTCCTCCATGGGAGTAATGTCTCAAACAGTCTACTCTTTGATCGTTCCCTGGAAGACCATTAGTAGTTTCCGATGCACATCTGGAGGCATTCTGTAATCTGTTGACTATCAGAGTGTTGATGAAACACAGAAATTGGATCGGGATTGAATACAACAGTCACCATGCTCACTTTCGTTCATGGGAGTAATGTCTCAAACACTCTACGCTTTGATCGTTACCTGGAATACCTGTAGTAGTTTCCGATGCACATCATGAGGCATTCTGTAATCTGTGGACTATCAGAGTGTTGATGAATCACAGAAATTGCATCGGGATTGAATACAACAGTCACCATGCGCATTTTCTTCCATGGAAGTAATGTCTCAAACAGTCTACGATTTGATCGTCCCCTGGAAGACCAGTAGTAGTTTCCGATGCACATCTGGAGGCATTTTGTAATCTGTGGAGTATCAGAGTGTTGATGAAACACAGAAATTGCATCGGGATTGAATACAACAGTCACCATGCGAACTTTACTCCATTGGAGTAATTCTCAAACAGTCTCCGCTTTGATCGTTCCCTGGAAGACCAGTGGTAGTTTCCGATGCACATCTGGTGGCATTCTGTAATCTGTGGACTATCAGAGCGTTGAAGAAACACAGAAATTGCATCGGGATTGAATACAACAGTCACAATGCGCACTTACCTCCACCGGAGTAATGTCACAAACAGTCTACGCTTTGATCGTTCCCTGGAAGACTAGTAGTAGTTACCGATGCACATCTGGAGGCATTCTGTAATCTGCGGACTATCAGAGTGTTGATGAAACACAGAAATTGTATCGGGATTGAATACAACAGTCGCCAGGCGCACTTTCCTCCATGGGAGTAATGTCTCTAACAGTCTACGCTTTGACCATAACCTGGAAGACCAGTAGTAGTTACCGATGCACATCTGGAGGCATTCTGTAATCTGTGGACTATCAGAGTGTTGATGAAACACAGAAATTGTATCGGGATTGAATACAACAGTCGCCATGCGCACTTTCTTTCATGGGAGTAATGACTCAAACAGTCTACGATTTGATCGTCCCCTGGAAGACCAGTAGTAGTTTCCGATGCACATCTGGAGGCATTCTGTAATCCGTGGAGTATCAGAGTGTTGACGAAACCCAGAAATTGCATCGGGATTGAGTACAACAGTCACCATGCGAACTATCCTCCATGTGAGTAATTCTCAAACAGTCTACGCTTTGATCGTTCCCTGGAAGACCAGTAGTAGTTTCCGATGCACATCTGGTGGCATTCTGTAATTTGTGGACTATCAGAGTGTTGATGAAACACAGAAATTGCATCGGGATTGAATACAAGAGTCACCATGCGCACTTTCCTCCATGGGAGTAATGTGCTAAACAGTCTACGCTTTGATCGTTCCCTGGAAGACCAGTAGTAGTTTCCGATGCACATCTGGTGGCATTCTGTAATCAGTGGACTATCAGAGTGTTGATGAAACACAGAAATTGCATCGGGATTGAATACAACAGTCACAATGCGCACTTTCCTCCATGGGAGTAATGTCTCTAACAGTCTACGCTTTGATCGCTCCCTGGAAGACCAGTAGTAGTTTCCGATGCACATCTGGAGGCATTCTGTAATTTGTGGACTATCAGAGTGTTGATGAAACACAGAAATTGCATCGGGATTGAATACAACAGTCACCATGCGCACTTTCCTCCATGGGAGTAATGTGCTAAACAGTCTACGCTTTGATCGTTCCCTGGAAGACCAGTAGTGGTTTCCGATGCACATTTGGAGGCATTCTGTAATCTGTGGACTATCAGAGTGTTGATGAAACACAGAAATTGCATAGGGATTGAATACAACAGTCACCATGCGCAGTTTCCTTCATGGGAGTAATGTCTCAAACAGTCTACGCTTTGATCGTTCCCTGGAAGACCAGTAGTACTTTCCGATGCACATTGGAGCTTTCCGTAATCTGTTGACTATCAGAGTGTTGATGAAACACAGAAATTGCATCGAAATTGAATACCACAGTCACCATGCGCACTTTCCTCCATGGGAGTAATGTCTCAAACAGTCTACGCTTTGACCATAACCTGGAAGACCAGTAGTAGTTACCGATGCACATCTGGAGGCATTCTGTTGAAACCTTCCTGTCTAATATTGGATGAACGTTTGCTTGCTGACTGAACGCTGCGTCTCTTAAAATCTTTTAACTACTGCTCTGTCAACACTACCTGCTGATTATTACGACGAAACATAAAATGTGTTGTCGCCGTGGCCCTCAGTCGTTACCTGAAATTATTAAGACTGATTCTTACCTTTAATTATTTATACTGGATCGCCATCTGACTGCTACAGCAAACTGTGGAATGAATATACTTACTTCTCTTTAACATAGTTATAGGCTGCTGGTGGAGTTTTATAATACTTTGTGACTGGAATTCTTTAAGTTGAAGTTAATTTAGATTTGATAAAAGCTGAAGCTCAGTTTAGACTTTTCTTTTAAGATAACGATAAATTCCGTAAATCATTTACGTGAATGATTTTGGGATAGAAAATTCTTAAGGCATTTAATCTGGTAGAAGTTAACTATATTCTGAGAACGATCTTGACAAACAATTACAAGGGGTATAGTTCTTTACAAAAATTCTTAAAAAGTAGCGTTGCGCTACATACCTAATTTTCCATCAAAATTACATAACTATATTCTGAGAACGATCTTGACAAACAATTACAAGGGGCATAGTTCTTTACAAAAATTCTTAAAATATAGCGTAGCGCTACATACCTAATTTTCCATCAAAATTACATAACTATATTCTGAGAACGATCTTGACAAACAATTACAAGGGGCATAGTTCTTTACAAAAATTCTTAAAAACTAGCATTGCGCTACATATAGCGAGTGGCTGGCGAGCACACCGCTTCTTTCAAAGTGTTAATTCATACCTCGCTTACAGCGACCTCCTCTCATGTCTCGCTAGCTACGACTGCCTCGTCTCACATCTTACTCGCAACTGCTCGCTTCCAACGCTCAATGCTACAAAAGTGCGGTCTCGCCGCCAACAATGGTTTTTGGTGCAGACAATCCCTGCTACCATTACAGATGTATTACTGCGCGCTGTTTCCCGCTCTTTCTCAAAATGTATCTATGCGCGGTTTCCCGCTCTTTCTCAATAATACACAATGCAATTTAATTAACAAAACAATTTAAATAAGAAACAGTTCAGATAATTACATGCTAAAACAGTTTAAATACGCCTATTACATAATTACATATGCCGCTACTCAGCTTTCTTAAAATTTTACTACGGTATTGAGTCATATGGACTCAACATAAGTATAAAATTTGATTATAGAAAATAGTTTGAACAAAGTGTATATACAAATGCTGTCATACGAAATGATTTGTCTATCTCTAATAAAGAGAATATGTAAATAGAAAGGGTTTTAGTAGGAATTGTACATCAAGTAAAATTTGGTTCCCTTAAATTTAACAACAAGAATAAGAGTAAATGTGAAAATCAATATACAGATCATATGAAGCAATTGAAAGTTTACATTATGAAACATTTAATTCAAATTGGCATCTCTTAGTACTACAATTAAGGAAGGTACAAAAGGAATTGGATAGCATGGTCAAAGCACTGGCAACTGTCTGTGAATGCACTCAAAAGTCTGTTCCTTTCCCTCACATCGCACAACACCAGGTTTCGCCATGTGGTTCCATCATCGCCTTGCTCCATAGTTTTAGTGTACCCAAACACTAAGTACGTCGTCGAGTAGCCTGAGTTGCCGCAGCCACATCAGGATTAAGTTCCATCTCCAATGGTCCATTAAGGTTGGTGGTGTGCATCTTGGTATGCAAACACCTATTGTCGTACATCATACTGTGGTGTGTATCTAGGTAGGCAGGCACCAATTGACATACATCGGGCTGTGGTGTGCATCTAGGTATGCAAACACCTCGTCGAGAACATCATTGGTTGAAGTCACGTGTTTCACAATTCACTGATTCTGTGCTCAATAACCATGGGGATGCACAGGAATTAAGGTACGGGTAAAATTGTTTTGGCAATGGGTTCACGGACATTGTTGGTACCATAATTTGACTACCAAATAATTTTCCCTATGACAAAATATGTTGTGTCGTAATTTGTAACAATATGTAGTTTTAATTTAAGAATTCTTCCAGAAAATTATTCTCATATATAAAACACATAAAAGTTCCTACTTATTCAGTATTTGATAGTATACAGATTTGTTATAGACAAGTACATTATTACTTATTCTGTATTTACATATCTTAGTTTCTTACATCATTAATTATAAATTTTGTTGACAATGCATTTCTTGACTTACTGTCCTAAAATTTTATCTTCCATTCAGGGGTGTAGTCGTCAGTTATGAGTCGTCAAATGTCAGGTCATAATATACAATAAAATTACTGTCATAAAATTATTTAAAGTATTTTTTTGCAGCTGAAAATTAAGGTAAACATTATTCTGGTTAGACATTGTAATGTGTGGTCCCCATCCATAGTGTTGCAATGTGTCACATGCTAGCAAAATTATTTCTTAACATCATACATTTCTTATATACTAACATAACATACACATTCCTCTTCTGCATCTGTGTCAACTCTCTGCATAACCTGTTATAAACATTCAGCATTAATTAACGTCAGCCCACGGCATGACTTATTATAAAACATTCAGTATTAATTATCGTCAGTGCACGGCATGACTTCAATAAACATCTTCTGTTACTTCTCGTCCGCTCCTTGCATGACCTATAAAACACTTTATCATAATATTAACTGCTGCAAAATCACGTCAGCTCTCGGCATGACCTATAAAATTTCTGTAATAACAATTAGCGTCAGCTATCTGCGTGACCTAAAGATTCACATCCTTATTCTAACTAAAACTACGTTTCATTTTGATGACGTGTGACAACAATGCTGCATTCTGGAATAAAGAGTACATGTTAATGTTACCACTAAAATAATTGATTAATGAACGATCTATATTATCAGTTTAGCTATTGCAAAAATCGACATTTTCTTAAGTAATTATGTCACGTTATAAAAAAAATTTCTTTCATTTATGAGCTCTCAGTGCACAAATTCATACGTCGTGTCGTTGTCTGCATGTTCTCTTTAAGTTAGGAAATGTTTCTCGTGTTTTTATTTGTCTTGGCTGGCGTAGCATCATTAAGTACTGCTGTGTTCTTTAAGGTACGGTGAAATATTAGCGGCCCGCTGCGTGTCGCGGCTTTGTTTGTTACTGTAGCGCGCTGAAACTACCATTGTTGCATACTTACGTGTCACGCCGTCCTTTCGTCAGCTGAAATGCAAAAATTTAAGTCAAGAAATGTTTCACGTTGGATACATGATGATTCCCTAATGATTTCTTCTTACGTAGCGTTTCCACATGCACTACATTAGCGTGTGGAATATTACGAACTCTGTAAGGGCCTGCATACAGAAGTTCGAATTTACGGCATCTGTGCTTACCTTTGTTGGAAAGAAAATAAGTGCGAATCAGTACTTTGTCGCCAATCTCGTACTTCTGTAGTCGACTTACCTGCTTCTGTTGTTTCGTCCTCCGATCTGCAGCTCTTTTAGTGTTTGCTAATGCTGTGTCTATTATTTCACAATGTCGAAGCCTACGCGTCTTAGGAAAAGTAATTAGTTCGGTAATTTTGTTCGGTGGGTGTTTGTTTGTCAGTATTACGGTTGGTGATAGCATCGTAGATTCATTGGGTATTGCATTTATCACTTCTTGAAACTGTAAAATATATTTATCCCATGTTGTATGTCTTTTATGACAATAAATTCTGCATAACTTCCCGATCTCTTTCATTATTCTTTCTGATGGGTTGGAAGAACTGTGATATCTTGATATGTAAATAGGTGTTATGTTCTTACTTTCTAACATTTTCTTCCATACGTCTGACCTAAACTGCGGACCGTTATCTGAAATAACCTTCTGTACACATCCTACTACTGATAGAAAATCTCTTACAAACGCTCTTGATACTGTTCTTGCTGTTGCTTTCCTTAGTGGAGAAAATGTTACAAATTTGGATGTTAGTTCTACAGCTACAAAAATATAACTATAACCATTATTTGTTCTGGGGATTGGACCGAAAAGATCCACTGCTGCCATGTGTCTTAACTTAACCGGTATGATGGGATACAATGGTGGAATGTGTGACACTGTTGATGATTTAGCTTTTTGACATATCTTGCATGATGCTATTACTTTTCTTATGTGTTTTTCCATGTTATTAAAGTGGCAATTTTGTCGCAGAATCAGAAAGCATTTCCTCGCTCCGTAGTGTCCATAACTTAGATGTGTATACCATATCAGTTTATTTACGATCCCTTCCGGAATGCATAAAAGCCAATTATTACCGTCTCGGTATGATCGAATAAAGAGTATATTTTGATGTACAGTGTAATGAAGTCTGACTTTAGCGTTACTTCTGTCTTTCCAAAGCGTTACAATCTCTTTCAGTGTTTCATCTTTCTGCTGTTCTCTCTCTATATCCTGTAATGCTGCTGATATAAAGTTTTCGAAAGCTACTTGTTTAATATACATAATACTATGGTTGTTGTAGCAAAAGGTATTTTCTTTCTCCATGCGTTTATTGTGAATGGACCTCGACAATGCGTCGGCAACAGTATTCTGCGTGCCTGGAATGTGTATAATGGTAAAATCAAACTCTTGTAAGTATAATTTCCAGCGGCTTAATCTATCGTGCGTAAGTTTTGCTGACAATAAAAACTGGATTGCTCGGTGATCGGTATATATTGTTGTATGTCGGCCATATAGAAAATGACGGAATCGCTTAAAAGCGTAAATTACACATAGTGTCTCTAATTCTGTTACAGAATAATTGCGCTCTGCTGGAGAAAGTATCCTGCTTGCAAAAGCAATGTGTTTCACGACTGTCTTATCTTCTTCCTTTATTTCTTGGAAAATATGTACTCCTAGTGCTGTGGTTGAACTATCTGTTGCAACGGAAAAGTTTTGTGTTGGGTCAGGGTGTGATAACAAAGGTGCTTTTAATAACGCTTCTTTCAAGTTCTCGAATTCAGCTTCAACGTCTTCATTCCATGACCAAAGTGTGTTTTTACTTGTAAGCTGGTATAGCAAGGGCGTGTCTAATGCTTTGTAGTGGATAAATTTTCTAAAATAATTGATAAGACCGAAAAAGCTCCGAAGTTCCTTTTTGTTTGTTGGCACGTCGATGTCTTTCAGTGCTTGCAATTTGTCAGGGTCTGGTGCGATACCTGTTTGTGAGATAATGTGCCCTAGAAATTTTATTGACGCTTTACCAAATTCAGATTTACGCAAGTTTATAGTTATACCATTCTGCTCGAATGTATTCAGTAATTGTTGAAGAGTATGATTGTGTTGTTCCCAGTTTTCTGCTGCAATTAAAATGTCATCGACATATGTAGTAATTTTGTTTTTCAGATCTTGTGGTAGAATAGTATTCATGCCTCGTATAAAGGCGGAAGTTTACAAAATTGATAGCATTCCCCAAAGCAAAGGAATGCCGTATATTTTCGGCAATTTGGGTGTAGTTGGATTTGCCAAAACCCTGATTTGAGGTCGAGTGTAGTATAAATGGAGGTGCCATGAAATTTTTGCAGTAACTCTTCTAACGTCTGTGGTCGGTCGGTTTCTGTAATGATTATTTTATTAACTTGACGTGAATCTAAAACTAAACGTAGTGATCCATCCTTCTTTTCAACAATGTGTAGTGGATTTATATATTGGCTGGCTGTTGGTTCTATTATTCCTTGATCGATCATTGCTCGTAATTCTTTCTTAACTGCTTCTGTGTGTATGTGTGGGATTGGATAATGCTTTGCTTTGAAGGTCTCGTGTGGTTTCACCTGAAATTCGTACATAAATCCTGTCATTGTTCCTGGAACATTGGCAAAAACTGCTCTGTGTTGTACCAGAATATTTTCAAGTTCTGTGCGTTCTGCGTCGCATTTTGCTACACTATTGTCTACCTTGCGTGTAATTGTCTCGAAAATATTGTACTCCTGTTCCTCTACCAAGTCATTATTAAGTGTGTTCGTGTATAGTGCGATATAACAATCGTTATCTTGAGAATCAGTAATAATCTCGATCCTGTGCATATTTTGTTCTTCGGAGGATACTGTGTTTTGAAATCTTACGATCACTTCCCTGTTTTTCTTTTGTAGTGTGAGGTATGACGATTTGAAGTCAATCTTCGCATCGTACTGAACAAGAAAATTTATTCCTAATATCATGTCTGTTGTTAAATTCGGAACTATCCAACAATCACTGTGGAACGTTTCCCCTGCAAAAACAAATGTTAATTGTGTCTGTCTTTTAACTTCAATGCCTTTTCCTGCAAAAGCTCCCTTGACCTTCGTTCTGTTTAATGGAAATACTGGGTAATCATTATTGCTATTGCATCTGTTAAATGTGTCTTCGTTAATTACGCACATAGGTGAACCTGAATCAATTATCGCTAAAATATTGTGCGACTGTAAATTTATCTCTATTATTGGGTGATATATTGTTTTCTGTAGGATTGGTTTTTCCTGTAACAATGTGTCTCTCACGTCGTCAAATGTAATGGCATTTTCGGTCGTTATGTTTCCTCTGTGTGATTTCATAGTATCGACATTAAGAGATTCATTGCAGGTTTCCTCTAGTCATAATTCTTCCGATATGTGATTTTCAGCTTGAGAGTTTGGTATGTGTTCTATCAACTGTACAGTTCTGCCGTTTTGATTATTAGCAGTGTCTGGTGGATGATATCTGGTGTCTGGTACATTCATACGGTAACGCAGCTGTTGGGCCCTGTTGTAGTTTCCGTTAAAATTGTCATTGTGGAACGTCCTCGGCGGTCTGTGTTCGTTTTCTTTTCTCCTGTCGTTATAACTGTGACTGTACGGCAGCCCACCTGCACCTCGTAGAAACGTTTGTTTTTGTTCATTTTGCGGTCGACCCGCGTAATGGGCTTCCCCGGTCGCATTATCTGAGCGATGATTCATATGGAAATTTGACCTATTCGGTTGCGTGTTAAGTCTCAGATTCTGTTGAAGTCCTGAATATAAATTTACCGTGTCAGTATAATGTTTTTCATTACTCCTGTTTTCGTTGTCATTTTCGCTGCGAAAGCGTTTACTCGGATTGTTATTACCAAATCGTGTTTGTTCAAAAGTAGCTGAGTTTGTTTGTTTTCCGTTCTGTCGTGAAAAATTTTTGTTAACAAATGCGTAGTCTGCCTGGTGTGCTTCTAATAGTTGTAAGATGTCTCTAAAAGCGGATACATTGTCCTTTTGTTGCCCTGTCAGTAATGACACTTTCAAAGCTCTGGGCAGTTTTGAAATGCAAAGCTGTATTAATGCCGATTGACTGTATGGCTCGTTGAGGTACTGGTTCTGTTCCACCATGTACTCGAAAAATTGTGTGATTGTTGGAAAGGTAGAATTTTCAAAGTTTGGCAAACTAAGTAGCCGATCTTTGATGCTGTTTTGTGTAGTGTCAGACCAATATGCTGATAAAAATGCTTCCTCAAATGCTTCTACGGAAAAACATTGTCTAGCAATTGGTCGCATTCGTCGTGCTGGTTCTCCTTCAAGAAAACTGACAATAAATTCTAACTTATGTTGTACTGGCCGTGATAGTGGAAGTGCTCCCCTGAACTGTTGGATAAAATCCAACGGATGTATTTGCGCCCTGTCGTTTTTAAATGTTTTAAACTTTCTAACTGAAAGAAAATGTTTGTGATCAAAACTGTCATGTCTGTGTGTGTAAGTGTTGTCGTATTGTCTTGAATATGGATTCGGGTGTCTTTCTTCCTGGGTAAAATCTCTTACTCTCTGAAGTCTACCAACATTATATGTATTATGGATCTGAGGCATTTCGTAACGGTGTGTGTTCTGTTGAAAATGATTATGTGCGGCGGTTTCTTGTGCGTCCGCTATCTCTTGTTGTAGAGAATTTATTTGCTGATGCAATGAATCATTACGCGATTTTAGATCTGTGATACTTTGTTGTATATTTGTCAATGGCGTGTTATTAGTATTAGAGTTCTGTTGCACTGGGACTGGTGCAGTGTCGTCTGATCTCTCGTCATTGTTAGTATCTAAAAGATCTATTCTTGTAGTGAGTTCATTGATCTTTTCTGTCAGTTCGTTTCGTAATTTACGGTTGCTTTTGGTGACTTTCTTAAAATCTGCCTTTAAATTTTCTGTGTCATGGTTAATTTCTATGTGTTCTATTTTGTCAGTTAGTGTCTGAACGTCCTCTGTTAATTTATCTTCAACATTCTGGATTTCATTGTCTGTAGAAGTTTTCACATCGATTGTCTGTGTTTGGATTTCTGTAAGCCTGTCTTGTATTTGATTATTTGTTTCTTTGACCGTTTAGATTTCTTCCGAGATCGACTGTATGTGATTGTCTACATATGTTTTGCCCTGGGCAAACACTTTCTTTTTGTCGTCCTGACGCTGTTTAGTGATTGTTTGTAGTAATTCTTTTCGTTCTTTATCCTGCGATCGCACCAGTTTACGGTGACGTATCTAACAGTTTTCTGTGTGATTGTTAAAACGTTCATCAATCTGAGCGTTTTGTTTAGCAAAGTTTTCTGTCATTGTTTCCCGTATACTAACTGCAAATGTTGCTTGGTTATCGGATATTTCTTGAATTTTGTCGCGTAATTCTTGTGTTGATTGTGAACATTTTTCAGCGACTGTTTGAATTTCTACTTTGATTTCGTGTTTTAGATTTTGGTACATGTTGTCTAATTTCTGATCTGTGTGTGCGTGTTCTGCCTTAATTTCGTTTTTTAGATCTTGTGACATTTTTTCTAATTCTTGTGACCCTCTGTTAAAGTTTTGATTCATGTCTTGTCTCATTTGTAGCAAAAATGCCATTATTGGATCCGTTTCAGATTGACTTCTGTGTGTATTTGTATTCGTTGTTAAAGGCTGTAGATCTGTGTTCATTTGAACATCCTCAGATGATTGTGACTGCGTCACGTTTTCCGTAATTTCGGAATTTTGGTCATGAGAACTGTTGGATCTGCTACGCAGGTTGTGTAGCTGTGTACCATTTGAATCTAAATCAGTGCTTAATGGAGTCTCTCTGTCTGACTTCATTGTAGTGGTTTCGTTACTGAAACTGTTATGCCTACTATGCGGAATTTGTGACTGTGTACCGTCTGTTGCATTTAATGCCAAATTATTTTGCACTACCGTTTCATTGTCTGTGGGCATTTCTGAAGTTACTTGTTCGTTAAACGCTTCCATATTGTTACAGTTATTAAATGTCTGTTCACCTACCGTTTCAGAATCAGGGTTTTCACACGTATTATTACTTCCTATTCCAGAAAAGAATCTCTCGTCAGTATTTTTACAGTTTTATCAGTTTGAGAACGAGTAATTATTCTGCGGGACATTGTCTATAATCATCACACGCAACAAAAAGTTTTATCAGTTTGAGAACGAGTAATTATTCTGCGGGACATTGTCTATAATCATCACACGCAACAAAATATATCACTGTTCAAAGCGGATTCAACACTGAACAAACACTTTTCCACGCCGAATCAATAAAGCAAACAGAATTGCCGAAGACCTGTGGATAAAAGTTATACACTTTAGTATGTGCGTTGCGCCACTTAACAGTAACTTATTCACACTATTATCAAAGTCAGTATATTCATATCCACAGTAGATTCACTAAAATGTCGTACTGAATGGATATCGCCAAGTGAAACCTTCCCGTCTAATATTGGATGAACGTTTTCTTGCTGACTGAACGCTGCGTCTCTTAAAATCTTTTAACTGCTGCTCTGTCAAGACTACCTGCTGATTATTACGACGAAACATAATATGTGTTGTCGCCGTGGCCCTCAGTCGTTACCTGAAATTATTAAGACTGATTCTTACCTTTAATTATTTATACTGGATCGCCATCTGACTGCTACAGCAAACTGTGGAATGAATATACTTACTTCTCTTTAACATAATTATAAGCTGCTGGTGGAGTTTCATAATACTTTGTGACTGGAATTCTTTAAGTTGAAGTTAATTTAGATTTGATAAAAGCTGAAGCTCAGTTTAGACTTTTCTTTTAAGATAACAATAAATTCCGTAAAGCATTTACGTGAATGATTTTGGGATAGAAAATTCTTAATGCATTTAATCTGGTAGAAGTTAACTATATTCTGAGAACGATCTTGACAAACAATTACAAAGGGTATAGTTCTTTACAAAGATTCTTAAAAAGTAGCGTTGCGCTACATACCTAATTTTCCATCAAAATTACATAACTATATTCTGAGAACGATCTTGACAAACAATTACAAGGGGCATAGTTCTTTACAAAAATTCTTAAAAAGTAGCGTAGCGCTACGTACCTAATTTTCCATCAAAATTACATAACTATATTCTGAGAACGATCTTGACAAACAATTACAAGGGGCATAGTTCTTTACAAAAATTCATAAAAACTAGCATTGCGCTACATATAGCGAGTGGCTGGCGAGCACACCGCTTCTTTCAAAGTGTTAATTCATACCTCGCTTACAGCGACCTCCTCCCATGTCTCGCTAGCTACGACTGCCTCGTCTCACATCTTACTCGCAACTGCTCGCTTCCAACGCTCAATGCTACAAAAGTGCGGTATCGCCGCCTACAATGGTTTTTGGTGCAGACAATCCCTGCTACCATTACAGATGTATTACTGCGCGCTGTTTCCCGCTCTTTCTCAAAATGTATCTATGCGCGGTTTCCCGCTCTTTCTCAATAATACACAATGCAATTTAATTAACAAAACTATTTAAATAAGAAACAGTTCAGATAATTACATGCTAAAACAGTTTAAATACGCCTATTACATAATTACACTGTAATCTGTGGGCTATCAGAGTGTTGATGAAACACAGAAATTGCATCGGGATTAAATACATCAGTCACCATGCGCACTTTCCTCCATAGGAGTAATGTCTCTAACAGTCTACGCTTTGATCATTCCCTGGAAGACCAGTAGTAGTTTCCGATGCACATCTGGTGCCATTCTGTAATCTGTGGACTATCAGATTGTTCATGAAACACAGAAATTGCATCGGGTTGATTACAACAGTCAAGATGCGCACTTTCCTCCACGGGAGGTATGTTTCAAACAGTCTACGATTCGATCGTTCGCTGGAAGACCAGTAGTAGTTTCCGATGCACATCTGGTGGCATTCTGTAATCTGTGGACTATCAGAATGTTGATGAAACACAGAAATTGCATCGGGATTGAATACAACAGTCGCCATGCGCACTTTCTTTCATGGGAGTAAAGTCTCAAACAGTCTACGATTTGATCGTCCCCTGGAAGACCAGAAGTAGTTTCCGATGCACATCTGGAGGCATTCTGTAATCTGTGGAGTATCAGATTGTTGATGAAACACAGAAATTGCATCGGTATTGAATACAACAGTCACCATGCGCAGTTTCCTTCATGGGAGTAATGTCTCAAACAGTCTACGCTTTGATCGTTCCCTGGAAGACCAGTAGTAGTTTCCGATGCACATCTGGTGGCATTCTGTAATGTGTGGACTATCAGAGTGTTGATGAAACACAGAAAATGTATCGGGATTGAATACAACAGTCACCATGCGCACTTTCCTCCATGGGAGTAATATCTCAAAGAGTTTACGCTTTGATCGTTCCCTGGAAGACCAGTAGTAGTTTCCGATGCACATCTGGAGGCATTCTGTAATCTGTGGACTATCAGAGTGTTGATGAAACACAGAAATTGCATCGGGATAGAATACAACAGTCACCATGCGCACTTTCCTCCATAGGAGTAATGTCTCTAACAGTCTACGCTTTGATCATTCCCTGGAAGACCAGTAGTAGTTTCCGATGCACATCTGGTGCCATTCTGTAATCTGTGGTCTATCAGATTGTTCATGAAACGCAGAAATTGCATCGGGATTGATTACAACAGTCAACATGCGCACTTTTCTCCACGGGAGGTATGTTTCAAACAGTCTACGATTCGATCGTTCCCTGGAAGACCAGTAGTAGTTTCCGATGCACATCTGGTGGCATTCTGTAATCTGTGGACTATCAGAATGTTGATGAAACACAGAAATTGCATCGGGACTGAATACAACAGTCGCCATGCGCTCTTTCTTACATGGGAGTAATGTCTCAAACAGTCTACGATTTGATCGTCCCCTGGAAGACCAGTAGTAGTTTCCGATGCACATCTGGAAGCATTCTGTAATCTGGTGGAGTATCAGAGTCTTGACGAAACACAGAAATTGCATCGGGATTGAATACAACAGTCACGATGCGAACTATCCTCCATGGGAGTAATTCTCAAACAGTCTACGCTTTGATCGTTCCCTGGAAGACCAGTAGTAGTCTCCGATGCACATCTGGTGGCATTCTGTAATTTGTGGACTATCAGAGTGTTGATGAAACACAGAAATTGCATCGGGATTGAATACAACAGTCACCATGCGCAGTTTCCTTCATGGGAGTAATGTCTCAAACAGTCTACGCTTTGATCGTTCCCTGGAAGACCAGTAGTAGCTTCCGAAGAACATCTTTAGGCATTCTGTAATCTGTGGACTATCAGAGTGTTGATGAAACACAGAAATTGCATCGGGATTGAATACTACAGTCACCATGCGCACTTTGCTATACGGGAGTAATGTCTCAAACAGTCTACGATTTGATCGTTCCCTGGAAGACCAGTAGTAGTTTCCGATGCACATCTGGTGGCATTCTGTAATGTGTGGACTATCAGAGTGTTGATGAAACACAGAAAATATATCGGGATTGAATACAACAGTCACCATGCGCACTTTCCTCCATGGGAGTAATGTCTCAAAGAGTTTACGCTTTGATCGTTCCCTGGAAGACCAGTAGTAGCTTCCGAAGAACATCTGTAGGCATTCTGTAATCTGTGGACTATCAGAGTGTTGATGAAACACAGAAATTGCATCGGGATTGAATACTACAGTCACCATGCGCACTTTGCTATACGGGAGTAATGTCTCAAACAGTCTACGATTTGATCGTTCCCTGGAAGACCAGTAGTAGTTTCCGATGCACATCTGGTGGCATTCTGTAATGTGTGGACTATCAGAGTGTTGATGAAACACAGATAATGTATCGGGATTGAATACAACAGTCACCATGCGCACTTTCCTCCATGGGAGTAATGTCTCAAAGAGTTTACGCTTTGATCGTTCCCTGGAAGACCAGTAGTAGTTTCCGATGCACATCTGGAGGCATTCTGTAATCTGTGGACTATCAGAGTGCTGATGAAACACAGAAATTGCATAGGGATAGAATGCAACAGTCACCATGCGCAATTTCCTCCATAGGAGTAATGTCTCTAACAGTCTACGCTTTGATCATTCCCTGGAAGACCAGTAGTAGTTTCCGATGCACATCTGGTGCCATTCTGTAATCTGTGGACTATCAGATTGTTCATGAAACACAGAAATTGCATCGGGATTGATTACAACAGTCATGATGCGCACTTTCCTCCACGGGAGGTATGTTTCAAACAGTCTACGGTTTGATCGTTCCCTGGAAGACCAGTAGTAGTTTCCGATGCACATCTGGTGGCATTCTGTAATCTGTGGACTATCAGAATGTTGATGAAACACAGAAATTGCATCGGGATTGAATACAACAGTCGCCATGCGCACTTTCTTTCATGGGAGTAATGTTTCAAACAGTCTACGATTTGATCGTCCCCTGGAAGACCAGTAGTAGTTTCCGATGCACATCTGGAGGCATTCTGTAATCTGTGGAGTATCAGAGTGTTGACGAAACACAGAAATTGCATCGGGATTGAATACAACAGTCACCATGCGAACTATCCTCCATGGGAGTAATTCTCAAACAGTCTACGCTTTGATCGTTCCCTGGAAGACCGGTAGTAGTTTACGATGCACATCTGGTGGCATTCTGTAATTTGTGGACTATCAGAGTGTTGATGAAGCACAGAAATTGTATCGGGATTGAATACAACAGTCACCATGCGCACTTTCCTCCATGGGAGTAATGTCTCAAACAGTCTACGCTTTGATCGTTCCCTGGAAGACCAGTAGTGGTTTCCGATGCACATCTGGAGGCATTCTGTAATCTGTGGACTATCAGAGTGTTGATGAAACACAGAAATTGCATCGGTATTGAATACAACAGTCACCATGCGCACTTTCCTTCATGGGAGTAATGTCTCAAACAGTCTAAGCTTTGATCGTTCCCTGGAAGACCAGTAGTAGTTTCCGATGCACATCTGGTGGCATTCTGTAATGTGTGGACTATCAGAGTGTTGATGAAACACAGAAAAAGTATCGGGATTGAATACAACAGTCACCATGCGCACTTTCCTCCATGGGAGTAATGTCTCAAAGAGTTTACGCTTTGATCGTTCCCTGGAAGACCAGTAGTAGTTTCCGATGGACATCTGGAGGCATTCTGTAATCTGTGGACTATCAGAGTGTTGATGAAACACAGAAATTGCATCGGGATAGAATACAACAGTCACCATGCGCACTTTCCTCCATAGGAGTAATGTCTCTAACAGTCTACGCTTTGATCATTCCCTGGAAGACCAGTAGTAGTTTCCGATGCACATCTGGTGCCATTCTGTAATCTGTGGTCTACCAGATTGTTCATGAAACACAGAAATTGCATCGAGATTGATTACAACAGTCAAGATGCGCACTTTTCTCCACGGGAGGTATGTTTCAAACAGTCTACGATTCGATCGTTCCCTGGAAGACCAGTAGTAGTTTTCGATGCACATCTGGTGGCATTCTGTAATCTGTGGACTATCAGAATGTTGATGAAACACAGAAATTGCATCGGGATTGAATACAACAGTCGCCATGCGCACTTTCTTTCATGGGAGTAATGTCTCAAACTGTCTACGATTTGATCGTCCCCTGGAAGACCAGTAATAGTTTCCGATGCACATCTGGAAGCATTCTGTAATCTGTGGAGTATCAGAGTGTTGACGAAACACAGAAATTGCATCGGGATTGAATACAACAGTCACGATGCGAACTATCCTCCATGGGAGTAATTCTCAAACAGTCTACGATTTGATCGTTCCCTGGAAGACCAGTAGTAGTTTCCGATGCACATCTTTAGGCATTCTGTAATGTGTGGACTATCAGAGTGTTGATGAAACACAGAAATTGCATCGGGATTGAATACAACAGTCACCATGCGCACTTTCCTCCATGGGAGTAATGTCTCAAACAGTCTACGCTTTGATCGTTCCCTGGAAGACCAGTAGTGGTTTCCGATGCACATCTTTAGGCATTCTGTAATCTGTGGACTATCAGGGTGTTGATGAAACACAGAAATTGCATCGGTATTGAATACAACAATCACCATGCGCAGTTTCCTTCATGGGAGTAATGTCTCAAACAGTCTACGCTTTGATCGTTCCCTGGAAGACCAGTAGTAGCTTCCGAAGAACATCTGGAGGCATTCTGTAATCTGTGGACTATCAGAGTGTTGATGAAACACAGAAATTGCATCGGGATTGAATACTACAGTCACCATGCGCACTTTGCTATACGGGAGTAATGTCTCAAACAGTCTACGCTTTGATCGTTCCCTGGAAGACCAGTAGTAGTATCCGATGAACATCTGGAGGCATTCTGTAATCTGTGGGCTATCAGAGTGTTGATGAAACACAGAAATTGCATCGGGATTGAATACATCAGTCACCATGCGCACTTTCCTCCATAGGAGTAATGCCTCTAACAGTCTACGCTTTGATCATTCCCTGGAAGACCAGTAGTAGTTTCCGATGCACATCTGGTGGCATTCTGTAATCTGTGGACTATCAGAATGTTGATGAAACACAGAAATTGCATCGGGATTGAATACAACAGTCGCCATGCGCACTTTCTTTCATGGGAGTAATGTCTCAAACAGTCTACGATTTGATCGTCCCCTGGAAGACCAGTAGTAGTTTCCGATGCACATCTGGAGGCATTCTGTAATCTGTGGAGTATCAGAGTGTTGACGAAACACAGAAATTGCATCGGGATTGAATACAACAGTCACCATGCGAACTATCCTCCATGGGAGTAATTCTCAAACAGTCTACGCTTTGATCGTTCCCTGGAAGACCAGTAGTAGTTTCCGATGCACATCTGGTGGCATTCTGTAATTTGTGGACTATCAGGTTGTTGATGAAACACAGAAATTGCAACGGGATTGAATTCAACAGTCACCATGCGCACATTCCTCCATGGGAGTAATGTCTCAAACAGTCTACGCTTTGATCGTTCCCTGGAAGACCAGTAGTGGTTTCCGATGCACATCTGGAGGCACTCTGTAAATTGTGGACTATTAGAGTGTTGATGAAACACAGAAATTGCATCGGTATTGAATACAACAGTCACAATGCGCAGTTTCCTTCATGGGAGTAATGTCTCAAACAGTCTACTCTTTGATCGTTCCCTGGAAGACCAGTAGTAGTTTCCGATGCACATCTGGTGGCATTCTGTAATGTGTGGACTATCAGAGTGTTGATGAAACACAGAAAATGTATCGGGATTGAATACAACAGTCACCATGCGCACTTTCCTCCATGGGAGTAATGTCTCAAAGAGTTTACGCTTTGATCGTTCCCTGGAAGACCAGTAGTAGTTTCCGATGCACATCTGGAGGCATTCTGTAATCTGTGGACTATCAGAGTGTTGATGAAACACAGAAATTGCATCGGGATAGAATACAACAGTCACCATGCGCACTTTCCTCCATAGGAGTAATGTCTCTAACAGTCTACGCTTTGATCATTCCCTGGAAGACCAGTAGTAGTTTCCGATGCACATCTGGTGCCATTCTGTAATCTGTGGACTATCAGATTGTTCATGAAACACAGAAATTGCAATCGGGTTTGATTACAACAGTCATGATGAGCACTTTCCTCCACGGGAGGTATGTTTCAAACAGTCTACGATTCGATCGTTCCCTGGAAGACCAGTAGTAGTTTCCGATGCACATCTGGTGGCATTCTGTAATCTGTGGACTATCAGAGTGTTGATGAAACACAGAAATTGCGTCGGGATTGAATACAACAGTCGCCATTCGCACTTTCTTTCATGTGAGTAATGTCTCAAACAGTCTACGATTTGATCGTCCCCTGGAAGACCAGTAGTAGTTTCCGATGCACATCTGGAGGCATTCTGTAATCTGTGGAGTATCAGAGTGTTGACGAAACACAGAAATTGCATCGGGATTGAATACAACAGTCACGATGCGAACTATCCTCCATGGGAGTAATTCTCAAACAGTCTACGCTTTGATCGTTCCCTGGAAGACCAGTAGTAGTTTCCGATGCACATCTGGTGGCATTCTGTAATTTGTGGACTATCAGAGTGTTGATGAAACACTGAAATTGCATCGGGATTGAATACAACAGTCACCATGCACACTTTCCTCCATGGGAGTAATGTCTCAAACAGTCTACGCTTTGATCGTTCCCTGGATGACCAGTAGTGGTTTCCGATGCACATCTGGAGGCATTCTGTAAATTGCGGACTATCAGAGTGTTGATGAAACACAGAATTTGCATCGGTATTGAATATAACAGTCACCATGCGCAGTTTCCTTCATGGGAGTAATGTCTCAAACAGTCTACGCTTTGATCGTTCCCTGGAAGACCAGTAGTAGTTTCCGATGCACATCTGGTGCCATTCTGTAATCTGTGGACTATCAGATTGTTCATGAAACACAGAAATGGCATCGGGATTGATTACTACAGTCAAGATGCGCACTTTCCTCCACGGGAGGTATGTTTCAAACAGTCTACGATTCGATCGTTCCCTGGAAGACCAGTAGTAGTTTCCGATGCACATTTGGTGGCATTCTGTAATCTGTGGACTATCAGAATGTTGATGAAACACAGAAATTGCATCGGGATTGAATACAACAGTCGCCATGCGCACTTTCTTTCATGTGAGTAATGTCTCAAACAGTCTACGATTTGATCGTCCCCTGGAAGACCAGTAGTAGTTTCCGATGCACATCTGGAGGCATTCTGTAATCTGTGGAGTATCAGAGTGTTGACGAAACACAGAAATTGCATCGGGATTGAATACAACAGTCACGATGCGAACTATCCTCCATGGGAGTAATTCTCAAACAGTCTACGCTTTGATTGTCCCTGGAAGACCAGTAGTAGTTTCCGATGCACATCTGGTGGCATTCTGTAATTTGTGAACTATCAGAGTGTTGATGAAACACAGAAATTGCATCGGGATTGAATACAACAGTCACCATGCACACTTTCCTCCATGGGAGTAATGTCTCAAACAGTCTACGCTTTGATCGTTCCCTGGAAGACCAGTAGTGGTTTCCGATGCACATCTGGAGGCATTCTGTAAATTGTGGACTATCAGAGTGTTGATGAAACACAGAAATTGCATCGGTATTGAATACAACAGTCACCATGCGCAGTTTCCTTCATGGGAGTAATGTCTCAAACAGTGTACGCTTTGATCGTTCCCTGGAAGACCAGTAGTAGTTTCCGATGCACATCTGGTGGCATTCTGTAATGTGTGGACTATCAGAGTGTCGATGAAACACAGAAAATGTATCGGGATTGAATACAACAGTCACCATGCGCACTTTCCTCCATGGGAGTAATGTCTCAAAGAGTTTACGCTTTGATCGTTCCCTGGAAGACCAGTAGTAGTTTCCGATGCACATCTGGAGGCATTCTGTAATCTGTGGACTATCTGAGTGTTGATGAAACACAGAAATTGCATCGGGATAGAATACAACAGTCACCATGCGCACTTTCCTCCATAGGAGTAATGTCTCTAACAGTCTACGCTTTGATCATTCCCTGGAAGACCAGTAGTGGTTCAGGATGCACATCTGGTGCCATTCTGTAATCTGTGGACTATCAGATTGTTCATGAAACACAGAAATTGCATCGGGATTGATTACAACAGTCAAGATGCGCACTTTCCTCCACGGGAGGTATGTTTCAAACAGTCTACGATTCGATCGTTCCCTGGAAGACCAGTAGTAGTTTCCGATGCACATCTGGTGGCATTCTGTAATCTGTGGACTATCAGAATGTTGATGAAACACCGAAATTCCATCGGGATTGAATACAACAGTCGCCATGCGCACTTTCTTTCATGGGAGTAATGTCTCAAACAGTCTACGATTTGATCGTCCCCTGGAAGACCAGTAGTAGTTTCGATGCACATCTGGAGGCATTCTGTAATCTGTGGAGTATCAGAGTGTTGACGAAACTCAGAAATTGCATCGGGATTGAATACAACAGTCACCATGCGAACTATCCTCCATGGGAGTAATTCTCAAACAGTCTACGCCTTGATCGTTCCCTGGAAGACCAGTAGTGGTTTCCGATGCACAGCTGGAGGCATTCTGTAATCTGTGGACTATCAGAGTGTTGATGAAACACAGAAATTGCATCGGTATTGAATACAACAGTCACCATGTGCAGTTCCCTTCATGGGAGTAATGTCTCAAACAGTCTACGCTTTGATCGTTCCCTGGAAGACCAGTAGTAGTTTCCAATGCACATCTGGTGCCATTCTGTAATCTGTGGACTATCAGATTGTTCATGAGACACAGAAATATCATCGGGATTGATTACAACAGTCAAGATGCGCACTTTCCTCCACGGGAGGTATGTTTCAAACAGTCTACGATTCGATCGTTCCCTGGAAGACCAGTAGAAGTTTCCGATGCACATCTGGTGGCATTCTGTAATTTGTGGACTATCAGAGTGTTGATGAAACACAGAAATTGCATCGGGATTGAATACAACAGTCACCATGCGCACTTTCCTCCATGGGAGTAATGTCTCAAACAGTCTACGCTTTGATCGTTCCCTGGAAGACCAGTAGTGGTTTCCGATGCACATGTGGAGGCATTCTGTAATCTGTGGACTATCAGAGTGTTGATGAAACACAGAAATTGCAACGGGATTGAATACAACAGTCACCATGCGCACTTTCCTCCATGGGAGTAATGTCTCAAACAGTCTACGCTTTGATCGTTCCCTGGAAGACCAGTAGTGGTTTCCGATGCACATCTGGAGGCATTCTGTAATCTGTGGACTATCAGAGTGTTGACGAAACACAGAAATTGCATCGGGATTGAATACAACAGGCACCATGAGAAATATCCTCCATGGGAGTAATTCTCAAACAGTCTACGCTTTGATCGTTCCCTGGAAGACCAGTAGTAGTTTCCGATGCACATCTGGTGGCATTCTGTAATTTGTGGACTATCAGGGTGTTGATGAAACACAGAAATTGCAACGGGATTGAATACAACAGTCACCATGCGCACTTTCCTCCATGGGAGTAATGTCTCAAACAGTCTACGCTTTGATCGTTCCCTGGAAGACCAGTAGTGGTTTCCGATGCACATCTGGAGGCATTCTGTAATCTGTGGACTATCAGAGTGTTGATGAAACACAGAAATTGCATCGGTATTGAATACAACAGTCACCATGCGCACTTTCCTTCATGGGAGTAATGTCTCAAACAGTCTACGCTTTGATGGTTCCCTGGAAGACCAGTAGTAGTTTCAGATGCACATCTGTTGGCATTCTGTAATGTGTGGACTATCAGAGTGTTGATGAAACACAGAAAATGTATCGGGATTGAATACAACAGTCACCATGCGCACTTTCCTCCATGGGAGTAATGTCTCAAAGAGTTTACGATTTGATCGTTCCCTGGAAGACCAGTAATAGTTTCCGATGCACATCTGGAGGCATTCTGTAATCTGTGGACTATCAGAGTGTTGATGAAACACTGAAATTGCATCGGGATAGAATACAACAGTCACCATGCGCACTTTCCCCCATTGGAGTAATGTCTCTAACAGTCTACGCTTTGATCATTCCCTGGAAGACCAGTAGTAGTTTCCGATGCACATCTGGTGCCATTCTGTAATCTGTGGACTATCAGATTGTTCATGAAACACAGAAATTGCATCGGGATTGATTACAACAGTCAAGATGCGCACTTTCCTCCACGGGAGGTATGTTTCAAACAGTCTACGATTCTATTGTTCCCTGGAAGACCAGTAGTAGTTTCCGATGCACATCTGGTGGCATTCTGTAATCTGTGGACTATCAGAATGTTGATGAAACACAGAAATTGCATCGGAATTGAATACAACAGTCGCCATGCGAACTTTCTTTCATGTGAGTAATGTCTCAAACAGTCAACGATTTGATCGTCAACTGGAAGACCAGTAGTAGTTTCCGATGCACATCTGGAGGCATTCTGTAATCTGTGGAGTATCAGAGTGTTGACGAAACACAGAAATAGCATCGGGATTGAATATAACAGTCACGATGCGAACTATCCCCCATGGGAGTAATTTTCAAACAGTCTACGCTTTGATCGTTCCCTGGAAGACCAGTAGTAGTTTCCGATGCACATCTGGTGGCATTCTGTAATTTGTGGACTATCAGAGTGTTGATGAAACACAGAAATTGCATCGGGATTGAATACAACAGTCACGATGCGAACTATCCTCCATGGGAGTAATTTTCAAACAGTCTACGCTTTGATCGTTCCCTGGAAGACCAGTAGTAGTTTCCGATGCACATCTGGTGGCATTCTGTAATTTGTGGACTATCAGAGTGTTGATGAAACACAGAAACTGCATCGCTATTGAATACAACAGTCACCATGCGCAGTTTCCTTCATGGGAGTAATGTCTCAAACAGTCTACGCTTTGATCGTTCCCTGGAAGACCAGTAGTAGTTTCCGATGCACATCTGGTGCCATTCTGTAATCTGTGGACTATCAGATTGTTCATGAAACACAGAAATTGCTTCGGGATTGATTACAACAGTCAAGATGCGCACTTTCTTTCATGTGAGTAATGTCTCAAACAGTCTACGATTTGATCGTGCCCTGGAAGACCAGTAGTAGTTTCCGATGCACATCTGGAGGCATTCTGTAATCTGTGGAGTATCAGAGTGTTGACGAAACACAGAAATTGCATCGGGATTGAATACAAAAGTCACGATGCGAACTACCCTCCATGGGAGTAATTCTCAAACAGTCTACGCTTTGATCGTTCCCTGGAAGACCAATAGTAGTTTCCGATGCACATCTGGTGGCATTCTGTAATTTGTGGACTATCAGAGTGTTGATGAAACACAGAAATTGCAACGGGATTGAATACAACAGTCACCATGCGCACTTTCCTCCATGGGAGTAATGTCTCAAACAGTCTACGCTTGATCGTTCCCTGGAAGACCAGTAGTGGTTTCCGATGCACATCTGGAGGCATTCTGTAATCTGTGGACTATCAGAGTGTTGATGAAACACAGAAATTGCATCGGTATTTAATACAACAGTCACCATGCGCAGTTTCCTTCATGGGAGTAATGTCTCAAACAGTCTACGCTTTGATCGTTCCCTGGAAGACCAGTAGTAGTTTCCGATGCACATCTGTTGGCATTCTGTAATGTGTGGACTATCAGAGTGTTGATGAAACACAGAAAATGTATCGGGATTGAATACAACAGTCACCATGCGCACTTTCCTCCATGGGAGTAATGTCTCAAAGAGTTTACGCTTTGATCGTTCCCTGGAAGACCAGTAATAGTTTCCGATGCACATCTGGAGGCATTCTGTAATCTGTGGACTATCAGAGTGTTGATGAAACACAGAAATTGCATCGGGATAGAATACAACAGTCGCCATACGCACTTTCTTTCATGTGAGTAATGTCTCAAACAGTCTACGATTTGATCGTCCCCTGGAAGACCAGTAGTAGTTTCCGATGCACATCTGGAGGCATTCTGTAATCTGTGGAGTATCAGAGTGTTGACGAAACACAGAAATTGCATCGGGATTGAATACAACAGTCACGATGCGATCTATCCTCCATGGGAGTAATTTTCAAACAGTCTACGCTTTGATCGTTCCCTGAAAGACCAGTAGTAGTTTCCGATGCACATCTGGTGGCATACTGTAATTTGTGGACTATCAGAGTGTTGATGAAACACAGAAATTGCATCGGGATAGAATACAACAGTCACCATGCGCACTTTCCTCCATGGGAGTAATGTCTCAAACAGTCTACGCTTTGATCGTTCCCTGGAAGACCAGTAGTGGTTTCCGATGCACATCTGGAGGCATTCTGTAATCTGTGGACTATCAGAGTGTTGATGAAACACAGAAATTGCATCGGTATTGAATACAACAGTCACCATGCACAGTTTCCTTCATGGGAGTAATGTCTCAAACAGTCTACGCTTTGATCGTTCCCTAGAAGACCAGTAGTAGCTTCCGATGAACATCTGGAGGCATTCTGTAATCTGTGGACTATCAGAGTGTTGATGAAACACAGAAATTGCATCGGGATTGAATACTATATTCACCATGCGCACTTTGCTATACGGGAGTAATGTCTCAAACAGTCTACGATTTGATCGTTCCCTGGAAGACCAGTAGTAGTATCCGATGAACATCTGGAGGCATTCTGTAATCTGTGGACTATCGGAGTGTTGATGAAACACAGAAACTGCATCGGGATTGTACAACAGTCACCATGCACACTTTCCTCCATTGGAGTAATGTCTCAAACAGTCTACGCTTTGGTCGCTCCCTGGAAGACCAGTAGTAGTTTCCGATGAACATCTGGAGGCATTCTGTAATCTGTGGACTATCAAAGTGTAGATGAAACGCAGATATTGCATCTGGATAGAATACAACAGTCACCATGCGCAGTTTCCTCCATGGGAGTAATGTCTCAAACCGTCTATGCTTTGACCGTTCCCTGGAAGCCCTGTAGTAGTTTGCGATGCATATCTGGTGGCATTCTGTAATCTGTAGACTATCAGAGTGTTGATAAAACAAAGATGTTGCATCGGGATTGAATACAACAGTCACCATGCGCACTTTCCTCCATGGCAGTAATGTCTCTAACAGCCTACGCTTTGATCGTTCCCTGGAAGACCAGTAGTAGTTTCCGATGCACATCTGGATGCTTTCTGTAATCTGTGGACTATCAGAGTGGTGATGAAACACAGAAATTTGCTCGGGATTGAATACAACAGACTCCATGAGCAGTTACCTCCATGGGAGTAATGTCTCAAACAGTCTACGCTTTGATCGTTCCCTGGAAGACCAGTAGTAGTTTCCGATGCACATCTGGTGGCATTCTGTAATCTGTGGACTATCAGAGTGTTGATGAAACACAGAAAATGCATCGGGATTGAATACAACAGTCACCATGCACACTTTCCTCCATGGGAGTAATGTCTCAAAGAGTTTACGCTTTGATCGTTCCCTGGATGACCAGTAGTAGTTTCCGATGCACATCTGGAGGCATTCTGTAATCTGTGGGCTATCAGAGTGTTGATGAAACACAGAAATTGCATCGGGATTGAATACAACAGTCACCATGCGCACATTCCTCCATAAAACTAATGTCTAAAACAGTCTACGCATTGATTGTTCCCTGGAAGACCAGTAGTAGTTTCCGATGCACATCTGGATGCTTTCCGTAATCTGTGGACTATCAGAGTGTTGATGAAACACAAAAATTGCATCGGGATTGAATACAACAGTCTCCATGAACAGTTTTATCCATGGGAGTAATGTCTCAAACAGTCTACGCTTTGATCGTTCCCTGGAAGACCAGTAGTAGTTTCCGATGCACATCTGGAGGCATTCTGTAATCTGTGGACTATCAGAGTGTTGGTGAAACACAGAAATTGCATCGGGATTGAATACAACAGTCACCATGCGCACTTTCCTCCATAAAAGTAATGTCTCAAACAGTCCACGCTATGATCGTTCCCTGGAAGACCAGTAGTAGTTTCCGATACACATCTGGAGGCATTCTGTAATCTGTGGACTATCAGAGTGTTAATGAAACACAGAAATTGCATCGGGATTGAATACAACAGTCACCATCCGCACTTTCCTCCACGGGAGTAATGTCTGAAACAGTCTACGCTTTGATCGTTCCCTGGAAGACCAGTAGTAGTTTCCGATGCACATCTTTTGGCATTCTGTAATCTGTGGACTATCACAGTGTTGATGAAACACATAAAATGTATCGGGATTGAATACAACAGTCACCATGCGCACTTTCCTCCATAGGAGTAATGTCTCTAACAGCCAACGCTTTGATCGTTCCCTGGAAGACCAGTAGTAGTTTCCGATGCACATCTGGATGCTTTCTGTAATCTGTGGACTATCAGAGTGGTGATGAAACACAAAATTTGCTCGGGATTGAATACAACAGTCTCCATGAGCAGTTTCCTCCATGGGAGTATTGTCTCAAACAGTCTACGCTTTGATCTTTCCCTGGAAGACCAGTAGTAGTTTCCGATGCACATCTTTTGGCATTCTGTAATCTGTGGACTATCACAGTGTTGATGAAACACATAAAATGTATCGGGATTGAATACAACAGTCACCATGCGCACTTTCCTCCATGGGAGTAATGTCTCTAACAGCCAACGCTTTGATCGTTCCCTGGAAGACCAGTAGTAGTTTCCGATGCACATCTGGAGGCATTCTGTAATCTGTGGACTATCAGAGTGTTGATGAAACACAGAAATTGCATCGGGATAGAATACAACAGTCACCATGCGCACTTTCCTCCATCGGAGTAATGTCTCAAACAGTCTACGCTTTGATCGTTCCCTGTAAGACCAGTAGCAGTTTCCGATGCACATCTGGAGGCATTCTGTAATCTGTGGTGTATCATAGTGTTGATGAAACAAAGAAATTGCATCGGGATTGAATACAACAGTCACCATGCGCACTTTCCTCCATGGGAGTAATGTCTCTAAGAGTCTACGCTTTGATCGTTACTTGGAAGACCAGTAGTAGTTTCCGATGCACATCTGGAGGCATTCTGTAATCTGTGGAGTATCAGAGTGTTGACGAAAGACAGAAATTGCATCGGGATTGAATACAACAGTCACCATGCGAACTATCGTCCATGGGAGTAATTCTCAAACAGTCTACGCTTTGATCGTTCCCTGGAAGACCAGTAGTAGTTTCCGATGCACATCTGGTGGCATTCTGTAAACTGTGGACTATCAGAGTGTTGATGAAACACAGAAATTGCATCGGGAATGAATACAACAGTCACCATGCGCACTTTCACCCATGGTAGTAATGTCTCAAACAGTCTACGCTTTGATCGTTCCCCGGAAGACCAGTAGTAGTTTCCGATGCACATCTGGTGACCTTCTGTAATCTGTGGACTATCACAGTGTTGATGAAACACAGAAATTGCATCAGGATTGAATACAACAGTCACAATTCGCACTTTCCTCCATGGGAGTAATGTCTCTAACAGTCTACGCTTTGATCGTTCCCTGGAAGACCAGTAGTAGTTTCCGATGGACATCTATAGGCATTCTGTAATCTGTGGACTATCAGAGTGTTGATGAAACTAAGAAATTGCATCGGGATTGAATACAACAGTCACCATGCGCACTTTCCTCCATGGGAGTAATGTCTCTAAGAGTCTACGCTTTGATCGTTACTTGGAAGTCCAGTAGTAGTTTCAGATGCACATCTGGAGGCATACTGTAATCTGTGGAGTATCAGAGTGTTGACGAAACACAGAAATTGCATCGGGATTGAATACAACAGTCACCATGCGAACTATCCTCCATGGGAGTAATTCTCAAACAGTCTACGCTTTGATCGTTCCCTGGATGACCAGTAGTAGTTTCCGATGCACATCTGGAGGCATTCTGTAATCTGTGGGCTATCAGAGTGTTGATGAAACACAGAAATTGCATCGGGATTGAATACAACAGTCACCATGCGCACATTCCTCCATAAAACTAATGTCTAAAACAGTCTACGCATTGATTGTTCCCTGGAAGACCAGTAGTAGTTTCCGATGCACATCTGGATGCTTTCCGTAATCTGTGGACTATCAGAGTGTTGATGAAACACAAAAATTGCTTCGGGATTGAATACAACAGTCTCCATGAACAGTTTTATCCATGGGAGTAATGTCTCAAACAGTCTACGCTTTGATCGTTCCCTGGAAGACCAGTAGTAGTTTCCGATGCACATCTGGAGGCATTCTGTAATCTGTGGACTATCAGAGTGTTGGTGAAACACAGAAATTGCATCGGGATTGAATACAACAGTCACCATGCGCACTTTCCTCCATAAAAGTAATGTCTCAAACAGTCCACGCTATGATCGTTCCCTGGAAGACCAGTAGTAGTTTCCGATACACATCTGGAGGCATTCTGTATTCTGTGGACTATCAGAGTGTTGATGAAACACAGAAATTGCATCGGGATTGAATACAACAGTCACCATCCGCACTTTCCTCCACGGGAGTAATGTCTGAAACAGTCTACGCTTTGATCGTTCCCTGGAAGACCAGTAGTAGTTTCCGATGCACATCTTTTGGCATTCTGTAATCTGTGGACTATCACAGTGTTGATGAAACACATAAAATGTATCGGGATTGAATACAACAGTCACCATGCACACTTTTCTCCATGGGAGTAATGTCTCTAACAGCCAACGCTTTGATCGTTCCCTGGAAGACCAGTAGTAGTTTCCGATGCACATCTGGTGGCATTCTGTAATCTGTGGACTATCAGAGTGTTGATGAAACACAGAAATTGCATCGGGATAGAATACAACAGTCACCATGCGCACTTTCCTCCATCGGAGTAATGTCTCAAACAGTCTACGCTTTGATCGTTCCCTGTAAGACCAGTAGTAGTTTCCGATGCACATCTGGAGGCATTCTGTAATCTGTGGAGTATCAGAGTGTTGATGAAACAAAGATATTGCATCGGGATTGAATACAACAGTCACCATGCGCACTTTCCTCCATGGGAGTAATGTCTCTAAGAGTCTACGCTTTGATCGTTACTTGGAAGACCAGTAGTAATTTCCGATGCACATCTGGAGGCATTCTGTAATCTGTGGAGTATCAGAGTGTTGACGAAACACAGAAAATGCATCGGGATTGTACAACAGTCACCATGCACACTTTCCTCCATTGGAGTAATGTCTCAAACAGTCTACGCTTTTATCGTTCCCTGGAAGACCAGTAGTAGTTTCCGTTGCACATCTGGTGGCATACTGTAATCTGTAGACTATCAGAGTGTTGATGAAACACAGAAATTGCATCGGGATTGAATACAACAGTCACCATGAGCAATTTCCTCCATGGGACTAATGTCTCTAAGAGTCTACGCTTTGATCGTTCCATGGAAGACCAGTAGTAGTTTCCGATGCACTTCTGGATGCTTTCTGTAATCTGTGGACTATCAGAGTGTTGATGACACACAGAAATTGCATCGGGATTGAATACAACAGTCACCATCCGCACTTTCCTCCATGGGAGTAATGTCTGAAACAGTCTACGCTTTGATCGTTCCCTGGAAGACCGGTAGTAGTTTCCGATGCACATCTGGTGGCATTCTGTAATCTGTGGACTATCAGAGTGTTGATGAAACACAGAAAATGTATCGGGATTGAATACAACAGTCACCATGCGCACTTCCTCAATGGGGGTAGTGTCTGAAACAGTCTACGCTTTCATCGTTCCCTGGAAGACCAGTGGTAGATTCCGATTTACATCTCGTGGCATTATGTAATCTGTGGACTATCAGAGTGTTGATGAAACACAGAAACTGCATTCGAATTGAATACAACAGTCACCATGCACACTTTCCTCCATTAGAGTAATGTCTCAAACAGTCTACTCATTGATCGTTCCCTGGAAGACCAGTAGTAGTTTCCGATGCACATCTGGATGCTTTCTGTAATCTGTGGACTATCAGAGTGTTGATGAAACACAGAAATTGCATTGGGAGTGAATACAACAGTCTCCATGAGCAGTTTCCTCCACGGGAGTAATGTCTCAAACAGTCTACGCTTTGATCGTTCCCTGGAAGACCAGTAGTAGTTTCCGATGCACATCTGGTGGCATTCTGTAATCTGTGGACTATCAGAGTGTTGATGAAACACTGAAATTGCATCGGGAATGAATACAACAGTCACCATCCGCACTTTCCTCCATGGGAGTAATGTCTGAAACAGTCTACGCTTTGATCGTTCCCTGGAAGACCGGTAGTAGTTTCCGATGCACATCTGGTGGCATTCTGTAATCTGTGGACTATCAGAGAGTTGATGAAACACAGAAAATGTATCGGGATTGAATACAACAGTCACCATGCGCACTTTCCTCCATGGGAGTAATGTCTCAAAGAGTTTACGCTTTCATCGTTCCCTGGAAGACCAGTAGTAGTTTCCGATGCACATCTGGATGCATTCTGTAATCTGTGGACTATCAGAGTGTTGATGAAACACAGAAATTGCATCAGGATTGAATACAACAGTCACCATGCGCACATTCCCCCATAAGAGTAATGTCTCAAACAGTCTACGCTTTGATCGTTCCCTGGACGACCAGTAGTAGTTTCCGATGCACATCTGGAAGCTTTCTTTAATCTGTGGACTATATGAGTGTTGATGAAACACAGAAATTGCATCAGGATTGAATACAACAGTCACCATGCGCACTTTCCTCCATGGGAGAAATGTCTCAAACAGTCTACGCTTTGATCGTTCCCTGGAAGACCAGTAGTAGTTTCCGATGCACATCTGGAGGCATTCTGTAATCTGTGGAGTATCAGAGTGTTGACGAAACACAGAAATTGCATCGGGATTGAATACAACAGTCACGATGCGAACTATCCTCCATGGGAGTAATTCTCAAACAGTCTACGCTTTGATCGTTCCCTGGAAGACCAGTAGTAGTTTCCGATGCACATCTGGTGGCATTCTGTAATTTGTGGACTATCAGAGTGTTGATGAAACACTGAAATTGCATCGGGATTGAATACAACAGTCACCATGCACACTTTCCTCCATGGGAGTAATGTCTCAAACAGTCTACGCTTTGATCGTTCCCTGGAAGACCAGTAGTGGTTTCCGATGCACATCTGGAGGCATTCTGTAAATTGCGGACTATCAGAGTGTTGATGAAACACAGAATTTGCATCGGTATTGAATATAACAGTCACCATGCGCAGTTTCCTTCATGGGAGTAATGTCTCAAACAGTCTACGCTTTGATCGTTCCCTGGAAGACCAGTAGTAGTTTCCGATGCACATCTGGTGCCATTCTGTAATCTGTGGACTATCAGATTGTTCATGAAACACAGAAATGGCATCGGGATTGATTACTACAGTCAAGATGCGCACTTTCCTCCACGGGAGGTATGTTTCAAACAGTCTACGATTCGATCGTTCCCTGGAAGACCAGTAGTAGTTTCCGATGCACATTTGGTGGCATTCTGTAATCTGTGGACTATCAGAATGTTGATGAAACACAGAAATTGCATCGGGATTGAATACAACAGTCGCCATGCGCACTTTCTTTCATGTGAGTAATGTCTCAAACAGTCTACGATTTGATCGTCCCCTGGAAGACCAGTAGTAGTTTCCGATGCACATCTGGAGGCATTCTGTAATCTGTGGAGTATCAGAGTGTTGACGAAACACAGAAATTGCATCGGGATTGAATACAACAGTCACGATGCGAACTATCCTCCATGGGAGTAATTCTCAAACAGTCTACGCTTTGATTGTCCCTGGAAGACCAGTAGTAGTTTCCGATGCACATCTGGTGGCATTCTGTAATTTGTGGACTATCAGAGTGTTGATGAAACACAGAAATTGCATCGGGATTGAATACAACAGTCACCATGCACACTTTCCTCCATGGGAGTAATGTCTCAAACAGTCTACGCTTTGATCGTTTCCTGGAAGACCAGTAGTGGTTTCCGATGCACATCTGGGGGCATTCTGTAAATTGTGGACTATCAGAGTGTTGATGAAACACAGAAATTGCATCGGTATTGAATACAACAGTCACCATGCGCAGTTTCCTTCATGGGAGTAATGTCTCAAACAGTGTACGCTTTGATCGTTCCCTGGAAGACCAGTAGTAGTTTCCGATGCACATCTGGTGGCATTCTGTAATGTGTGGACTATCAGAGTGTCGATGAAACACAGAAAATGTATCGGGATTGAATACAACAGTCACCATGCGCACTTTCCTCCATGGGAGTAATGTCTCAAAGAGTTTACGCTTTGATCGTTCCCTGGAAGACCAGTAGTAGTTTCCGATGCACATCTGGAGGCATTCTGTAATCTGTGGACTATCTGAGTGTTGATGAAACACAGAAATTGCATCGGGATAGAATACAACAGTCACCATGCGCACTTTCCTCCATAGGAGTAATGTCTCTAACAGTCTACGCTTTGATCATTCCCTGGAAGACCAGTAGTGGTTCAGGATGCACATCTGGTGCCATTCTGTAATCTGTGGACTATCAGATTGTTCATGAAACACAGAAATTGCATCGGGATTGATTACAACAGTCAAGATGCGCACTTTCCTCCACGGGAGGTATGTTTCAAACAGTCTACGATTCGATCGTTCCCTGGAAGACCAGTAGTAGTTTCCGATGCACATCTGGTGGCATTCTGTAATCTGTGGACTATCAGAATGTTGATGAAACACCGAAATTCCATCGGGATTGAATACAACAGTCGCCATGCGCACTTTCTTTCATGGGAGTAATGTCTCAAACAGTCTACGATTTGATCGTCCCCTGGAAGACCAGTAGTAGTTTCGATGCACATCTGGAGGCATTCTGTAATCTGTGGAGTATCAGAGTGTTGACGAAACTCAGAAATTGCATCGGGATTGAATACAACAGTCACCATGCGAACTATCCTCCATGGGAGTAATTCTCAAACAGTCTACGCCTTGATTGTTCCCTGGAAGACCAGTAGTGGTTTCCGATGCACAGCTGGAGGCATTCTGTAATCTGTGGACTATCAGAGTGTTGATGAAACACAGAAATTGCATCGGTATTGAATACAACAGTCACCATGTGCAGTTCCCTTCATGGGAGTAATGTCTCAAACAGTCTACGCTTTGATCGTTCCCTGGAAGACCAGTAGTAGTTTCCAATGCACATCTGGTGCCATTCTGTAATCTGTGGACTATCAGATTGTTCATGAGACACAGAAATATCATCGGGATTGATTACAACAGTCAAGATGCGCACTTTCCTCCACGGGAGGTATGTTTCAAACAGTCTACGATTCGATCGTTCCCTGGAAGACCAGTAGAAGTTTCCGATGCACATCTGGTGGCATTCTGTAATTTGTGGACTATCAGAGTGTTGATGAAACACAGAAATTGCATCGGGATTGAATACAACAGTCACCATGCGCACTTTCCTCCATGGGAGTAAGGTCTCAAACAGTCTACGCTTTGATCGTTCCCTGGAAGACCAGTAGTGGTTTCCGATGCACATGTGGAGGCATTCTGTAATCTGTGGACTATCAGAGTGTTGATGAAACACAGAAATTGCAACGGGATTGAATACAACAGTCACCATGCGCACTTTCCTCCATGGGAGTAATGTCTCAAACAGTCTACGCTTTGATCGTTCCCTGGAAGACCAGTAGTGGTTTCCGATGCACATCTGGAGGCATTCTGTAATCTGTGGACTATCAGAGTGTTGACGAAACACAGAAATTGCATCGGGATTGAATACAACAGGCACCATGAGAACTATCCTCCATGGGAGTAATTCTCAAACAGTCTACGCTTTGATCGTTCCCTGGAAGACCAGTAGTAGTTTCCGATGCACATCTGGTGGCATTCTGTAATTTGTGGACTATCAGAGTGTTGATGAAACACAGAAATTGCAACGGGATTGAATACAACAGTCACCATGCGCACTTTCCTCCATGGGAGTAATGTCTCAAACAGTCTACGCTTTGATCGTTCCCTGGAAGACCAGTAGTGGTTTCCGATGCACATCTGGAGGCATTCTGTAACCTGTGGACTATCAGAGTGTTGATGAAACACAGAAATTGCATCGGTATTGAATACAACAGTCACCATGCGCAGTTTCCTTCATGGGAGTAATGTCTCAAACAGTCTACGCTTTGATGGTTCCCTGGAAGACCAGTAGTAGTTTCAGATGCACATCTGTTGGCATTCTGTAAAGTGTGGACTATCAGAGTGTTGATGAAACACAGAAAATGTATCGGGATTGAATACAACAGTCACCATGCGCACTTTCCTCCATGGGAGTAATGTCTCAAAGAGTTTACGATTTGATCGTTCCCTGGAAGACCAGTAATAGTTTCCGATGCACATCTGGAGGCATTCTGTAATCTGTGGACTATCAGAGTGTTGATGAAACACTGAAATTGCATCGGGATAGAATACAACAGTCACCATGCGCACTTTCCCCCATAGGAGTAATGTCTCTAACAGTCTACGCTTTGATCATTCCCTGGAAGACCAGTAGTAGTTTCCGATGCACATCTGGTGCCATTCTGTAATCTGTGGACTATCAGATTGTTCATGAAACACAGAAATTGCATCGGGATTGATTACAACAGTCAAGATGCGAACTTTCTTACATGTGAGTAATGTCTCAAACAGTCAACGATTTGATCGTCAACTGGAAGACCAGTAGTAGTTTCCGATGCACATCTGGAGGCATTCTGTAATCTGTGGAGTATCAGAGTGTTGACGAAACACAGAAATAGCATCGGGATTGAATATAACAGTCACGATGCGAACTATCCCCCATGGGAGTAATTTTCAAACAGTCTACGCTTTGATCGTTCCCTGGAAGACCAGTAGTAGTTTCCGATGCACATCTGGTGGCATTCTGTAATTTGTGGACTATCAGAGTGTTGATGAAACACAGAAATTGCATCGGGATTGAATACAACAGTCACGATGCGAACTATCCTCCATGGGAGTAATTTTCAAACAGTCTACGCTTTGATCGTTCCCTGGAAGACCAGTAGTAGTTTCCGATGCACATCTGGTGGCATTCTGTAATTTGTGGACTATCAGAGTGTTGATGAAACACAGAAATTGCATCGCTATTGAATACAACAGTCACCATGCGCAGTTTCCTTCATGGGAGTAATGTCTCAAACAGTCTACGCTTTGATCGTTCCCTGGAAGACCAGTAGTAGTTTCCGATGCACATCTGGTGCCATTCTGTAATCTGTGGACTATCAGATTGTTCATGAAACACAGAAATTGCTTCGGGATTGATTACAACAGTCAAGATGCGCACTTTCTTTCATGTGAGTAATGTCTCAAACAGTCTACGATTTGATCGTGCCCTGGAAGACCAGTAGTAGTTTCCGATGCACATCTGGAGGCATTCTGTAATCTGTGGAGTATCAGAGTGTTGACGAAACACAGAAATTGCATCGGGATTGAATACAAAAGTCACGATGCGAACTACCCTCCATGGGAGTAATTCTCAAACAGTCTACGCTTTGATCGTTCCCTGGAAGACCAGTAGTAGTTTCCGATGCACATCTGGTGGCATTCTGTAATTTGTGGACTATCAGAGTGTTGATGAAACACAGAAATTGCAACGGGATTGAATACAACAGTCACCATGCGCACTTTCCTCCATGGGAGTAATGTCTCAAACAGTCTACGCTTTGATCGTTCCCTGGAAGACCAGTAGTGGTTTCCGATGCACATCTGGAGGCATTCTGTAATCTGTGGACTATCAGAGTGTTGATGAAACACAGAAATTGCATCGGTATTTAATACAACAGTCACCATGCGCAGTTTCCTTCATGGGAGTAATGTCTCACACAGTCTACGCTTTGATCGTTCCCTGGAAGACCAGTAGTAGTTTCCGATGCACATCTGTTGGCATTCTGTAATGTGTGGACTATCAGAGTGCTGATGAAACACAGAAAATGTATCGGGATTGAATACAACAGTCACCATGCGCACTTTCCTCCATGGGAGTAATGTCTCAAAGAGTTTACGCTTTGATCGTTCCCTGGAAGACCAGTAATAGTTTCCGATGCACATCTGGAGGCATTCTGTAATCTGTGGACTATCAGAGTGTTGATGAAACACAGAAATTGCATCGGGATAGAATACAACAGTCACCATGCGCACTTTCCTCCATAGGAGTAATGTCTCTAACAGTCTACGTTTTGATCATTCCCTGGAAGACCAAAAGTAGTTTCCGATGCACATCTGGTGCCATTCTGTAATCTGTGGACTATCAGATTGTTCATGAAACACAGAAATTGCATCGGGATTGATTACAACAGTCAAGATGCGCACTTTCTTCCACGGGAGGTATGTTTCAAACAGTCTACGATTCGATCGTTCCCTGGAATACCAGTAGTAGTTTCCGATGCACATCTGGTGGCATTCTGTAATCTGTGGACTATCAGAATGTTGATGAAACACAGAAATTGCATCGGGATTGAATACAACAGTCGCCATGCGCACTTTCTTTCATGTGAGTAATGTCTCAAACAGTCTACGATTTGATCGTCCCCTGGAAGACCAGTAGTAGTTTCCGATGCACATCTGGAGGCATTCTGTAATCTGTGGAGTATCAGAGTGTTGACGAAACACAGAAATTGCATCGGGATTGAATACAACAGTCACGATGCGATCTATCCTCCATGGGAGTAATTTTCAAACAGTCTACGCTTTGATCGTTCCCTGAAAGACCAGTAGTAGTTTCCGATGCACATCTGGTGGCATACTGTAATTTGTGGACTATCAGAGTGTTGATGAAACACAGAAATTGCATCGGGATAGAATACAACAGTCACCATGCGCACTTTCCTCCATGGGAGTAATGTCTCAAACAGTCTACGCTTTGATCGTTCCCTGGAAGACCAGTAGTGGTTTCCGATGCACATCTGGAGGCATTCTGTAATCTGTGGACTATCAGAGTGTTGATGAAACACAGAAATTGCATCGGTATTGAATACAACAGTCACCATGCACAGTTTCCTTCATGGGAGTAATGTCTCAAACAGTCTACGCTTTGATCGTTCCCTAGAAGACCAGTAGTAGCTTCCGATGAACATCTGGAGGCATTCTGTAATCTGTGGACTATCAGAGTGTTGATGAAACACAGAAATTGCATCGGGATTGAATACTATAGTCACCATGCGCACTTTGCTATACGGGAGTAATGTCTCAAACAGTCTACGATTTGATCGTTCCCTGGAAGACCAGTAGTAGTATCCGATGAACATCTGGAGGCATTCTGTAATCTGTGGACTATCGGAGTGTTGATGAAACACAGAAACTGCATCGGGATTGTACAACAGTCACCATGCACACTTTCCTCCATTGGAGTAATGTCTCAAACAGTCTACGCTTTGGTCGCTCCCTGGAAGACCAGTAGTAGTTTCCGATGAACATCTGGAGGCATTCTGTAATCTGTGGACTATCAAAGTGTAGATGAAACGCAGATATTGCATCTGGATAGAATACAACAGTCACCATGCGCAGTTTCCTCCATGGGAGTAATGTCTCAAACCGTCTATGCTTTGACCGTTCCCTGGAAGCCCTGTAGTAGTTTGCGATGCATATCTGGTGGCATTCTGTAATCTGTAGACTATCAGAGTGTTGATAAAACAAAGATGTTGCATCGGGATTGAATACAACAGTCACCATGCGCACTTTCCTCCATGGCAGTAATGTCTCTAACAGCCTACGCTTTGTCGTTCCCTGGAAGACCAGTAGTAGTTTCCGATGCACATCTGGATGCTTTCTGTAATCTGTGGACTATCAGAGTGGTGATGAAACACAGAAATTTGCTCGGGATTGAATACAACAGACTCCATGAGCAGTTACCTCCATGGGAGTAATGTCTCAAACAGTCTACGCTTTGATCGTTCCCTGGAAGACCAGTAGTAGTTTCCGATGCACATCTGGTGGCATTCTGTAATCTGTGGACTATCAGAGTGTTGATGAAACACAGAAAATGCATCGGGATTGAATACAACAGTCACCATGCACACTTTCCTCCATGGGAGTAATGTCTCAAAGAGTTTACGCTTTGATCGTTCCCTGGATGACCAGTAGTAGTTTCCGATGCACATCTGGAGGCATTCTGTAATCTGTGGGCTATCAGAGTGTTGATGAAACACAGAAATTGCATCGGGATTGAATACAACAGTCACCATGCGCACATTCCTCCATAAAACTAATGTCTAAAACAGTCTACGCATTGATTGTTCCCTGGAAGACCAGTAGTAGTTTCCGATGCACATCTGGATGCTTTCCGTAATCTGTGGACTATCAGAGTGTTGATGAAACACAAAAATTGCATCGGGATTGAATACAACAGTCTCCATGAACAGTTTTATCCATGGGAGTAATGTCTCAAACAGTCTACGCTTTGATCGTTCCCTGGAAGACCAGTAGTAGTTTCCGATGCACATCTGGAGGCATTCTGTAATCTGTGGACTATCAGAGTGTTGGTGAAACACAGAAATTGCATCGGGATTGAATACAACAGTCACCATGCGCACTTTCCTCCATAAAAGTAATGTCTCAAACAGTCCACGCTATGATCGTTCCCTGGAAGACCAGTAGTAGTTTCCGATACACATCTGGAGGCATTCTGTAATCTGTGGACTATCAGAGTGTTGATGAAACACAGAAATTGCATCGGGATTGAATACAACAGTCACCATCCGCACTTTCCTCCACGGGAGTAATGTCTGAAACAGTCTACGCTTTGATCGTTCCCTGGAAGACCAGTAGTAGTTTCCGATGCACATCTTTTGGCATTCTGTAATCTGTGGACTATCACAGTGTTGATGAAACACATAAAATGTATCGGGATTGAATACAACAGTCACCATGCGCACTTTCCTCCATAGGAGTAATGTCTCTAACAGCCAACGCTTTGATCGTTCCCTGGAAGACCAGTAGTAGTTTCCGATGCACATCTGGATGCTTTCTGTAATCTGTGGACTATCAGAGTGGTGATGAAACACAGAAATTTGCTCGGGATTGAATACAACAGTCTCCATGAGCAGTTTCCTCCATGGGAGTATTGTCTCAAACAGTCTACGCTTTGATCGTTCCCTGGAAGACCAGTAGTAGTTTCCGATGCACATCTTTTGGCATTCTGTAATCTGTGGACTATCACAGTGTTGATGAAACACATAAAATGTATCGGGATTGAATACAACAGTCACCATGCGCACTTTCCTCCATGGGAGTAATGTCTCTAACAGCCAACGCTTTGATCGTTCCCTGGAAGACCAGTAGTAGTTTCCGATGCACATCTGGAGGCATTCTGTAATCTGTGGACTATCAGAGTGTTGATGAAACACAGAAATTGCATCGGGATAGAATACAACAGTCACCATGCGCACTTTCCTCCATCGGAGTAATGTCTCAAACAGTCTACGCTTTGATCGTTCCCTGTAAGACCAGTAGCAGTTTCCGATGCACATCTGGAGGCATTCTGTAATCTGTGGAGTATCAGAGTGTTGATGAAACAAAGAAATTGCATCGGGATTGAATACAACAGTCACCATGCGCACTTTCCTCCATGGGAGTAATGTCTCTAAGAGTCTACGCTTTGATCGTTACTTGGAAGACCAGTAGTAGTTTCCGATGCACATCTGGAGGCATTCTGTAATCTGTGGAGTATCAGAGTGTTGACGAAAGACAGAAATTGCATCGGGATTGAATACAACAGTCACCATGCGAACTATCGTCCATGGGAGTAATTCTCAAACAGTCTACGCTTTGATCGTTCCCTGGAAGACCAGTAGTAGTTTCCGATGCACATCTGGTGGCATTCTGTAAACTGTGGACTATCAGAGTGTTGATGAAACACAGAAATTGCATCGGGAATGAATACAACAGTCACCATGCGCACTTTCACCCATGGTAGTAATGTCTCAAACAGTCTACGCTTTGATCGTTCCCCGGAAGACCAGTAGTAGTTTCCGATGCACATCTGGTGACCTTCTGTAATCTGTGGACTATCACAGTGTTGATGAAACACAGAAATTGCATCAGGATTGAATACAACAGTCACAATTCGCACTTTCCTCCATGGGAGTAATGTCTCTAACAGTCTACGCTTTGATCGTTCCCTGGAAGACCAGTAGTAGTTTCCGATGGACATCTATAGGCATTCTGTAATTTGTGGACTATCAGAGTGTTGATGAAACACAGAAATTGCATCGGGATTGAATACAACACTAACCACGCGCACTTTCCTCCATGGGAGTAATGTCTCAAACAGTCTACGCTTTGATCGTTCCGTGGAAGATCAGTACTGGATTCCGATGCACATCTGGAGGCATTCTGTAATCTGTGGACTATCAGAGTGTTGATGAAACTAAGAAATTGCATCGGGATTGAATACAACAGTCACCATGCGCACTTTCCTCCATGGGAGTAATGTCTCTAAGAGTCTACGCTTTGATCGTTACTTGGAAGACCAGTAGTAGTTTCAGATGCACATCTGGAGGCATACTGTAATCTGTGGAGTATCAGAGTGTTGACGAAACACAGAAATTGCATCGGGATTGAATACAACAGTCACCATGCGAACTATCCTCCATGGGAGTAATTCTCAAACAGTCTACGCTTTGATCGTTCCCTGGATGACCAGTAGTAGTTTCCGATGCACATCTGGAGGCATTCTGTAATCTGTGGGCTATCAGAGTGTTGATGAAACACAGAAATTGCATCGGGATTGAGTACAACAGTCACCATGCGCACATTCCTCCATAAAACTAATGTCTAAAACAGTCTACGCATTGATTGTTCCCTGGAAGACCAGTAGTAGTTTCCGATGCACATCTGGATGCTTTCCGTAATCTGTGGACTATCAGAGTGTTGATGAAACACAAAAATTGCTTCGGGATTGAATACAACAGTCTCCATGAACAGTTTTATCCATGGGAGTAATGTCTCAAACAGTCTACGCTTTGATCGTTCCCTGGAAGACCAGTAGTAGTTTCCGATGCACATCTGGAGGCATTCTGTAATCTGTGGACTATCAGAGTGTTGGTGAAACACAGAAATTGCATCGGGATTGAATACAACAGTCACCATGCGCACTTTCCTCCATAAAAGTAATGTCTCAAACAGTCCACGCTATGATCGTTCCCTGGAAGACCAGTAGTAGTTTCCGATACACATCTGGAGGCATTCTGTATTCTGTGGACTATCAGAGTGTTGATGAAACACAGAAATTGCATCGGGATTGAATACAACAGTCACCATCCGCACTTTCCTCCACAGGAGTAATGTCTGAAACAGTCTACGCTTTGATCGTTCCCTGGAAGACCAGTGGTAGTTTCCGATGCACATCTTTTGGCATTCTGTAATCTGTGGACTATCACAGTGTTGATGAAACACATAAAATGTATCGGGATTGAATACAACAGTCACCATGCACACTTTTCTCCATGGGAGTAATGTCTGTAACAGCCAACGCTTTGATCGTTCCCTGGAAGACCAGTAGTAGTTTCCGATGCACATCTGGTGGCATTCTGTAATCTGTGGACTATCAGAGTGTTGATGAAACACAGAAATTGCATCGGGATAGAATACAACAGTCACCATGCGCACTTTCCTCCATCGGAGTAATGTCTCAAACAGTCTACGCTTTGATCGTTCCCTGTAAGACCAGTAGTAGTTTCCGATGCACATCTGGAGGCATTCTGTAATCTGTGGAGTATCAGAGTGTTGATGAAACAAAGAAATTGCATCGGGATTGAATACAACAGTCACCATGCGCACTTTCCTCCATGGGAGTAATGTCTCTAAGAGTCTACGCTTTGATCGTTACTTGGAAGACCAGTAGTAATTTCCGATGCACATCTGGAGGCATTCTGTAATCTGTGGAGTATCAGAGTGTTGACGAAACACAGAAAATGCATCGGGATTGTACAACAGTCACCATGCACACTTTCCTCCATTGGAGTAATGTCTCAAACAGTCTACGCTTTTATCGTTCCCTGGAAGACCAGTAGTAGTTTCCGTTGCACATCTGGTGGCATACTGTAATCTGTAGACTATCAGAGTGTTGATGAAACACAGAAATTGCATCGGGATTGAATACAACAGTCACCATGAGCAATTTCCTCCATGGGACTAATGTCTCTAAGAGTCTACGCTTTGATCGTTCCATGGAAGACCAGTAGTAGTTTCCGATGCACTTCTGGATGCTTTCTGTAATCTGTGGACTATCAGAGTGTTGATGACACACAGAAATTGCATCGGGATTGAATACAACAGTCACCATCCGCACTTTCCTCCATGGGAGTAATGTCTGAAACAGTCTACGCTTTGATCGTTCCCTGGAAGACCGGTAGTAGTTTCCGATGCACATCTGGTGGCATTCTGTAATCTGTGGACTATCAGAGTGTTGATGAAACACAGAAAATGTATCGGGATTGAATACAACAGTCACCATGCGCACTTCCTCAATGGGGGTAGTGTCTGAAACAGTCTACGCTTTCATCGTTCCCTGGAAGACCAGTGGTAGATTCCGATTTACATCTCGTGGCATTATGTAATCTGTGGACTATCAGAGTGTTGATGAAACACAGAAACTGCATTCGAATTGAATACAACAGTCACCATGCACACTTTCCTCCATTAGAGTAATGTCTCAAACAGTCTACTCATTGATCGTTCCCTGGAAGACCAGTAGTAGTTTCCGATGCACATCTGGATGCTTTCTGTAATCTGTGGACTATCAGAGTGTTGATGAAACACAGAAATTGCATTGGGAGTGAATACAACAGTCTCCATGAGCAGTTTCCTCCACGGGAGTAATGTCTCAAACAGTCTACGCTTTGATCGTTCCCTGGAAGACCAGTAGTAGTTTCCGATGCACATCTGGTGGCATTCTGTAATCTGTGGACTATCAGAGTGTTGATGAAACACTGAAATTGCATCGGGAATGAATACAACAGTCACCATCCGCACTTTCCTCCATGGGAGTAATGTCTGAAACAGTCTACGCTTTGATCGTTCCCTGGAAGACCGGTAGTAGTTTCCGATGCACATCTGGTGGCATTCTGTAATCTGTGGACTATCAGAGAGTTGATGAAACACAGAAAATGTATCGGGATTGAATACAACAGTCACCATGCGCACTTTCCTCCATGGGAGTAATGTCTCAAAGAGTTTACGCTTTCATCGTTCCCTGGAAGACCAGTAGTAGTTTCCGATGCACATCTGGATGCATTCTGTAATCTGTGGACTATCAGAGTGTTGATGAAACACAGAAATTGCATCAGGATTGAATACAACAGTCACCATGCGCACATTCCCCCATAAGAGTAATGTCTCAAACAGTCTACGCTTTGATCGTTCCCTGGACGACCAGTAGTAGTTTCCGATGCACATCTGGATGCTTTCTGTAACCTGTGGACTATCAGAGTGTTGATGAAACACAAAAAATGCATCGGGATTGAATACAACAGTCTCCATGCGCAGTTTCTTCCATATGAGTAATGTCTCAATCAGTCTACGCTTTGATCGTTCCCTGGAAGACCAGTAGTAGTTTCCGATGCACATCTGGAGGCATTCTGTAATCTGTGTACCATGAGAGTGTTAATGAAACACAGAATTTACATCGGGATTGAATGCAACAGTCACCATCTGCACTTTCCTCCATGGGAGTAATGTCTCTAACAGTCTACGCCTTGATCGTTCCCTGTAAGACCAGTAGTAGTTTCCGATGCACATCTGGAGGCATTCTGTAATCTGTGGAGTATCAGAGTGTTGATGAAATTAAGAAATTGCAGCGGGATTGAATACAACAGTCACCATGCGCACTTTCCTCCATGGGAGTAATGTCTCAAACAGTCTACGCTTTGATCGTTCCCTTGGAAGGCCAGTAGGAGTTTCCGATGCCCATCTGGTGGCATTCTGTAATCGGTAGACTATCAGAATGTTGATGAAACACAGAAATTGCATCGGGATTGAATACAACAGTCACCGTGCGCACTTTCCTCCACGGGAGGTATGTCTCAAACAGTCTACGCTCTGATCGTTCCCTGGAAGACCAGTAGTAGTTTCCGATGCACATCTGGTGGCATTCTGTAATCTGTGGACTATCAGAGTGTTGATGAAACACATAAATTGCATTGGGATTGAATATAACAGTCACCATCCACACTTTCCTCCATGGGAGTAATGTCTGAAACACTCTACGCTTTCATCGTTCCCTGGAAAACCAGTAGTAGTTTCCGATTTACACCTAGTAGCATTCTGTAATCTGTGGACTATCAGAGTGTTGATGAAACACAGAAAATGCATCGGGATTGAATACAACAGTCTCCATGCGCAGTTTCCTCCATGGGAGTAATGTCTCAAACCGTCTACGCTTTGACCGTTCCCTTTAAGACCAGTAGTAGTTTCCGATGCATATCTGGTAGCATTCTGTAATCTGTAGACCATCAGAGTGTTGATAAAACAAAGATATCTCTTTGGGATTGAATACAACAGTCACCATGCGCACTTTCCTCCATAGGAGTAATGTCTCTAACAGCCTAAGCTTTGATCGTTCCCTGGAAGACCAGTAGTAGTTTCCGATGCACATCTGGATGCTCTCTGTAATCTGTGGACTATCAGAGTGTTAATGAAACACAGAAATTGCATCGGGATTGAATACAACAGTCTCCATGAGCAGTGTCCTCCATGGGAGTAAGGTCTCAAACAGTCTACGCTTTGATCGTTCCCTGGAACACCAGTAGTAGTTTCAGATGCACATCTGGAGGCATTCTGTAATCTGTGGACTATCAGAGTGTTAGTGAAACACAGAAATTGCATCGGGATTGAATACAACAGTCACCATGCGCACTTTCCTCCATAAAAGTAATGTCTCAAACAGTCTACGCTTTGATCGTTCCCTGGAAGACCAGTAGTAGTTTCCGATGCACATCTGGTGGCATTCTGTAATCTGTGGACAATCAGAGTGTTGATGAAACACAGAAATTGCATCGGGATTAAATACAACATTCACCATGCGCACTTTCCTCCATGGGAGTAATGTCTCAAAGAGTTTAAGCTTTGATCGTTCCCTGGAAGACCAGTAGTAGTTTCCGATGCACATCTGGAGGCATTCTGTAATCTGTGGACTATTAGAGTGTTGATGAAACACAGATATTGCATCGGGATTGAATACAACAGTCACCATGCGCACATTCCTCCATAAGAGTAATGTCTCAAACAGTCTACGCTTTGTTCGTTCCCTGGAAGACCAGTAGTAGTTTCCGATGCACATCTGGAGGCTTTCTTTAATCTGTGGACTGTCAGAGTGTTGATGGAACACAGAAATTGCATCGGGATTGAATACAACACTCACCATGCGCACTTTCCTCCATGGGAGTAATGTCTCAAACAGTCTACGCTTTGATCGTTCCCTGTAAGACCAGTAGTAGTGTCCGATGCACATCTGGAGGCATTCTGTAATCTGTGGAGTATCAGAGTGTTGATGAAACTAAGAAATTGCATCGGGATTGAATACAACAGTCACCATGCGCACTTTCCCTCATGGGAGTAATGTCTCAAACCGTCTACGCTTTGACCGTTCCCTTTAAGACCAGTAGTAGTTTCCGATGCATATCTGGTAGCATTCTGTAATCTGTAGACCATCAGAGTGTTGATAAAACAAAGATATCTCTTTGGGATTGAATACAACAGTCACCATGCGCACTTTCCTCCATAGGAGTAATGTCTCTAACAGCCTAAGCTTTGATCGTTCCCTGGAAGACCAGTAGTAGTTTCCGATGCACATCTGGATGCTCTCTGTAATCTGTGGAGTATCAGAGTGTTGATGAAACTAAGAAATTGCATCGGGATTGAATACAACAGTCACCATGCGCACTTTCCCTCATGGGAGTAATGTCCCAAACAGTCTACGCTTTGATCGTTCCCTGGAAGGACAGTAGTAGTTTCCGATGCACATCTGGTGACATTATGTAATCTGTAGACTATCAGAGTGTTGATGAAAGACAGAAATTGCATTGGGATTGAATACAACAGTCACCATGCGCACTTTCCTCCACGGGATGTATGTCTCAAACAGTCTAAGCTTTGATCGTTCCGTGGAATACCAGTAGTAGTTTCCGATGCACATCTGGTGCATTCTGTAATCTGTGGACTATCAGAGTGTTGATGAAACACAGAAATTGCATTGGGATTGAATACAACAGTCACCATGAGCACTTTCCTCCATGGGGGTAATGTCTGAAACAGTCTACGCTTTCATCGTTCCCTGGAAGACCAGTAGTAGTTTCCGATTTACATCTCGTGGCATTCTGTAATCTGTGGACTATAAGAGTGTTGATGAAACACAGAAACTGCATCGAAATTGAATACAACAGTCTCCATGCACACTTTCCTCAATTGGAGTAATGTCTCAAACAGTCTACGCTTTGATCGTTCTCTGGAAGACCAGTAGCAGTTTCCGATGCACATCTGGTGGCATTCTGTAATCTGTAGACTATCAGAGTGTTGATGAAACACAGAAATTACATCGGGATTGAATACAACAGTCACCATGCACACTTCCCTCCATTGGAGTAATGTCTCAAACAGTCTACGCTTTGATCGTTCCCTGGAAGACCAGTAGTAGTTTCCGTTGCGCATCTGGTGGCTTTCTGTAATCTGTAGACTATCAGAGTGTTGATGAAACACAGAAATTGCATCGGGATTGAATACAACAGTCACCATGAGCACTTTCCTTCATGGGAGTAATGTCTCTAAGAGTCTACGCTTTGAACGTTCACTGGAAGAGCAGTAGTAGTTTCCGATGCACATCTGGATGCTTTTGTAATCTGTGACTATCAGAGTGTTGATGAAACACAGAAATTGCATTGGGATTGAATACAACAGTCACCATGCGCACTTTCCTCCATGGGAGTAATGTCTCAAACCGTCTACGCTTTGATCGATCCTTGTAAGACCAGTAGCAGTTTCCGATGCATATCTGGTGGCATTCTGTAATCTGTAGACTATCAGGGTGATGATAAAACAAAGATATTGCATCGGGATTGAATACAACAGTCACCATGCGCACTTTCCTCCATGGGAGTAATGTCTCAAACAGCCTAAGCTTTGATCGTTCCCTGGAAGACCAGTAGTAGTTTCCGATGCACATCTGGATGCTTTCTGTAATCTGTGGACTATCAGAGTGTTGATGAAACACAGAATTTGCATCGGGATTGAATACAACAGTCTCCATGAGCAGTGTCCTCCATGGGAGTAAGGTCTCAAACTGTCTACGCTTTGATCGTTCCCTGGAACACCAGTAGTAGTTTCCGATGCACATCTGGAGGCATTCTGTAATCTGTGGACTATCAGAGTGTTTATGAAGCACAGAAATTGAATCGGTATTGTATACTACAGTCACCATGCGCACTTTCCTCCATAAAAGTAATGTCTCAAACAGTCTACGCTTTGATCGTTCCCTGGAAGACCAGTAGTAGTTTCCGATGCACATCTGTTGGCATTCTGTAATCTGTGGACTATCAGAGTGTTGATGAAACACAGAAATTGCATCGGGATTGAATACAACATTCACCATCCGCACTTTCCTCCATGGGAGTAATGTCTGAAACAGTCTACGCTTTGATCGTTCCCTGGAAGACCAGTAGTAGTTTCCAATGCACATCTGGTGGCATTCTGTAATCTGTGTACTATCAGAGTGTTGATGAAACACAGAAAATGCATCGGGATTGAATACAACAGTCACCATGCGCACTCTCCTCCATGGGAGTAATGTCTCAAAGAGTTTAAGCTTTGATCGTTCCCTGGAAGACCAGTTGTAGTTTCCGATGCACATCTGGAGGCATTCTGTAATCTGTGGATTATCAGAGTGTTGGTTAAACACAGAAATTGCATCGGGATAGAATTCAACAGTCACCATGCGCCATTTTCCTCCATAAAAGTAATGTCTCAAACAGTCTACGTTTTGATCGTTCCCTGTAAGACCAGTAGTAGTGTCCGATGCACATCTGGAGGCATTCTGTAATCTGTGGAGTATCAGAGTGTTGATGAAACTAAGAAATTGCATCGGGATTGAATACAACAGTCACCATGCGCACTTTCCCTCATGGGAGTAATGTCTCAAACAGTCTACGCTTTGATCGTTCCCTGGAAGGCCAGTAGTAGTTTCCGATGCACATCTGGTGCCATTATGTAATCTGTAGACTATCACAGTGTTGATGAAACACAGAATTTGCATCGGGATTGAATACAACAGTCTCCATGCCCACTTTCCTCCATGGGAGTAATGTCTCAAACAGTCTACGCTTTGATCGTTCCCTGGAAGACCAGTAGTAGTTTCCGATGCACATCTGGAGGCTTTCTTTAATCTGTGGACTAACTGAGTGTTGATGAAACACAGAAATTGCATCGGGATTGAATACAACAGTCACCATGCGCCCTTATCTCCATGGGTGTAATTCTCAATCAGTCTACGCTTCGATCGTTTCCTGGAAGACCAGTAGTAGATTCCGATGCACATCTGGTGGCATTCTGTAATCTGTGGACTATCAGAGTGTTGATGAAACGAAGAAAATGCATCTGGATTGAATACAACAGTCACCATGCACACTTTCCTCCATGGGAGTAATGTCTCAAAAAGTCTACGCTATGATCGTTCCCTGGAAGACCAGTACTAGTTTCCGATGAACATCTGGAGGCATTCTGTAATCTGTGGACTATCAAAGTGTTGATGAAACACAGAAATTGCATCGGGATTGAATACAACAGTCACCATGCGCACTTTTCTCCACGGGATGTATGTCTCAAACAGACTACGCTTTGATCGTTCAGTGGAAGACCAGTAGTAGTTTCCAATGCACATCTGGTGCATTCTGTAATCTGTGAACTATCAGAGTGTTGATGAAACACAGAAATAGCATTGGGATTGAATACCACAGTCACCATGAGCACTTTCCTCCATGTGGGTAATGTCAGAAACAGTCTACTCTTTCATCGTTCCCTGGAAGACCAGTAGTAGTTTCCGATTTACATCTCGTGGCATTCTATAATCTATGGACTATCAGAGTGTTGATGAAACACAGAAATTGCATCGGGATTGAATACAACAGTCACCATGAGCACTTTCCTCCATGGGAGGAATGTCTCTAAGAGTCTACGCTTTGATCGTTCCCTGGAAGACCAGTAGTAGTTTCCGATGCACATCTGGATGCTTTTGTAATCTGTGGACTATCAGTGTGTTGATGAAACACAGAAATTGCATCGGGATTGAATACAACAGTCACCATGCGCACTTTCCTCCATGGGAGTAATGTCTCAAACCGTCTACGCTTTGATCGATCCCTGGGAGACCAATAGTAGTTTCCGATGCATATCTGGTGGCATTCTGTAATCTGTAGACTATCAGAGTGTTGATAAAACAAAGATATTGCATCGGGATTGAATATAACAGTCACCATGCGCACTTTCCTCCATGGGAGTAATGTCTCTAACAGCCTACGCTTTGATCGTTCACTGGAAGACCAGTAGTAGTTTCCGATGCACATCTGGATGCTTTCTGTAATCTGTGGAATATCAGAGTGTTGATGAAACACAGAAATTGCATCGGGATTGAATACAACAGTCTCCATGAGCAGTTTCCTCCATGGGAGTAATGTCTCAAACAGTCTACGCTTTGATTGTTCCCTTGAACTCCAGTAGTAGTTTCCGATGCACATCTGGAGGCATTCTGTAATCTGTGGACTATCAGAGTGTTAATGAAACACAGAAATTGCATCGGGAATGAATACAACAATCACCATGCGCACTTTCCTCCATAAAAGTAATGTCTCAAACATTCTACGCTTTGATCGTTCCCTGGAAGACCAGTAGTAGTTTCCGATGCACATCTGGTAGCATTCTGTAATCTGTGGATTATCAGAGTGTTGATGAAACACAGAAATTGCATCGGGATTGAATACAACATTCACCATCCGCACTTTCCTCCATGGGAGTAATGTCTGAAGCAGTCTACGCTTTGATCGTTCCCTGGAAGACCAGTAGTAGTTTCCAATGCACATCCGGTGGCATTCTGTAATCTGTGGACTATCCGAGTGTTAATGAAACATAGAAAATGCATCGGGATTGAATACAACAGTCACCATGCGCACTTTCCTCCATGGGAGTAATGTCTCAAAGAGTTTACGCCTTGATCGTTCCCTGGAAGACCAGTAGTAGTTTCCGATGCACATCTGGAGGCATTCTGTAATCTGTGGACTATCATAGTGTTGATGAAACACAGAAATTGCATCGGGATTGAATACAACAGTCACCATGCGCACATTCCTCCATTAAACTAATGTCTCAAACAGTCTACGCTTTGATCGTTCCCTTGAAGACCAGTAGTAGTTTCCGATGCACATCTGGATACTTTCTGTAATCTGTGGACTATCAGAGTGTTGATGAAACACAAAAATTGCATCGGGATCGAATACAACAGTCACCTTGCGCACTTTCCTCCATAAAAGTAATGTATCAAACAGTCTACGCTTTGATCGTTCCCTGGAAGACCAGTAGTAGTTTCCGATGCACATCAGGTGGCATTCTGTAATATGAGGACTATCAGAGTGTCGATGAAACACAGAAATTGCATCGGGATTGAATACAACAGTCACCATCCACACTTTCCTCCATAGGAGTAATGTCTGAAACAGTCGACGCTTTGATCGTCCCTGGAAGACCAGTAGTAGTTTCCGACGCTCATCTGGTGGCATTCTGTAATGTGTGGACTATCAGAGTGTTGATGAAACACAGAATTTTTATCGGGATTGAATACAACAGTCACCATGCGCACTTTCCTCCACGGGAGTAATGTCTCAAACAGTCTACGCTTTGATCGTTCCCTTGAAGACCAGTAGTAGTTTCCGATGCACATCTGGATACTTTCTGTAATCTGTGGACCATCAGAGTGTTGATGAAACACAGAAATTGCATCGGGATTGAATAAAACAGTCACCATGCGCACTTTCCCTTATGGGAGTAATGTCTCAAACAGTCTACGCTTTGATCGTTCCCTGGAAGACCAGTTGTAGTTTCCGATGCACATCTGGAGGCATTCTGTAATCTGTGGACTATCAGAGTGTTGATGAAACACAGAAATTGCATCGGGATTGAATACAACAGTCACCAAGCACACATTCCTCCATAAAACTAATGTCTCAAACAGTCTACGCATTGATCGTTCCCTGGAAGACCAGTAGTAGTTTCCGATGAACATCTGGTTGCTTTCTGTAATCTGTGGACTATCAGAGTGTTGATGAAACACAAAAATTGCATCGGGATTGAATACAACAGTGTCCATGAACATTTTTATCCATGGGAGTAATGTCTCAAACAGTCTACGCTTTGATCGTTCCCTGGAAGACCAGTAGAAGTTTCCGATGCACAGCTGGAGGCATTTTGTAATCTGTGGACTATCAGAGTGTTGGTTAAACACAGAAATTGCATCGGGATAGAATTCAACAGTCACCATGCGCAATTTTCCTCCATAAAAGTAATGTCTCAAACAGTCTACGTTTTGATCGTTCCCTGTAAGACCAGTAGTAGTGTCCGATGCACATCTGGAGGCATTCTGTAATCTGTGGAGTATCAGAGTGTTGATGAAACTAAGAAATTGCATCGGGATTGAATACAACAGTCACCATGCGCACTTTCCCTCATGGGAGTAATGTCTCAAACAGTCTACGCTTTGATCGTTCCCTGGAAGGCCAGTAGTAGTTTCCGATGCACATCTGGTGCCATTATGTAATCTGTAGACTATCTCAGTGTTGATGAAACACAGAATTTGCATCGGGATTGAATACAACAGTCTCCATGCCCACTTTCCTCCATGGGAGTAATGTCTCAAACAGTCTACGCTTTGATCGTTCCCTGGAAGACCAGTAGTAGTTTCCGATGCACATCTGGAGGCTTTCTTTAATCTGTGGACTAACTGAGTGTTGATGAAACACAGAAATTGCATCGGGATTGAATACAACAGTCACCATGCGCCCTTATCTCCATGGGTGTAATTCTCAATCAGTCTACGCTTCGATCGTTTCCTGGAAGACCAGTAGTAGATTCCGATGCACATCTGGTGGCATTCTGTAATCTGTGGACTATCAGAGTGTTGATGAAACGAAGAAAATGCATCTGGATTGAATACAACAGTCACCATGCACACTTTCCTCCATGGGAGTAATGTCTCAAAAAGTCTACGCTATGATCGTTCCCTGGAAGACCAGTACTAGTTTCCGATGAACATCTGGAGGCATTCTGTAATCTGTGGACTATCAAAGTGTTGATGAAACACAGAAATTGCATCGGGATTGAATACAACAGTCACCATGCGCACTTTCCTCCATGGGAGTAATGTCTCTAACAGCCTACGCTTTGATCGTTCACTGGAAGACCAGTAGTAGTTTCCGATGCACATCTGGATGCTTTCTGTAATCTGTGGAATATCAGAGTGTTGATGAAACACAGAAATTGCATCGGGATTGAATACAACAGTCTCCATGAGCAGTTTCCTCCATGGGAGTAATGTCTCAAACAGTCTACGCTTTGATTGTTCCCTTGAACACCAGTAGTAGTTTCCGATGCACATCTGGAGGCAATCTGTAATCTGTGGACTATCAGAGTGTTAATGAAACACAGAAATTGCATCGGGAATTAATACAACAATCACCATGCGCACTTTCCTCCATAAAAGTAATGTCTCAAACAGTCTACGCTTTGATCGTTCCTTGGAAGACCAGTAGTAGTTTCCGATGCACATCTGGTAGCATTCTGTAATCTGTGGATTATCAGAGTGTTGATGAAACACAGAAATTGCATCGGGATTGAATACAACATTCACCATCCGCACTTTCCTCCATGGGAGTAATGTCTGAAGCAGTCTACGCTTTGATCGTTCCCTGGAAGACCAGTAGTAGTTTCCAATGCACATCCGGTGGCATTCTGTAATCTGTGGACTATCCGAGTGTTAATGAAACACAGAAAATGCATCGGGATTGAATACAACAGTCACCATGCGCACTTTCCTCCATCGGAGTAATGTCTCAAAGAGTTTACGCTTTGATCGTTCCCTGGAAGACCAGTAGTAGTTTCCGATGCACATCTGGAGGCATTCTGTAATCTGTGGACTATCATAGTGTTGATGAAACACAGAAATTGCATCGGGATTGAATACAACAGTCACCATGCGCACATTGCTCCATTAAACTAATGTCTCAAACAGTCTATGCTTTGATCGTTCTCTTGAAGACCAGTAGTAGTTTCCGATGCACATGTGGATACTTTCTGTAATCTGTGGACTATCAGAGTGTTGATGAAACACAAAAATTGCATCGGGATTGAATACAACAGTCACCTTGCGCACTTTCCTCCATAAAAGTAATGTATCAAACAGTCTACGCTTTGATCGTTCCCTGGAAGACCAGTAGTAGTTTCCGATGCACATCAGGTGGCATTCTGTAATATGAGGACTATCAGAGTGTTGATGAAACACAGAAATTGCATCGGGATTGAATACAACAGTCACCATCCACACTTTCCTCCATAGGAGTAATGTCTGAAACAGTCTACGCATTGATCGTCCCTGGAAGACCAGTAGTAGTTTCCGACGCTCATCTGGTGGCATTCTGTAATGTGTGGACTATCAGAGTGTTGATGAAACACAGAATTTTTATCGGGATTGAATACAACAGTCACCATGCGCACTTTCCTCCACGGGAGTAATGTCTCCAACAGTCTACGCTTTGATCGTTCCCTTGAAGACCAGTAGTAGTTTCCGATGCACATCTGGATACTTTCTGTAATCTGTGGACCATCAGAGTGTTGATGAAACACAGAAATTGCATCGGGATTGAATAAAACAGTCACCATGCGCACTTTCCCTTATGGGAGTAATGTCTCAAACAGTCTACGCTTTGATCGTTCCCTGGAAGGCCAGTAGTAGTTTCCGATGCACATCTGGTGACATTATGTAAACTGTAGACTATCAGAGTGTTGATGAAACACAGAATTTGCATCGGGAATGAATACAACAGTCTCCATGCGCACTTTCCTCCATGGGAGTAATGTCTCAAACAGTCTACGCTTTGATCGTTCCCTGGAAGACCAGTAGTAGTTTCCGATGCACATCTGGAAGCTTTCTTTAATCTGTGGACTAACTGAGTGTTGATGAAACACAGAAATTGCATCGGGATTGAATACAACAGTCACCATGCGCACTTATCTCCATGGGTGTAATTCTCAATCAGTCTACGCTTCGATCGTTTCCTGGAAGACCAGTAGTAGATTCCGATGCACATCTGGTGCATTCTGTAATCTGTGAACTATCAGAGTGTTGATGAAACACAGAAATTGCATTGGGATTGAATACAACAGTCACCATGAGCACTTTCCTCCATGTGGGTAATGTCAGAAACAGTCTACTCTTTCATCGTTCCCTGGAAGACCAGTAGTAGTTTCCGATTTACATCTCGTGGCATTCTATAATCTATGGACTATCAGAGTGTTGATGAAACACTGAAACTGCATCGGAATTGAATACAACAGTCACCATGAGCACTTTCCTCCATGGGAGTAATGTCTCTAAGAGTCTACGCTTTGATCGTTCCCTGGAAAACCAGTAGTAATTTCCGATGCACATCTGGATGCTTTTGTAATCTGTGGACTATCAGTGTGTTGATGAAACACAGAAATTGCATCGGGATTGAATACAACAGTCACCATGCGCACTTTCCTCCATGGGAGTAATGTCTCAAACCGTCTACGCTTTGATCGATCCCTGGGAGACCAATAGTAGTTTCCGATGCATATCTGGTGGCATTCTGTAATCTGTAGACTATCAGAGTGTTGATAAAACAAAGATATTGCATCGGGATTGAATATAACAGTCACCATGCGCACTTTCCTCCATGGGAGTAATGTCTCTAACAGCCTACGCTTTGATCGTTCCCTGGAAGACCAGTAGTAGTTTCCGATGCACATCTGGATGCTTTCTGTAATCTGTGGAATATCAAAGTGTTGATGAAACACAGAAATTGCATCGGGATTGAATACAACAGTCTCCATGAGCAGTTTCCTCCATGGGAGTAATGTCTCAAACAGTCTACGCTTTGATTGTTCCCTTGAACACCAGTAGTAGTTTCCGAAGCACATCTGGAGGCATTCTGTAATCTGTGGACTATCAGAGTGTTAATGAAACACAGAAATTGCATCGGGAATGAATACAACAATCACCATGCGCACTTTCCTCCATAAAAGTAATGTCTCAAACAGTCTACGCTTTGATCGTTCCCTGGAAGACCAGTAGTAGTTTCCGATGCACATCTGGTAGCATTCTGTAATCTGTGGATTATCAGAGTGTTGATGAAACACAGAAATTGCATCGGGATTGAATACAACATTCACCATCCGCACTTTCCTCCATGGGAGTAATGTCTGAAGCAGTCTACGCTTTGATCGTTCCCTGGAAGACCAGTAGTAGTTTCCAATACACATCCGGTGGCATTCTGTAATCTGTGGACTATCCGAGTGTTAATGAAACACATAAAATGCATCGGGATTGAATACAACAGTCACCATGCGCACTTTCCTCCATGGGAGTAATGTCTCAAAGAGTTTACGCTTTGATCGTTCCCTGGAAGACCAGTAGTAGTTTCCGATGCACATCTGGAGGCATTCTGTAACTGTGGACTATCATAGTGTTGATGAGACACAGAAATTGCATCGGGATTGAATACAACAGTCACCATGCGCTCATTCCTCCATTAAACTAATGTCTCAAACAGTCTACGCTTTGATCGTTCCCTTGAAGACCAGTAGTAGTTTCCGATGCACATCTGGATAATTTCTGTAATCTGTGGACTATCAGAGTGTTGATGAAACACAAAAATTGCATCGGGATTGAATACAACAGTCACCTTGCGCACTTTCCTCCATAAAAGTAATGTATCAAACAGTCTACGCTTTGATCGTTCCCTGGAAGACCAGTAGTAGTTTCCGATGCACATCAGGTGGCATTCTGTAATATGAGGACTATCAGAGTGTTGATGAAACACAGAAATTGCATCGGGATTGAATACAACAGTCACCATCCACACTTTCCTCCATAGGAGTAATGTCTGAAACAGTCTACGCTTTGATCGTCCCTGGAAGACCAGTAGTGGTTTCCGACGCTCATCTGGTGGCATTCTGTAATGTGTGGACTATCAGAGTGTTGATGAAACACAGAAATTTTTATCGGGATTGAATACAACAATCACCATGCGCACTTTCCTCCACGGGAGTAATGTCTCAAACAGTCTACGCTTTGATCGTTCCCTGGAAGACCAGTAGTAGTTTCCGTTGCACATCTGGTGGCATTCTGTAATCTGTAGACTATCAGAGTGTTGATGAAACACAGAAATTGCATCGGGATTGAATACAACAGTCACCATGCGCACTTATCTCCATGGGTGTAATTCTCAATCAGTCTACGCTTCGATCGTTTCCTGGAAGACCAGTAGTAGATTCCGGTGCACATCTGGTGGCATTCTGTAATCTGTGAACTATCAGAGTGTTGATGAAACACAGAAATTGCATTGGGATTGAATACAACAGTCACCATGAGCACTTTCCTCCATGTGGGTAATGTCAGAAACAGTCTACTCTTTCATCGTTCCCTGGAAGACCAGTAGTAGTTTCCGATTTACATCTCGTGGCATTCTATAATCTATGGACTATCAGAGTGTTGATGAAACACTGAAACTGCATCGGAATTGAATACAACAGTCTCCATGCACACTTTCCTCCATTGGAGTAATGTCTCAAACAGTCTACGCTTTGATCATTCTCTGGATGACCAGTAGTAGTTTCCGATGCACATCTGGTGGCATTCTGTAATCTGTAATCTATCAGAGTGTTGATGAAACACAGAAATTGCATCGGGATTGAATACAACAGTCACCATGCACACTTTCCTCCATTGGAGTAATGTCTCAAACAGTCTACGCTTTGATCGTTCCCTGGAAGACCAGTAGTAGTTTCCGTTGCACATCTGGTGGCTTTCTGTAATCTGTAGACTATCAGAGTGTTGATGAAACACAGAAATTGCATCGGGATTGAATACAACAGTCACCATGAGCACTTTCCTCCATGGGAGTAATGTCCCTAAGAGTCTACGCTTTGATCGTTCCCTGGAAGACCAGTAGTAGTTTCCGATGCACATCTGGATGCTTTTGTAATCTGTGGACTATCAGTGTGTTGATGAAACACAGAAATTGCATCGGGATTGAATACAACAGTCACCATGCGCACTTTCCTCCATGGGAGTAATGTCTCAAACAGTCTACGCTTTGATCGATCCCTGGGAGACCAATAGTAGTTTCCGATGCATATCTGGTGGCATTCTGTAATCTGTAGACTATCAGAGTGTTGATAAAACAAAGATATTGCATCGGGATTGAATATAACAGTCACCATGCGCACTTTCCTCCATGGGAGTAATGTCTCTAACAGCCTACGCTTTGATCGTTCCCTGGAAGACCAGTAGTAGTTTCCGATGCACATCTGGATGCTTTCTGTAATCTGTGGAATATCAGAGTGTTGATGTAACACAGAAATTGCATCGGGATTGAATACAACAGTCTCCATGAGCAGTTTCCTCCATGGGAGTAATGGCTCAAACAGTCTACGCTTTGATTGTTCCCTTGAACACCAGTAGTAGTTTCCGAAGCACATCTGGAGGCATTCTGTAATCTGTGGACTATCAGAGTGTTAATGAAACACAGAAATTGCATCGGGAATGAATACAACAATCACCATGCGCACTTTCCTCCATAAAAGTAATGTCTCAAACAGTCTACGCTTTGATCGTTCCCTGGAAGACCAGTAGTAGTTTCCGATGCACATCTGGTAGCATTCTGTAATCTGTGGATTATCAAAGTGTTGATGATACACAGAAATTGCATCGGGATTGAATACAACATTCACCATCCGCACTTTCCTCCAAGGGAGTAATGTCTGAAGCAGTCTACGCTTTGATCGTTCCCTGGAAGACCAGTAGTAGTTTCCAATGCACATCCGGTGGCATTCTGTAATCTGTGGACTATCCGAGTGTTAATGAAACACAGAAAATGCATCGGGATTGAATACAACAGTCTCCATGCACACTTTCCTCCATTGGAGTAATGTCTCAAACAGGCTACGCTTTGGTCATTCTCTGGAAGACCAGTAGTAGTTTCCGATGCACATCTGGTGGCATTCTGGAATCTGTAATCTATCAGAGTGTTGATGAAACACAGAAATTGCATCGGGATTGAATACAACAGTCACTATGCACACTTTCCTCCATTGGAGTAATGTCTCAAACAGTCTACGCTTTGATCGTTCCCTGGAAGACCAGTAGTAGTTTCCGTTGCACATCTGGTGGCATTCTGTAATCTGTAGACTATCAGAGTGTTGATGAAACACAGAAATTGCATCGGGATTGAATACAACAGTCACCATGAGCTCTTTCCTCCATGGGAGTAATGTCTCTAAGAGTCTACGCTTTGATCGTTCCCTGGAAGACCAGTAGTAGTTTCCGATGCACATCAGGTGGCATTCTGTAATATGAGGACTATCAGAGTGTTGATGAAACACAGAAATTGCATCGGGATTGAATACAACAGTCACCATCCACACTTTCCTCCATAGGAGAAATGTCTGAAACAGTCTACGCTTTGATCGTCCCTTGAAGACCAGTAGTAGTTTCCGACGCTCATCTGGTGGCATTCTGTAATGTGTGTCCATCAGAGTGTTGATGAAACACAGAAATTTTATCGGGATTGAATACAACAGTCACCATGCGCACTTTCCACCACGGGAGTAATGTCTCTAACAGTCTACGCTTTGATCGTTCCCTTGAAGACCAGTAGTAGTTTCCGATGCACATCTGGATACTTTCTGTAATCTGTGGACCATCAGAGTGTTGATGAAACACAGAAATTGCATTGGGATTGAATAAAACAGTCACCATGCGCACTTTCCCTCATGGGAGTAATGTCTCAAACAGTCTACGCTTTGATCGTTCCCTGGAAGGCCAGTAGTAGTTTCCGATGCACATCTGGTGACGTTATGTAAACTGTAGACTATCAGAGTGTTGATGAAACACAGACTTTGCATCGGGATTGAATACAACAGTCTCCATGCGCACTTTCCTCCATGGGAGTAATGTCTCAAACAGTCTACGCTTTGATCGTTCCCTGGAAGACCAGTAGTAGTTTCCGATGCACATCTGGAGGCTTTCTTTAATCTGTGGACTAACTGAGTGTTGATGAAACACAGAAATTGCATCGGGATTGAATACAACAGTCACCATGCGCACTTATCTCCATGGGTGTAATTCTCAATCAGTCTACGCTTTGATCGTTTGATGGAAGACCAGTAGTAGATTCCGATGCACATCTGGTGGCATTCTGTAATCTGTGGACTATCAGAGTGTTAATGAAACACAGAAATTGCATCGGGAATGAATACAACAATCACCATGCGCACTTTCCTCCATAAAACTAATGTCTCAAACAGTCTACGCTTTGATCGTTCCCTGGAAGACCAGTAGTAGTTTCCGATGCACATCTGGTAGCATTCTGTAATCTGTGGATTATCAAAGTGTTGATGAAACACAGAAATTGCATCGGGATTGAATACAACATTCACCATCCGCACTTTCCTCCAATTGAGTAATGTCTGAAGCAGTCTACGCTTTGATCGTTCCCTGGAAGACCAGTAGTAGTTTCCAATGCACATCCGGTGGCATTCTGTAATCTATGGACTATCCGAGTGTTAATGAAACACAGAAAATGCATCGGGATTGAATACAACAGTCTCCATGCACACTTTCCTCCATTGGAGTAATGTCTCAAACAGTCTACGCTTTGGTCATTCTCTGGAAGACCAGTAGTAGTTTCCGATGCACATCTGGTGGCATTCTGGAATCTGTAATCTATCAGAGTGTTGATGAAACACAGAAATTGCATCGGGATTGAATACAACAGTCACTATGCACACTTTCCTCCATTGGAGTAATGTCTCAAACAGTCTACGCTTTGATCGTTCCCTGGAAGACCAGTAGTAGTTTCCGTTGCACATCTGGTGGCATTCTGTAATCTGTAGACTATCAGAGTGTTGAAGAAACACAGAAATTGCATCGGGATTGAATACAACAGTCACCATGAGCTCTTTCCTCCATGGGAGTAATGTCTCTAAGAGTCTACGCTTTGATCGTTCCCTGGAAGACCAGTAGTAGTTTCCGATGCACATCAGGTGGCATTCTGTAATATGAGGACTATCAGAGTGTTGATGAAACACAGAAATTGCATCGGGATTGAATACAACAGTCACCATCCACACTTTCCTCCATAGGAGTAATGTCTGAAACAGTCTACGCTTTGATCGTCCCTGGAAGACCAGTAGTAGTTTCCGACGCTCATCTGGTGGCATTCTGTAATGTGTGTCTATCAGAGTGTTGATGAAACACAGAAATTTTATCGGGATTGAATACAACAGTCACCATGCGCACTTTCCAACACGGGAGTAATGTCTCTAACAGTCTACGCTTTGATCGTTCCCTTGAAGACCAGTAGTAGTTTCCGATGCACATCTGGATACTTTCTGTAATCTGTGGACCATCAGAGTGTTGATGAAACACAGAAATTGCATTGGGATTGAATAAAACAGTCACCATGCGCACTTTCCCTCATGGGAGTAATGTCTCAAACAGTCTACGCTTTGATCGTTCCCTGGAAGGCCAGTAGTAGTTTCCGATGCACATCTGGTGACGTTATGGAAACTGTAGACTATCAGAGTGTTGATGAAACACAGACTTTGCATCGGGATTGAATACAACAGTCTCCATGCGCACTTTCCTCCATGGGAGTAATGTCTCAAACAGTCTACGCTTTGATCGTTCCCTGGAAGACCAGTAGTAGTTTCCGATGCACATCTGGAGGCTTTCTTTAATCTGTGGACTAACTGAGTGTTGATGAAACACAGAAATTGCATCGGGATTGAATACAACAGTCACCATGCGCACTTATCTCCATGGGTGTAATTCTCAATCAGTCTACGCTTTGATCGTTTGATGGAAGACCAGTAGTAGATTCCGATGCACATCTGGTGGCATTCTTTAATCTGTGGACTATCAGAGTGTTGATGAAACAAAGAAAATGCATCTGGATTGAATACAACAGTCACCATGCACACTTTCCTCCATGGGAGTAATGTCTCAAACAGTCTACGCTATGATCGTTCCCTGGAAGACCAGTACTAGTTTCCGATGAACATCTGGAGGCATTCTGTAATCTGTGGACTATCAAAGTGTTGATGAAACACAGAAATTGCATCGGGATTGAATACAACAGTCACCATGCGCACTTTCCTCCGCGGGATGTATGTCTCAAACAGACTACGCTTTGATCGTTCAGTGGAAGACCAGTAGTAGTTTCCGATGCACATCTGGTGCATTCTGTAATCTGTGAACTATCAGAGTGTTGATGAAACACAGAAATTGCATTGGGATTGAATACAACAGTCACCATGAGCACTTTCCTCCATGTGGGTAATGTCAGAAACAGTCTACTCTTTCATCGTTCCCTGGAAGACCAGTAGTAGTTTCCGATTTACATCTCGTGGCATTCTATAATCTGTAGACCATCAGAGTGTTGATGAAACACTGAAACTGCATCGGAATTGAATACAACAGTCTCCATGCACACTTTCCTCCATTGGAGTAAAGTCTCAAACAGTCTACGCTTTGGTCATTCTCTGGAAGACCAGTAGTAGTTTCCGATGCACATCTGGTGGCATTCTGTAATCTGTAATCTATCAGAGTGTTGATGAAACACAGAAATTGCATCGGGATTGAATACAACAGTCACTATGCACACTTTCCTCCATTGGAGTAATGTCTCAAACAGTCTACGATTTGATCGTTCCCTGGAAGACCAGTAGTAGTTTCCGTTGCACATCTGGTGGCATTCTGTAATCTGTAGACTATCAGAGTGTTGATGAAACACAGAAATTGCATCGGGATTGAATACAACATTCACCATGAGCACTTTCCTCCATGGGAGTAATGTCTCTAAGAGTCTACGCTTTGATCGTTCCCTGGAAGACCAGTAGTAGTTTCCGATGCACATCTGGATGCTTTTGTAATCTGTGGACTATCAGTGTGTTGATGAAACACAGAAATTGCATCGGGATTGAATACAACAGTCACCATGCGCACTTTCCTCCATGGGAGTAATGTCTCAAACCGTCTACGCTTTGATCGATACCTGGGAGACCAATAGTAGTTTCCGATGCATATCTGGTGGCATTCTGTAATCTGTAGACTATCAGAGTGTTGATAAAACAAAGATATTGCATCGGGATTGAATATAACAGTCACCATGCGCACTTTCCTCCATGGGAGTAATGTCTCTAACAGCCTACGCTTTGATCGTTCCCTGGAAGACCAGTAGTAGTTTCCGATGCACATCTGGATGCTCTCTGTAATCTGTGGAATATCAGAGTGTTGATGAAACACAGAAATTGCATCGGGATTGAATACAACAGTCTCCATGAGCAGTTTCCTCCATAGGAGTAATGTCTCAAACAGTCTACGCTTTGATTGTTCCCTTGAACACCAGTAGTAGTTTCCGATGCACATCTGGAGGCATTCTGTAATCTGTGGACTATCAGAGTGTTAATGAAACACAGAAATTGCATCGGGAATGAATTCAACAGTCACAATGCGCACTTTCCTCCATAAAAGTAATGTCTCAAACAGTCTACGCTTTGATCGTTCCCTGGAAGACCAGTAGTAGTTTCCGATGCACATCTGGTAGCATTCTGTAATCTGTGGATTATCAGAGTGTTGATGAAACACAGAAATTGCATCGGGATTGAATACAACATTCACCATCCGCACTTTCCTCCATGGGAGTAATGTCTGAAGCAGTCTACGCTTTGATCGTTCCCTGGAAGACCAGTAGTAGTTTCCAATGCACATCCGGTGGCATTCTGTAATCTGTGGACAATCAGAGTGTTAATGAAACACAGAAAATGCATCGGCATTGAATACAACAGTCACCATGCGCACTTTCCTCCATAAAAGTAATGTATCAGACAGTCTACGCTTTGATCGTTCCCTGGAAGACCAGTAGTAGTTTCCGATGCACATCAGGTGGCATTCTGTAATATGAGGACTATCAGACTGTTGATGAAACACAGAAATTGCATCGGGATTGAATACAACAGTCACCATCCACACTTTCCTCCATAGGAGTAATGTCTGAAACTGTCTACGCTTTGATCGTCCCTGGAAGACCAGTAGTAGTTTCCGACGCTCATCTGGTGGCATTCTGTAATGTGTGGACTATCAGAGTGTTGATGAAACACAGAAATTTTATCGGGATTGAATACAACAGTCACCATGCGCACTTTCCTCCACGTGAGTAATGCCTCAAACAGTCTATGCTTTGATCGTTCCCTTGAAGACCAGTAGTAGATTCCGATGCACATCTGGATACTTTCTGTAATCTGTGGACCATCAGAGTGTTGATGAAACACAGAAATTGCATCGGGATTCAATAAAACAGTCACCATGCGCACTTTCCCTCATGGGAGTAATGTCTCAAACAGTCTACGCTTTGATTGTTCCCTTGAACACCAGTAGTAGTTTCCGATGCACATCTGGAGGCATTCTGTAATCTGTGGACTATCAGAGTGTTAATGAAACACAGAAATTGCATCGGGATTGAATACAACAGTCACCATGCGCACTTTCCTCCATAAAAGTAATGTCTCAAACACTCTACGCTTTGATCGTTCCCTGGAAGACCAGTAGTAGTTTCCGATGCACATCTGGTGACATTATGTAAACTGTAGACTATCAGAGTGTTGATGAAACACAGAATTTGCATCGGGATTGAATACAACAGTCTCCATGCGCACTTTCCTCCATGGGAGTAATGTCTCAAACAGTCTACGCTTTGATCGTTCCCTGGAAGACCAGTAGTAGTTTCCGATGCACATCTGGAGGCTTTCTTTAATCTGTGGACTAACTGAGTGTTGATGAAACACAGAAATTGCATCGGGATTGAATACAACAGTCACCATGCGCACTTATCTCCATGGGTGTAATTCTCAATCAGTCTACGGTTTGATCGTTTCCTGGAAGACCAGTAGTAGATTCCGATGCACATCTGGAGGCATTCTGTAATCTGTGGACTATCAAAGTGTTGATGAAACACAGAAATTGCATCGGGATTGAATACAACAGTCTCCATGAGCAGTTTCCTCCATAGGAGTAATGTCTCAAACAGTCTACGCTTTGATTGTTCCCTTGAACACCAGTAGTAGTTTCCGATGCACATCTGGAGGCATTCTGTAATCTGTGGACTATCAGAGTGTTAATGAAACACAGAAATTGCATCGGGAATGAATTCAACAGTCACAATGCGCACTTTCCTCCATAAAAGTAATGTCTCAAACAGTCTACGCTTTGGTCATTCTCTGGAAGACCAGTAGTAGTTTCCGATGCACATCTGGTGGCATTCTGGAATCTGTAATCTATCAGAGTGTTGATGAAACACAGAAATTGCATCGGGATTGAATACAACAGTCACTATGCACACTTTCCTCCATTGGAGTAATGTCTCAAACAGTCTACGCTTTGATCGTTCCCTGGAAGACCAGTAGTAGTTTCCGTTGCACATCTGGTGGCATTCTGTAATCTGTAGACTATCAGAGTGTTGAAGAAACACAGAAATTGCATCGGGATTGAAACAACAGTCACCATGAGCTCTTTCCTCCATGGGAGTAATGTCTCTAAGAGTCTACGCTTTGATCGTTCCCTGGAAGACCAGTAGTAGTTTCCGATGCACATCAGGTGGCATTCTGTAATATGAGGACTATCAGAGTGTTGATGAAACACAGAAATTGCATCGGGATTGAATACAACAGTCACCATCCACACTTTCCTCCATAGGAGTAATGTCTGAAACAGTCTACGCTTTGATCGTCCCTGGAAGACCAGTAGTAGTTTCCGACGCTCATCTGGTGGCATTCTGTAATGTGTGTCTATCAGAGTGTTGATGAAACACAGAAATTTTATCGGGATTGAATACAACAGTCACCATGCGCACTTTCCAACACGGGAGTAATGTCTCTAACAGTCTACGCTTTGATCGTTCCCTTGAAGACCAGTAGTAGTTTCCGATGCACATCTGGATACTTTCTGTAATCTGTGGACCATCAGAGTGTTGATGAAACACAGAAATTGCATTGGGATTGAATAAAACAGTCACCATGCGCACTTTCCTCATGGGAGTAATGTCTCAAACAGTCTACGCTTTGATCGTTCCCTGGAAGGCCAGTAGTAGTTTCCGATGCACATCTGGTGACGTTATGTAAACTGTAGACTATCAGAGTGTTGATGAAACACAGACTTTGCATCGGGATTGAATACAACAGTCTCCATGCGCACTTTCCTCCATGGGAGTAATGTCTCAAACAGTCTACGCTTTGATCGTTCCCTGGAAGACCAGTAGTAGTTTCCGATGCACATCTGGAGGCTTTCTTTAATCTGTGGACTAACTGAGTGTTGATGAAACACAGAAATTGCATCGGGATTGAATACAACAGTCACAATGCGCACTTATCTCCATGGGTGTAATTCTCAATCAGTCTACGCTTTGATCGTTTGATGGAAGACCAGTAGTAGATTCCGATGCACATCTGGTGGCATTCTTTAATCTGTGGACTATCAGAGTGTTGATGAAACAAAGAAAATGCATCTGGATTGAATACAACAGTCACTATGCACACTTTCCTCCATTGGAGTAATGTCTCAAACAGTCTACGATTTGATCGTTCCCTGGAAGACCAGTAGTAGTTTCCGTTGCACATCTGGTGGCATTCTGTAATCTGTAGACTATCAGAGTGTTGATGAAACACAGAAATTGCATCGGGATTGAATACAACATTCACCATGAGCACTTTCCTCCATGGGAGTAATGTCTCTAAGAGTCTACGCTTTGATCGTTCCCTGGAAGACCAGTAGTAGTTTCCGATGCACATCTGGATGCTTTTGTAATCTGTGGACTATCAGTGTGTTGATGAAACACAGAAATTGCATCGGGATTGAATACAACAGTCACCATGCGCACTTTCCTCCATGGGAGTAATGTCTCAAACCGTCTACGCTTTGATCGATACCTGGGAGACCAATAGTAGTTTCCGATGCATATCTGGTGGCATTCTGTAATCTGTAGACTATCAGAGTGTTGATAAAACAAAGATATTGCATCGGGATTGAATATAACAGTCACCATGCGCACTTTCCTCCATGGGAGTAATGTCTCTAACAGCCTACGCTTTGATCGTTCCCTGGAAGACCAGTAGTAGTTTCCGATGCACATCTGGATGCTCTCTGTAATCTGTGGAATATCAGAGTGTTGATGAAACACAAAAATTGCATCGGGATTGAATACAACAGTCTCCATGAGCAGTTTCCTCCATAGGAGTAATGTCTCAAACAGTCTACGCTTTGATTGTTCCCTTGAACACCAGTAGTAGTTTCCATTGCACATCTGGAGGCATTCTGTAATCTGTGGACTATCAGAGTGTTAATGAAACACAGAAATTGCATCGGGAATGAATTCAACAGTCACAATGCGCACTTTCCTCCATAAAAGTAATGTCTCAAACAGTCTACGCTTTGATCGTTCCCTGGAAGACCAGTAGTAGTTTCCGATGCACATCTGGTAGCATTCTGTAATCTGTGGATTATCAGAGTGTTGATGAAACACAGAAATTGCATCGGGATTGAATACAACATTCACCATCCGCACTTTCCTCCATGGGAGTAATGTCTGAAGCAGTCTACGCTTTGATCGTTCCCTGGAAGACCAGTAGTAGTTTCCAATGCACATCCGGTGGCATTCTGTAATCTGTGGACAATCAGAGTGTTAATGAAACACAGAAAATGCATCGGCATTGAATACAACAGTCACCATGCGCACTTTCCTCCATAAAAGTAATGTATCAGACAGTCTACGCTTTGATCGTTCCCTGGAAGACCAGTAGTAGTTTCCGATGCACATCAGGTGGCATTCTGTAATATGAGGACTATCAGAGTGTTGATGAAACACAGAAATTGCATCGGGATTGAATACAACAGTCACCATCCACACTTTCCTCCATAGGAGTAATGTCTGAAACTGTCTACGCTTTGATCGTCCCTGGAAGACCAGTAGTAGTTTCCGACGCTCATCTGGTGGCATTCTGTAATGTGTGGACTATCAGAGTGTTGATGAAACACAGAAATTTTATCGGGATTGAATACAACAGTCACCATGCGCACTTTCCTCCACGTGAGTAATGCCTCAAACAGTCTATCCTTTGATCGTTCCCTTGAAGACCAGTAGTAGATTCCGATGCACATCTGGATACTTTCTGTAATCTGTGGACCATCAGAGTGTTGATGAAACACAGAAATTGCATCGGGATTCAATAAAACAGTCACCATGCGCACTTTCCCTCATGGGAGTAATGTCTCAAACAGTCTACGCTTTGATTGTTCCCTTGAACACCAGTAGTAGTTTCCGATGCACATCTGGAGGCATTCTGTAATCTGTGGACTATCAGAGTGTTAATGAAACACAGAAATTGCATCGGGATTGAATACAACAGTCACCATGCGCACTTTCCTCCATAAAAGTAATGTCTCAAACACTCTACGCTTTGATCGTTCCCTGGAAGACCAGTAGTAGTTTCCGATGCACATCTGGTGACATTATGTAAACTGTAGACTATCAGAGTGTTGATGAAACACAGAATTTGCATCGGGATTGAATACAACAGTCTCCATGCGCACTTTCCTCCATGGGAGTAATGTCTCAAACAGTCTACGCTTTGATCGTTCCCTGGAAGACCAGTAGTAGTTTCCGATGCACATCTGGAGGCTTTCTTTAATCTGTGGACTAACTGAGTGTTGATGAAACACAGAAATTGCATCGGGATTGAATACAACAGTCACCATGCGCACTTATCTCCATGGGTGTAATTCTCAATCAGTCTACGGTTTGATCGTTTCCTGGAAGACCAGTAGTAGATTCCGATGCACATCTGGAGGCATTCTGTAATCTGTGGACTATCAAAGTGTTGATGAAACACAGAAATTGCATCGGGATTGAATACAACAGTCACCATGCGCACTTACCTCCACGGGATGTATGTCTGAAAAAGACTACGCTTTGATCGTTCAGTGGAAGACCAGTAGTAGTTTCCGATGCACATCTGGTGCATTCTGTAATCTGTGAACTATCAGAGTTTTGATGAAACACAGAAATTGCATCGGGATTGAATACAACATTCACCATGAGCACTTTCCTCCATGGGAGTAATGTCTCTAAGAGTCTACGCTTTGATCGTTCCCTATAAGACCAGTAGTAGTTTCCGATGCACATCTGGATGCTTTTGTAATCTGTGGACTATCAGTGTGTTGATGAAACACCGAAATTGCATCGGGATTGAATACAACAGTCTCCATGAGCAGTTTCCTCCATGGGAGGAATGTCTCAAACAGTCTACGCTTTGATTGTTCCCTTGAACACCAGTAGTAGTTTCCGATGCACATCTGGAGGCATTCTGTAATCTGTGGACTATCAGAGTGTTAATGAAACACAGAAATTGCATCGGGATTGAATACAACAGTCACCATGCGCACATTCCTCCAATAAACTAATGTCTCAAACAGTCTACGCTTTGATCGTTCCCTTGAAGACCAGTAGTAGTTTCCGATGCACATCTGGATACTTTCTGTAATCTGTGGACTATCAGAGTGTTGATGAAACACAAAAATTGCATCGGGATTGAATACAACAGTCACCATGCGCACTTTCCTCCATATAAGTAATGTATCAAACAGTCTACGCTTTGATCGTTCCCTGGAAGACCAGTAGTAGTATCCGATGCACATCAGGTGGCATTCTGTAATCTGAGGACTATCAGAGTGTTGATGAAACACAGAAATTGCATCGGGATTGAATACAACAGTCACCATTTGCACTTTCCTCCATGGGAGTAATGTCTCAAAGAGTTTACGCTTTGATAGTTCCCTGGAAGACCAGTAGTAGTTTCCGATTCACATCTGGAGGCATTCTGTAATCTGTGGACTATCAGAGTGTTGATGAAACACAGAAATTGCATCGGGATAGAATACAACAGTCACCATGCGCACATTCCTCCATAAGAGTAAAGTCTCAAACAGTCTACGCTTTGATCGTTCCCTGGAAGACCAGTAGTAGTTTCCGATGCACATCTGGAGGCATTCTGTAACATGTGGAGTATCAGAGTGTTGATGAAACTAAGAAACTGCATCGGGATTGAATACAACAGTCACCATACGCACTTTCCTCCATAGGAGTAATGTCTCAAACAGTCTACGCTTTGATCGTTCCCTGGAAGGCCAGTAGTAGTTTCCGATGCACATCTGGTGACATTCTGTAATCTGTAGACTATCAAAGTGTTGATGAAACACAGAAATTGCATCGGGATTGAATACAACATTCTCCATGCGCACTTTCCTCCATGGGAGTAATGTCTCAAACAGTCTACCCTTTGATCGTTCCCTGGAAGACCAGTAGTAGTTTCCAATGCACATCTGGATTCATTCTAATATCTGTGGTCTAACTGAGTGTCGATGAAACACAGAAATTGCATCGGGATTGAATACAACAGTCACCATGCGCACTTATCTCCATGGGTGTAATTCTCAAACAGTCTACGCTTTGATCGTTCCCTGGAAGACCAGTAGCAGATTCCGATGCACATCTGGTGGCATTCTGTAATCTGTAGACTATCGGAGTGTTGATGAAACACAGAAATTGCATCGGGATTGAATATAACAGTCACCATGAGCACTTTCCCCCATGGGAGTAAAGTCTCTAAGAGTCTACGCTTTGATCGTTCCCTGGAAGACCAGTAGTAGTTTCCGATGCACATCTGGTGGCATTCAGTAATCTGTAGACTATCAGAGTGTTGATGAGACACAGAAAATGCATCGGGATTAAATACAACAGACTCATTGCGCAGTTTCCTATATGGGAGTAATGTCTCAAACAGTATACACTTTGATCGTTCCCTGGAAGACCAGTAGTAGTTTCCGATGCATATCTGGATGCTTTCTGTAATCTGTGGACTATCAAAGTGTTGATGAAACACAGAAATTGCATCGGGATTGAATACAACAGTCACCATGCGCACTTACCTCCACGGGATGTATGTCTCAAACAGACTACGCTTTGATCGTTCAGTGGAAGACCAGTAGTAGTTTCCGATGCACATCTGGTGCATTCTGTAATCTGTGAACTATCAGAGTGTTGATGAAACACCGAAATTGCATCGGGATTGAATACAACAGTCTCCATGCGCACTTTCCTCCATGGGAGTAATGTCTCAAACCGTCTACGCTTTGATCGATCCCTGGGAGACCAGTAGTAGTTTCCGATGCATATCTGGTGGCAGTCTGTAATCTGTAGACTATCAGAATGTTGATGAAACAAAGATATTGCATCGGGAATGAATATAACAGATACCATGCGCACTTTCCTCCATGGGAGTAATGTCTCTAACAGCCTACGCTTTGATCGTTCCCTGGAAGACCAGTAGTAGTTTCCGATGCACATCTGGATGCTTTCTGTAATCTGTGGACTATCAGAGTGTTGATGAAACACGGAAATTGCATCGGGATTGAATACAACAGTCTCCATGAGCAGTTTCCTCCATGGGAGTAATGTCTCAAACAGTCTACGCTTTGATTGTTCCCTTGAACACCAGTAGTAGTTTCCGATGCACATCTGGTGCATTCTGTAATCTGCGGACTATCAGAGTGTTGATGAAACACAAAAATTGCATTGGGATTGAATACAACGGTCACCATGAGCACTTTCCTCCATGGGGGTAATATCTGAAACAGTGTACGCTTTCATCGTTTCCTGGAAGACCAGTAGTAGTTTCCGATGCACATCTGGTGGCATTCTGTAATCTGTGGACTATCAGAGTGTTGATGAAACACAGAAATTGCATCGGGATAGAATACAACAGTCACCATGCGCACATTCCTCCATAAGAGTAAAGTCTCAAACAGTCTACGCTTTGATCGTTCCCTGGAAGACCAGTAGTAGTTTCCGATGCACATCTGGTAGCATTCTGTAATCTGTGGATTATCAGAGTGTTGATGAAACACAGAAATTGCATCGGGATTGAATACAACATTCACCATCCGCACTTTCCTCCATGGGAGTAATGTCTGAAGCAGTCTACGCTTTGATCGTTCCCTGGAAGACCAGTAGTAGTTTCCAATGCACATCCGGTGGCATTCTGTAATCTGTGGACTATCAGAGTGTTGATGAAACACAGAAATTGCATCGGGATTGAATACAACAGTCACCATGCGCACATTCCTCCATTAAACTAATGTCTCAAACAGTCTACGCTTTGATCGTTCCCTTAAAGACCAGTAGTAGTTTCCGATGCACATCTGGATACTTTCTGTATTCTGTGGACTATCAGAGTGTTGATGAAACACAAAAATTGCATCGGGATTGAATACAACAGTTACCATGCGCACTTTCCTCCATAAAAGTAATGTATCAACCAGTCTACGCTTTGATCGTTCCCTGGAAGACCAGTAGTAGTATCCGATGCACATCAGGTGGCATTCTGTAGTCTGAGGACTATCAGAGTGTTGATGAAACACAGAAATTGCATCGGGATTGAATACAACAGTCACCATCCACACTTTCCTCCATGGGAGTAATGTCTGAAACAGTCTACGCTTTGATCGTTCCCTGGAAGACCAGCAGTAGTTTCCGACCCACATCTGGTGGCATTCTGTAATGTGTGGACTATCAGAGTGTTGATAAAACACAGAAATTTTATCGGGATTGAATACAACAGTCACCATGCGCACTTTCCTCCATGGGAGTAATGTCTCAAAGAGTTTACGCTTTGATCGTTCCCTGGAAGACCAGTAGTAGATTCCGATGCACATCTGGAGGCATTCTGTACTCTGTGGACTATCAGAGTGTTGATGAAACACAGAAATTGCATCGGGATAGAATACAACAGTCACCATGCGCACATTCCTCCATAAGAGTAAAGTCTCAAACAGTCTACGCTTTGATCGTTCCCTGGAAGACCAGTAGTAGTTTCCGATGCACATCTGGAGGCATTCTGTAACATGTGGAGTATCAGAGTGTTGATGAAACTAAGAAACTGAATCGGGATTGAATACAACAGTCACCATGCGCACTTTCCTCCATAGGACTAATGTCTCAAACAGTCTACGCTTTGATCGTTCCCTGGAAGGCCAGTAGTAGTTTCCGATGCACATCTGGTGACATTCTGTAATCTGTAGACTATCAAAGTGTTGTTGAAACACAGAAATTGCATCGGGATTGAATACAACATTCTCCATGCGCACTTTCCTCCATGGGAGTAATGTCTCAAACAGTCTAACCTTTGATCATTCCCTGGAAGACCAGTAGTAGTTTCCAATGAACATCTGGAGGCATTCTGATATCTGTGGTCTAACTGAGTGTTGATGAAACAGAGAAATTGCATCGGGATTGAATACAACAGTCACCATGCGCACTTACCTCCATGGGTGTAATTCTCAAAGAGTCTACGCTTTGATCGTTCCCTGGAGGACCAGTAGCAGATTCCGATGCACATCTGGTGGCATTCTGTAATCTGTAGACTATCGGAGTGTTGATGAAACACAGAAATTGCATCGGGATTGAATATAACAGTCACCATGAGCACTTTCCCCCATGGGAGAAAAGTCTCTAAGAGTCTACGCTTTGATCGTTCCCTGGAAGACCAGTAGTAGTTTCCGATGCACATCTGGAGGCATTCTGTGATCTGTAGACTATCAGAGTGTTGATGAAACACAGAAATTGCATCGGGATTGAATACAACAGACTCCATGCGCAGTTTCCTATATGGGAGTAATGTCTCAAACAGTATACACTTTGATCGTTCCCTGGAAGACCAGTAGTAGTTTCCGATGCATATCTGGATGCTTTCTGTAATCTGTGGACTATCAGAGTGTTGATGAGACACAGATATTGCATCGGGATTGAATACAACAGTCTCCATGAGCAGTTTCCTCCATGGGAGTAATGTCTCAAACAGTATACACTTTGATCGTTCCCTGGAACCCCAGTAGTTGTTTCCGATGCACACCTGGTGCATTCTGTAATCTGCGGACTATCAGAGTGTTGATGAAACACAGAAATTGCATTGGGATTGAATACAACGGTCACCATGAGCACTTTCCTCCATGGGGGTAATATCTGAAACAGTGTACGCTTTCATCGTTTCCTGGAAGACCAGTAGTAGTTTCCGATGCACATCTGGTGGCATTCTGTAATCTGTAGACTATCAGAGTGTTGATGAAACACAGAAATTGCATCGGGATTGAATATAACAGTCACCATGAGCACTTTCCCCCATGTGAGTAATGTCTCTAAGAGTCTACGCTTTGATCGTTCCCTGGAAGACCAGTAGTAGTTAACGATGCACATCTGGATGCCTTCTGAAATCTGTGGACTATCAGAGTGTTGATGAAACACAGAAAATGCATCGGGATTGAATACAACAGTCTCCATGCGCAGTTTCCTCCATGGGAGTAATGTCTCAGACAGTATACACTTTGATCATTCCCTGGAAGACCAGTAGTAGTTTCCGATGCACATCTGGATGCTTTCTGTAATCTGTGGACTAACTGAGTGTTGATGAAACACAGAAATTGCATCGGGATTGAATACAACAGTCTCCATGAGCAGTTTCCTCCATGGGAGTAATGTCTCAAACAGTCCACGCTTTGATCGTTCCCTGGAAGACCAGTAGTAGTTTCCGATGCACATCTGGAGGCATTCTGTAATAAAAGCGTAGACTGTTTCAGACATTACTCCCATGGAGGAAAGTGCGGATGGTGACTGTTGCATTCAATCCCGATGCAATTTCTGTGTTTCATCAACACTCTGATAGTCCACAGATTACCAAATGCCACCAGATGTGCAGCGGAAACTTCTACTGGTCTTCCAGGGAACGATCAAAGCGTAGACTGTTTGAGACATTACTTTTATTGAGGAAAGTGTGCATTGTGACTGTTGTATTCAATCCCGATGCAATTTATGTGTTTCATTAACACTCTGATAGTCCACAGATTACAGAATGCCTCCAGATGTGCATCGGAAACTACTACTGGTCTTCCAGGGAACGATCAAAGCGTGTACTGTTTGAGACATTACTCCCATGGAGGAATCTGCTCATGGAGACTGTTGTATTCAATCCCGATCCAATTTCTGTGTTTCATCAACACTCTGATAGTCCACAGATTACAGAAAGCATCCAGATGTGCATCGGAAACTACTACTGGTCTTCAGGGAACGATCAAAGTGTATACTGTTTGAGACATTACTCCCATGGAGGAAACTGCGCATGGAGACTGTTGCATTCAATCTCGATGCATTTTCTGTGTTTCATCAACACTCTGATAGTCCACAGATTTCAGAAAGCATCCAGATGTGCATCGGAAACTACTACTGGTCTTCCAGGGAACGATCAAAGTGTATCTGGTGGCATTCAGTAATCTGTAGACTATCAGAGTGTTGATGAGACACAGAAAATGCATCGGGATTAAATACAACAGACTCATTGCGCAGTTTCCTATATGGGAGTAATGTCTCAAACAGTATACACTTTGATCGTTCCCTGGAAGACCAGTAGTAGTTTCCGATGCATATCTGGATGCTTTCTGTAATCTGTGGACTATCAAAGTGTTGATGAAACACAGAAATTGCATCGGGATTGAATACAACAGTCACCATGCGCACTTACCTCC